>NC_084624.1:23462941-23800441 GCF_033978795.1 Nerophis ophidion | reverse complement strand
GTAATTGATCTTTTTTGTAACACAGTTAGTGAATGAAGCGCACATTTGTAGTTGTTTAGTTCTTCTGTCTCCTGCTGCAACACTGATGCTAACTCCCATTAGCACTTGTGAAGCGTTCCGTCAGACTGAGAGGCAGTGAGGCGCTTCTTTTTCCCCAAACCTTCCTGCAGCTCCGTCTGGTGAAACTCTAATGTCGTTATCTTTAGGGAGCACATCACACCACTCCCAGCAGATCCACTTCCTGCCGCCATAGAGCATTGGCTGAGAGGAAGACAAGTGTGTTAACTTTGGTCGTCTCAACTCGAGAAATCTTAAATCAGTCGACTGGAAGACATGGAAAGCAAACACGCCCAGAGGGAGTAGATCTCAAAGCAATGCTGTTTGTGTTTCACTTGCAGGCTTCCTCCATCGACTCAAAGCTGCGGGCGTGTGGGCGGAGCCACGATAGCACATGGGCGGGCCTTGCAGGTAAATGCCGTGAAGCGCTCAATGAGTTCGTCCATATGTGTGTGTAGAGCACAGCTGGGCAAATATTTTGACTCGGGGGCCACATTGAGAGGAAAAAATGTGTCTGGGGGGCCAAGGTGTATGCGTGTATAAATGATATGTACTTGTTTAGCTGTAAAAGTCTACTGTACAGTATGTGTTTCGGTGCCTTTTTTTCAGGGACACTGATGAAAAAAATAAGGGCAGTGTTCTAAAAAAGTTATGACAGACCACTTAAAAAAAAAACGGAATGGAATTTTGCAGTCTTTTACTTAAAGAGACACCAAAAATGTACATGAAAATAAAGAAAGTGGGATTTACAATATTAACTATGAACAATAAAACACTGAGTATTAAAAATATATGAATATCTTTTACTTCTCACAGCAACTCCTCGATAGTTGTGTATCTTTTACAATCAAGCAAAACACAACAAAAATGTAAAAAGCCTCAAAATATGAATGCAAAGTGTAATAAACACCTAAACATGATATATTATCACATAAAAATCTGCTTCTGCATCTGTTCCGTTTCGGGCTGGCTGCTCTGGAAAAAAAAACCCGCCCGCTCTGCTTTGTTCCTGGTCTGAGCTGCTGTGACATAGATTGCTGTAATAACTCCTATAACACCCAAATGCGCAGATTTTAAGCATTGAAATACTTTTTATAATTCAAGACTTACAGTCAATTAAAAACAGCACTGCACATCATAATGGCGGCGATAGTTTTAATGTTAAAGGTCTTAAAAATAATGTAGAACGTCCAGCAGGCCGGTTTGAAAATCATAATGGGCCTCATGTGGCTTGCAGGCCGTATTTTGCACAGGTCAGGTTTAGAGCTTCACTGTGTAAATGGAAAGGTGAGGTCAGAGGTGTCAAAGTCGTTTTCACGGAGGGCCACATCGCAGTTATGTTTGGCCCCAGAGGTCCGCTTCTAACAGTGAATACTATTTGTACACAATTAAAAAAAAAAAAGTTAAAAATATATGGTAAGTTTACATAATCAATAATAATTTCACATCAAAATTGTGTGTACATTTCTGTAAATATAAAAAAAGCAATGCTGTTTCTATGGTAAAAAAAAAAAGGCAGCTCAGTTGCCAACATTTTACTGTAAAATTTACATTTGTTTTTTTTACTGTGTATAAAAAAGACTACAATTATACAGTAGAATTTTGGCACCTGAGCTGCCAGTTTGTTAGTTTTTTGTTGATTTTTTTACCGCAATTTAACAACTGTAAATTTTTCCGTGTATTACTGTAAATGCCAAAATGGCACTGGAGTTTATCACAGTAAAAAAAAATTTTAATTTTGAGCTAAATTCTATAAAAACCACAGTAAATTTCACAATTTTACCATGAAATCTTTAGCTACTTTTGCATTGCACAATTTGATGGATAATTTGCTTTGAAATCATTATGGTTAGTATTTTTTCTATTTAAAAATGGTTTGAATGTTTTATGTTATATTTTTGTATAATTAGACAATATTTAAATGAACATTATTTGCGATTACATGGAGTACATATATTTTTGTTCTCCAAAAATAGAAAGAAAGAATATGTTTGGTAAGAAAAGTTCCAGTCCTTCATTGATACAAATTATTTCCAGGCTTTAGAGCAGGGGTAGGGAACCTATGGCTCGCGAGCCAGATGCGGCTCTTTTGATGATTGCATCCGGCTCTCAGGTAAATCTGATCTGACATTGCTTGACACGATAAGTAATGAATAATTCCAATTCTAATCACAGTGTTAGAAATAATGTTAAAAAAATAAAACATTCTCATGCATTTTTAATCCATCCATCCGTTTTCTACCGCACCTATTAAAGAAGTTCCGTTAATGGTAAGAAGTTATTTATTCATTTTTGGTTAGTGTGGGGCTTGCTCTCCTGGGGGTTCTTCAGACCACCAAGCACCGACATGAGAGCCTGTTTCAGGGCTACAATATTGTTTTATTTTTCAATAAGTCTCTCATTTGCTTTACAGCAATTGTCTTTTTCTCTTTCGTTCTCGCTCGCACTCTGGCTCCAGCCCCAACCCCGTCTCTCCTCCTGGCTGCTGCTTACAACAGAGCGACAGGTGATTAGATAACAAGGCCCAGGTGGGCCATCTACGCACCTGTTGCTGATTTCGAGGCCGATCCTGGCAACACCCCGCTTCGCTGCAGACCACGCCCCCTCCACAGTTAGCTTCAGAATAACAATGTTATTACAAAGAATAAGAGACCTATTTATACTCTAGAAATGTTGGTCTTACTTAAAAATACACGCGTTTAGTTGTGTTCAGGGTTGAAAAAAATAGCATATGGCTCTTACGGAAATACATTTTAAAATATTTGGACTCTTGGCTCTCTCAGCCAAAACGGTTCCCGACCCCTGCTTTAGAGGGTCAAAATAAAATGAAGTGGAGGGCCACATCCACCCCCTTGGCCTTGAGTTGGACACCTGTGGGTTACTGTAGGTCAGGAGTGTCAAACTCATCTTCATTGAGGGCCACATCGCAGTAATGGGTGCTTTTAGAGGACTACTTTTTAAAAATTGCTTTACATTATGCATGCCGGTAATAACCTGTGATTAATCATGATTCATTGAAATGCATATGCATTTTAATATTACATTTTTTTACGTATAACTTGTTTTTATATCATAAATAAAGGTGACAAGCAGTTGTTTTTATCCCACAAAAATAGTTTTACATTACAGTATATAATATTATCATTGACATGATCAGATATTATTAAAGCTTAAAATATGCATTTTTTTTTGTCCGTCAAAATTTAAAAAAATAAAATAAAAAGTATTTTATTGAAACCCATTTTTTTCCAGGCTTTCAAGGGCCAAATAAAATGACACCTGTGTGTTACTGTTGGTCAGGGGTGTCAAATTTGTTTTCACTGAGGCCCTCAACTGGCCCCCGGGCCTTGGGTTTGACACCTGCAGGTTGGGTAATGGAGAACTCCCCCCCCCCCTCCTTGCATACCACCCCTACACCCACTTTGCACCCCGCCTGAGGCGTCCACAATATACTGCCCATCTCGAGGAGTGTATGACCTCTGACCTCACGTCTAGCCAAAGGCTCAGGTCTGTGGGGGTCAAGCCAGGTGGCTTCCCAGGGTCTTATTGGCGCGTCCAGGATCACATGACATTTGAACCGCCGCCCCTTTTCGCTTAATTAAAAAACTCTCGTTTGATTTCCCCCCCCTCTACATTACGGGTCAGACGGTCGGGAGGAGGTCGGCGAAAACCCGTTAAAGTGGGAACATCTGCTCTGGCTTGGGTTCGCTCCTTTACCAGACGGCGAGAAGGCTTTAATCACGGCGACGGCGACGGTCCTGTCGCAACATGCTCGACCGCACGAGCAACTCCCCGTGGAAATTTTGGAATCTTTCCCATTGTTCCTGAAGGAAAAGGGGCGGGGCTTCGTATGGAAGTGGGGAACGCCAGGAAATGACAGGCATTCTTTGTGGACTGTTTGAAAATAAACGGGTGGCCCCTCCTGACAATTAGGCCCCAAACTTCAAAATGAGGACACAATTAAAACGTTCAGTTTTGCAGTGGAATCTTCTGTTTTCTATCTTTTTTGTCCTTATTTTGCCTCACATACCCCCCCGCCCCCCGAGTTTAACCGCCAGCCTGCTGCTTGAGCTCTGCTTTATGAGGTGTGACAGAGAGGTCTGTGCAGACTGGAACGTAAAGGACTTCAACGGACTTCACCCCTATACGGGCCCTCGTATACAGGAAGTGGCGCTTTACTGCTGAGCTGGCATGGAAGTGTGTGTCTAGGGTGGGGGGTAGGCCCTAATTGCTGACTTTCTACTTTTCGTGAAGGATGTTAGACTCAAAGTACATTTTATTTATAAAGCGCTTGTGCACAAAACATAGGAGAAGTAAAACAACAATTCAATGAAAACAACAACAACATAAAAAGGATACAAAGGGGATTAAAAATGATAGACAAAAGGTGCATTAACTAAAAGCTTTATTAAAAAGAGAAGTTTTCAAATGCTTCTTAAAAGTCTCAACACAGTAAAGATCACGGAGGGACTGTTGCAAGTTGTTCCAGAGCACACGTGTCAAACTCAAGGCCCGCAACATCATTTTATCTGGCCTGCAAACACCTGGAAATGATATGTGTCAATAAAATACTGTGTTTTTCGGACTAAAAATTTATTTTTTTTCCTCAAAACTTGACAGTGTGCCTTATAACCCGGTGTGCCTAATGTACGGAATAATTCAGGTTTTGCTTACCGACCTCAAAGCAACTTTATTTGGTACATGGTGTAATGATAAGTGTGACTACTAGATGGCAGTCACACTTAAGAGATATGTTTGGACTGCAATATGATGGCAGTCACACATAAGAGATATGTGTAGACTGCAATATTACTGAAGTGAACAACACCAACATTTTATATGTTTTATTGAAAATGGATTGTACATACAAGTATTATTATGGTGTGTGAATAAGGTAAGACATATTGTCTGCCGTTTTGTTTCACGATAATATGCAAAACAACTTTTCTTACCTGCTGATCTGTATTTGGAATCTGCATAAGTCCTGAAAAATAGTGTGCCTTCGCCTTTGTAGTCCGTGGAGACACCGTAGTCGATAAGCTTCTTCTTTTTCTCTATCTTCTTGTTATGGGACATTCATCATTCATCTGTTGCCATTTCTAAAATAAAGTAGTGTAAAGTTCTTACTTATATCTGTCAGTAAACTCGCCATGAAAGCACTAAAACATACCGGAACTTTAGTTATTAGAGGGTTCCGGTCGGACGGTTTTTCACGGGATACATTTCTGGCGTTGTTGTTTCCAGATGAGGAAATGCTGCTCCGTTATTGATTGAAGTAAAGTCTGAATGTCATTAAAACAGTTAGCGCCATCTTTTGACACTTCTTCCACTCCTGCCCTTGAACGCTAGACCGCTACAACAAAGATGACGGGGAGAAGACGCTGTCGAAGGTGAGCCACGTAAATAAGACCCCCCACAAAACGGCGCATCCTGAAGCGACTGTCAGAAAGCTACTTGAAGATGATCTGTAAAACATCATCAATGCAACATTTTGACCAAAGAATCACCATTACATGTTATGTAGACCAAAAAGAAGTATTTTCCATTTAGAAAAAAAAAAAAAAAATTTATTATCATACTTTCCAAACATGTTTTGTATAAATAAATATATTTTACAACAAACTACCCATCAAATGAATCAAAATGACAATAAATGTTACGTTGTTCTTTACAGCATATTACTGTAATTTGAAAAAAACTCCTACTGTTTTTTGCGTTAAAATTATGTTGACTGAGCTGCCAGTTTTTGATTGTAAAATCTTTGGGGGGTTTTTTAACGGTGTATTACTGTAAATGGAAAGACGGTACATTTGTTTTTATGGTACAACAACTGGCAGCTAAGTTGCCAGAATTAAAAAAAAAACTTGTACTGTTTTTCCATGAACAATATAATGTTGTAAAAATCAACGTCAATTTAACACAAGAATGCTAGCAATTAAACTGCCAGCCAATTTCTCATTTTAGAAATATTTCTGAGATGATAAAAACAGTAAAGATGCAGATTTTGTACTTGACGTACTTCTGTCTAGATGCCTGTAATAACAGCTTGTGTTCTTTTTTAGTCATAACACACTTTACTTCCTCCTCCTCTTTTCCCCCCACTGGGCCGGTGGTAGTTCCCAGGTATTTGAGCGGTCTAGCGTAGCTTGTTCAGTCCTCCGTGAGACAAAGGCAGCGTGCTTCCAGCAGAGGGATGAAAGAAAAAGGGGCCGTTCACCACTCCTGTTTACAATGGGAACCCTCCTTAGCAAGGCTGTAGAGCAAAAACCACCTTTCTCTTTTCCTTTTTTTATTTTTATTTTAACGTCGTCACAGAGAAGGGAGGCTGTCTATAAATAAGAACCGGATGTCATTTACCTTGCCCAAGCAACTTTTTCATCACAGGATAGGAGAAGGTGTTTGGATTGATTTTAAATGCAAAAAATTTTTGCGCACAAATATAATGCATATACATATATTTTTGCATATATATGTGTGTATATATGAATGTATGCATGTTTATGTATGTATGTATGTATGTATGTATATATATTAGGGATGTCCCAATCCAGGTTTTTGCACTTCCGATCTGATACCGATATCGTTTTTGCACTTCCGATCCGATACCGATACTGGCCGATACTGACCTATCTGAGCATTTATTAAAGTTTAAAGTTATTTAACCTACTTAGTTGTCAGATTCATATTGAAAAGGATTTTAGTACTCTTGACAACAACTAGCCAGCTGAATTAGGTGAGTTTGAATAATACACAATGGTTGGTATTTAAGGATAAACACAAAATATAAAAAATTATACATGACAAACAGAAATGGAATCATTAAACAGTAAAAAAGTGAACAGTATAAAGTGCAAATAATGCTGTAAACATTATTAAAAAAAGCAAAACACAAAAACAACCTGAGTGGGATAAAATGTCTATAACTCCGCATCAATACTTGCTCTTGAACAAGTGTAAACTCGCAAGAGTCGTTAAAATGTCTTACAATTTTACCACCACGCTTGACTTTATTGTGGCATGTTTTGCACTCCACCTCTTCACCTTTTTCGTTTTGAAGGATAAAATAATCCCACACAGCTGACATTGTTACCGTAACTTTTAATTCACACGGCCGTCTGAACGGTTAGAACGCAGACCTGTGGATGTTTTGAAGGTGTCCTGGAAAATGCGGAACGGAGTTTAGGACGCAGCAGAAGAGTGGAATGTATTATTTGAATCGGTGCGTTGGAAAACACAGACCGGACTTTTTTTTAAAAAACTGGATCTGGCTGGATTGGCATTTTCCCATGCCTTGCCAATACGCATTTTTTGGCAAATATCGGCGACCGATCCGATCCAAATATCGGATTGGGACAACCTTAATACATATGTATGTATGTGTGTGTATATGGATATTAATATATATGTATGTGTGTATATGTATTTCTGCATGTGTATATGTGTGTGTACAGTGGGGCAAAAAAGTATTTAGTCAGCCACCGATTGTGCAAGTTCTCCCACTTAAAATGATGACAGAGGTCTGTAATTTTCATCATACGTACACTTCAACTGTGAGAGACAGAATAAGAAAAAAATCCAGGAATTCACATTGTAGGAATTTTAAAGAATTTATTTGTAAATTATGGTGGAAAATAAGTATTTGGTCAACCATTCAAAGCTCTCACTAATGGAAGGAAGTTTTGGCTCAAAATCTCACGATACATGGCCCCATTCATTCTTTCCTTAACACGGATCAATCGTCCTGTCCCCTTAGCAGAAAAACAGCCCCAAAGCGAGTTGAGTTTATACCAAAAAGTTCTATTTTGGTTTCATCTGACCACATGACCTTCTCCCAATCCTCTGCTGTATCATCCATGTATTTTGGTATAAACTCTACTCGTCGTGTTTGGAGGAAGAAGAATACTGAGTTGCATCCCAAGAACACCATGCCTACTGTGAAGCATGAGGGTGGAAACATCATGGTTTGGGGCTGTTATTCTGCTAAGGGGACAGGACGATTGATCCGTGTTAAGGAAAGAATGAATGGGGCCATGTATTGTGAGATTTTGAGCCAAAAACTCCTTCCATCAGTGAGAACTTTGAATGGTTGACCAAATACTTATTTTCCACCATCATTTACGAATAAATTCTTTAAAATTCCTACAATCTGAATTCCTGGATTTTTTTTTCACATTCTGTCTCTCACAGTTGAAGTGTACGTATGATGAAAATTACAGACCTCTGTCATCATTTTAAGTGGGAGAACTTGCACAATCGGTGGCTGACTAAATACTTTTTTGCCCCACTGTATATATGAATGTACAGTATGTATGTTTATATATGTATGTATGTATGTATGTTTATACATGTATTTCTGCATATATACATATGTGTGTGTGTGTGTATATATATGAATGTATGTATGTTTATATATGTATGTATGTATGTGTATATATGTATTTCTGCACATATATATGCAGCATATGAATGTATGTATGTTTATATATATGTATGTTTGTTTATATATGTATGTATGTGTGTATATATTTATGTATTTATGCATACCGGTACATATGTATGTATGTATGTATGTGTGTGTATATATATACATATATGTATGAGATTTTTTTTTGTAAATATAATGCTCTTTCATATAACTAAGGGAAACTTAAAAACTACATTTCCTGGTGTTACTATTTTGGATTTTGTAGTATTTGCCCTTTAAGGGCATACTTTTACCAAACTCTTTTTTTTGTTTTGTTTAGTTTTAGGTTTCGATCTGGATTTTCCCAACCTCCCACCCCCACATTTCTTTTTTTTTAAAGATTTTGCTTACTGCATGGCTAGTGCATGAATTTCAAAGACAATATTTAGGAGTGGCTATTCATATGAAAACTGCTTGTTGCCAGAGGTCTGCTCAACTGACACATTTCATTCATGGAAAAGTCTGTTATCACTGTTAAATGATTGGTGCTCAGCGGATTGTTATCATCTGGCATGATCAGAAGGAAAAAAAAACTACAGCAGCCTTCTTTTTTATGGCCATAGCTCCAGCTCCAACCTGTTCTCAGGCACCTCTCTTCTGCTCCTTTCTTTATGACATCATAAATTCCTCCATTTCCTCCGACCAGTTTGTATAAAGGCCGTACCTGCTCGGTAATTGTCTGTCTGGCTCTCTCATCTGTCAGTGGCGCCGACTTCCTTCAGCGCCACGCTGCGTGAAGACACACATCACCTCCTTCAAGCACAAGGATTTGCTTGCAGGAAGTGAAGAAGGTTTCTGTCTCATTTTTTTCAAATTTGGGTCAGTGACCTTTCTGCATGCATGTGCACAACAACAGCCCACTCTCATAGCTTTTGTCCGTGGAAATGTGAGGATGAAGAGCGGAAAAGAAAGGATTACAGGGAAAGAAAGGAAGAAAGAAGCCCTGAGGAACATTCAGCATCCATCTGATGCATGGCCGGGTCTCCTCGGGGAGGCAGGAACAATACGCACACCAGCACGACGACATTCTTTAAGGGTTAAAAAGGTCAGGGGTCACCCGGCGACCCCACCCTGCCAATCAGTCTGAGGGCGCACACACACACCACTGTGACTTTGTTTTTAGCTTTATGTGGTCGCACTTGTTGAACAGACTCCGCACCTTGTGTTACGACCTGCCCTTTGCTCTTTACTGTCTCCTAGTAGTCTTTCTGCTTTTTACCTGCGCCACTTTTTTTTATTTACGACAGGGTTTGTACAATCTGCTGAGTCAGCAACAAGAGCACATGTGTCAAACTCATGGCCCACCACCTCATTTTATTTATGCAGCCTGGAATTACCACGCGTCTCTTTGTTTCTAAATGTAGTCAATTTCATATTTTAAACTGAATCAAATATTGCGACAAATGTTATATTATCACACATTCCAAACGTCAAAATAAGTACTCAAAGGCCTACTGAAACCCACTACTACCGACCACGCAGTATGATAGTTTATATATCAATGATGAAATATTAACATTGCAACACATGCCAATACGGCCTTTTTAGTTTATCAAATTGCAATTTTAAATTTCCCGCAAAGTGTCCTGTTGAAAACGTCGCGGTATGATGACTCGTATGATGACGCGTGCGTTTGACGTCTCGGGTTGTAGCGGACATTATTTTCCAGCTTTAAGTAGTCTGCTTTAATCGCATAATTACACAGTATTCTGGACATCTGTGTTGCTGAATCTTTTGCAATTTGTTCAATTATTAATGGAGAAGTCAAAGTAGAAATGTGGAGGTGGGAAGCTTTTTGCCCTTAGCCACAAAAACACAGTCGGTGTTTCCTTGTTTAACATTCCCGAAGATGAAGCTTTACTATGGATCAGAGCAGTCAATCGAACATGGATCCCGACCAAATGTTAACCGGCAGTTTTCGGTGAGAAAATTGTGGTAATAAGTCGGCTCTTACCGGAGACATCAGCGGAGCTTCCGTCTTGCTGCAGCTGCGTGACTTCCCTCAGAGACTCTGGCGTCAACACACCCGTAACCACACCCCTCCGCTTTTTAGGTACTCTATAATCTCACAAAAAGACTAGTAACACAATAGGCAGATAAGGGATTTTCCAGAATTATCCTAGCAAATGTGTCTAACAACATCTGAATCGCTCTCACTGCCCTCGCCTTTTTTTTGTTTTTTTTACTTTTTTCCCCTTTTTTTTTTCTAGTCCTTCACTCTAAATTTCCTCATCCAGGAATCTTTCATCCTCGCTCAAATTAATGTGGAAATTCTCGTTTTCTCGGTCCGAATAGCTCTAGCTGCTGCTAGCTATGATTGTCAACAATGTGAGGATGTGAGGCGCTCTACAACCCGTGACGTCACGCGCACATCGTCTGCTACTTCAGGTAAAGGCAAGGCTTTTTTATTAGCGACCAAAAGTTGCGAACTTTATCGTCGATGTTCTCTACTAAATCCTTTCAGCAAAAATATGGCAATATCGCGAAATGATCAAATATGACACATAAAATGGACCTGCTATCCCCGTTTAAATAAGAAAATCTAATTTCAGTAGGCCTTCAAATACAGTCGTTGTCAAAAGTTTACATACACTTGTGAAGGACATAATGTCATGGCTGTCTTGAGTTTCCAATTATTTCTACAACTCTTGTTTTTTTGTGATAGAGTGATTTGAGCACATACTTGTTGGTCACAAAAAATATTTTCTACTGAAAATGTGACCAAATCTGCTGGGTCAAAAGTATACATACATACAACAATGTTAATATTTGGTTACATGTCCCTTGGCAAGTTTCACTGCAATAAGGCGCTTTTGGTAGCCATCCACAAGCTCCTGGCAAGCTTATGCTTGAATTTTTGACAACTCCTCTTGACAAAATTGGTGCAGTTTAGCTAAATGTTTTGGTTTTCTGACATGGACTTGTTTCTTCAGCATTGTCCACATGTTTAAGTCAGGACTTTGGGAAGGACATTCTAAAACCTTAATCCTAGCCTGATTTAACCATTCCTTTACCACTTTTGAAGTGTGTTTGGGGTCAATGTCCTGTTGGAACACCCAAATGTGCCCAAGACCCAATCTCCAAACTGATGATTTTAGGTTGTAATCCTAATTTTTCATTGTCCCATTTACTCTCTGTAAAGCGCCAGTTCCATTGGCAACAAAACAAGCCCAGAGCATAATACTACCACCACCATGCTAGACGGTATGATTGGTGTTCCTGGGATTAAATGCTTCACCTTTTCTCCTCCAAACATATCGCTGGGTATTATCGCAAAACAGCTCAATTTTTGTTTAATCTGACCACAGAACTTTCCTCCAGAAGGTCTTATCTTTGTCTATGTGATGTCAAATGATGTTCTTTACAAGGTTATGTAAACTTTTGACCACGACTGTATTTGCTTGACTCATGATTTTGAAGCGACAAATTGTACAATGTATAAATTATTTTTCCGTAATAAACTGGTAGCTCAGTTGCCAGAATTTTGCCGTAAAAACACGAAACAAAAAAATGTTTAATATTGTTTTTCCATTTACAGCAATACACAGTAAAAACAACGCCCATAGGTTTAACAGTAAAACAGTGGTACTGTTTTCCCAGTTACATTTACTGTATAAACGTGGAACATTTTATGGTAAAATTTCAGCAGCTAAACTTTACTCTAAAATGTACATATTTTTCTTACAGTGTATGTCAAAATATATACCGGATTTTTCAAACTATAAGGCACACTTAAAATCCTCAAAACTCAACAGTGCGCCTTATAACGTGGTGCACCTAATGTACGGAATAATTCTGGTTTTGCTTACCGACCTCCAAGCAATTTTAATTTGGTACATGGTGTAATTATAAGTGTGACCAGCAGATGGCAGTCGCACATAAATGAAAGGTGTAGACGGCAATATGACTCAAGTAAACAACACCAACATTTTATACGTTCCATTGAAAATATAGAACAAAAAAATAAAAGATCAATCAAAAATTTTTTTGTTCGACTTTGGTAAGCTATGAAGCCGCACCGCTTAAATGGATTGTACTGTGCTTCAACATAAGAGTATTATTATAGTGTGTGTAAGGTAAGACATATTATCTGAAGTTTTGTCTCGCAACATTATGCGAAGAAACTTTTCTTACCTTCTGGTACCTGCTGATCTGTATTTGGAATCTGCATAAGTCCTGAAAAATTGCGCGCGTCCGCCCGCCTTTGTAGTTCGTGGGAACACCGTAGTCGATAAGCTTCTTCTTTTTTTCTATCTTCTTGTTATGGGACATTCCTCCTCTGCTTTTGCCATTTCTAATATAAAGTAGTGTAAACTTCTTCCTTATGTCTGTCAGTAAACTTGCCATGAAAGCACTAAAACATACCGGTGTAGTGAGTTTTCTCAATTCACCCAAGGAACTTTAGTTATTTGAGAGTTCTGGTTGGACATTTCCGGCGTTGTTGTTGCACTATAGAGCCACGGATGAGAAGACGCTGCTTCGTTATTGATTGAAGTAAAGTCTTAATGTCATTAAAACAGTTGTCTCCATCTTTTGACACTTCTTCCACTCCCGTCCTTTTACGCTACACCTCTACAACAAAGATGACGGGGAGAAGACGTAAATAAGACCACCCACAAAACGGCGCATCCTGAAGCGACTGTCTGAAAGCTACTTGAAGATGATCTGTAAAAGTAAAGTGAATTATATTTATATAGCGCTTTTCTCAAGTGACTCAAAGCGCTTTACATAGTGACACCCAATATCTAAGTTACATTTAAACCAGTGTGGGTGGCACTGGGAGCAGGTGGGTAAAGTGTCTTGCCCAAGGACACAACGGCAGTAAAACATCATCTATGCAACATTTAGACCAAAGAACCACCATTACATGTTATGTAGACTACAAGGAAGTCTTTTACATGTAGAAAAAAAAATACTTGACTCCTTTAATGTGCCTTATACATGAAAAAAGATCGAGAATAGACCCGCTCATTGGCAGAGTGCCTTATAATCTGGTGCCCTCTGTGGTCTGGAAAATACGGTAACAATAAATAATTGTGTAATGAAGAAATTGAAAATGTATATATTATTCACTGTTAAAATTGGCCCTCTGAGGGCAGCCATAACTGCGATGTGGCCCTCAATTAAAACAAATTTGACACGCCTGAACTTGAGGCTTAAATTCTGGCAGATGGGTGCAGGTTTGAGAGCTGCACATGGATGAAAAGAACCACAGACTGTAATTACTTTGGATATATAGGTCGTCTTTTATGACAAGCTTTGTGAGCACCATAGCACATTTCAGATAAAGTGAAGCACATGCATGGGGGTTGCTGTTTGAGGGCCCCCGCAAGGCACGTCTGGTAGTCATTATGAGTACTGTATACACTGGACTACGTTTAAACCTCGCCCACTGCCGCATCGGACCACCCCAGAGACAAACCGCTGGGACCTCCTTCTCCCCTTCCACGGTTCATGGGGAAGTGCTTTTTGGGATTTCCGGAGGCTCAGTTGGACTTTGTGACGAAAAAAGTCTAAAAGTGAAAGAATAAACTCAAAGTTCAAACTGTCATAATGCATAGACGTAGAGCAGACCGTGGCAAAATACGACCATGCGGCCCTTTAAGATTTTCAACCCGGCCCGCCGGACGTGCTACATCATTTTTTTAGACCTAACATCAAAACTGTAGCCGCCATTATGATGTGCAGTGCTGTTTTTAAATGACCGCAAGTCGTGAACTATAGAAAGTATTTCAATGTTTGAGATCTGCGCTTTTGGGTTTTATAGGAGTTTTTACAGTAATCTATGTCACAACAGCTCAGACCAGGAACAAAGCAGAGTGGGCGGGGTTTGTTTTCAGAGCAGCCAGCCCGAAACGCATGTGTCAGAAACAGATGTGGAAGCAGATTTTTACGTGATAATATATCATATTGTAGCTGTTTATTACACTTTGCATTCATATGTTGCTGTTTATTACAATTTTGTGTAATTTTGTTTGATTGTAAAAGATACACAACTATGGAGGAGTTGCTCTGAGAAGTAAAATATGTTCATATGTTGTTAATATTCAGTGTTTTATTGTTTATAGTTAATATTGTTAATACCACTGTCTTTATTTTCATATGCATTGTGGGTGTCCCATTCAGTGAGGTGGTCTGTCATAACTGTTTTAGAACATTGTGACTTTTGGTATTAGTGTTCCTGTAAAAAAGGGAGCCAAACACACTCTGTACAGCAGATTTTTACAGCTAAATGTGTATATATCATTTATACACGCATACACCTTGGCCCCGCAGACACATTTTTTCCCTCAATGTGGCCCCCCGAGTCAAAATATTTGCCCAGCTCTGACATAGAGAGACTTCAGCTCAGTTTTTTAAGTGAGGGATGAAAACAGTAAAAATGTGACGATAACCATAGAACAGGAAATGGGCCTTAATGTGATGTATTTAAATCAATTTTATCCCACAGATTTAAAATGACCATTTTTTATGTGCGTGAATAAGACACATGCATCACCTGATTATACCAGATATACAACAAACATTCCTCACCATGATGGGGTCTGCAAAGGGTGAGTAGCTTCACTGTATTTTAGTTTTATTGTACAGCCATGAATTTAACCGCTATACTGAACAATATAATCTGGAGCAAGGGTGCCCACACTTTTTCTGCAGGCGATCTACTTTTCAATTGACAAAGTGGAGGTGATCTGCCTCATTTATTTATATCATTTATTTTTATTTATTCATGAAATATATGTTTTTGTTAACAAGTTGAAGGGGTTTAATGATAATACAAGCATGTTAACATTCGTTTTTTTCATAAAGACAAGAATATAAGTTGGTGTATTACCTGATTCTGTTGACTTGCATTGATTGGAATCAGACAGTAGTGATGGTAACGTCCACATTTTCAAATGGAGGAGAAAAAAAGTCCTCCTTTCTGTCCAATACCACATGAAAGTGATTGTTTTTTGCCATCTTATTTGTCCAGCTTCCATACTCCTTTTTATACACTTTGCAAGAAATACATTGGCGGCAAACTCCGTAGCTTGCTAGCTTGTACACGCCAGCTTTCTGTGACTCTTATATTGTTTGCGCAGGCAGGATGAAGCAGGGCTTTTATTGTGAAGACAGGAACTTAGCTGTCGGTCTTTAGAGTTTTGGCGCCAGGTGAGAGTCTTTTGAAATAAAAAGTGTTTCTCGCCTTCTTGTCGGTCATTTTTTCTTAATAATGATCTGGCAGCAGCCAGCGTCATCTCACAAGATCCACGGGTGCTGTGAATGTCAATCAAGTGACAAAACTGACTTCTTAGTGAAGATTGACGAGCGCTCATTTTTATCATCACTACTGTCTGATTCCAATCAATGCGAGTCATCAGAATCAGGTAATACACCAACTTATATTCTTGTCTTCATGAAAGAAAGGAATGTCAAACATGCTTGTATTATCATTAAACACCTTTAACTTGTTAATAAAAACCTCTCTTTCATAAATAAATCAATATAAAATACGGTATATGAATTAAGTAGATCCCCTCCACTTGGTCAATTAAAATGTAGCTCGCCTGCAGAAAAAGTATTTTGATCTGAACTCACAGGCCACCAGTTGAGTAGCCCAAATGATGAAAAAGAGGACCTAAAATGGAACATTACTAAAGAAGTTGAACAATTGACGAGTGACTGCATCTTAAAAGGCAACACCAGGGATGTCACATGGCAGTTATGTAACAGTGAATAATGTATGGATTGGCCTCTGGATATCATTATTAATTATATAAATTGTTTTAAGAAGACTGTCCATTTTGCAGTAAAAACTTTACATTACAAAATGTTACTGTAAAATGTACTGTTTTTTTTGTTTGTTTTTTTACAACATTTTACTTTAAATGGAAAAACAGTACTACTGTTTTTTGGGGGGGTTTTACGGAAAAAGCTGGCCGCTTAGTTGCCAGAATTTTTGTGTTGAATTGACATTGGTTTTTACAACATTATATTTTTCATGGAAAAACTGTGCAAGTTCCTTTTTTATACTGGCAACTTAGCTGCCAGTTTTTCTACCGTAAAATCAAATGTACCACCTTTCCATTTACAGTAATACACCGCTAAAAAATACAACCCTAGATTTTACAGTCAAAAACTGGCTGGTAGTTTTTTCAATGTACAGTAATATGCTGTAAAGAACAACGTAAAATGTATTGTCATTTTTATTATTTTGATGGGTAGTTTGCTGTAAAGTTAAGTATTTTTATTTAGACAAAAACATGTTTGGAAAGTATGATAATATACTGTAATATTTAGTGCAATATTGTATACTATTAAAGTTTAAAAGGTGTGCAATTTCAAGCAGTACATATATTTTTTTCTGTCAAAATGGAAAAAAAGAAATAACATTTAGTGAGAAAATATGAAGTACTTCATTGACTCATATCATTTCCAGGTGTTTGCGGGCCAGATCTGGCCCCCGGGCCTTCAGTTGGACAGATGTGGGCTACAGCAACACCTGACATTACGATAAGAATCGTGTAACTGCCAAAAAGGAGAGGACTTAAAGGGGTGCCTTGAGGAACTTCTCAGTTATGTAAATCGCAAGTTTGGACCCTAGTGTTCTCCGTTTGCACACAAACTTAAAATGTCAACGCGAGGATCTGCCGATATGGTCCAAGTTCCCCTTTACGTGGTCTTTAGGTGCACTCTTGTCTTCTTTTGAGAATTAACCGGCAAAATGAACTGTGAGTTATACACCAGAGAGCAAGAAGGAAAAAAAGTTGTGTCCACATGAGGATTTGACTAAAGGTCGGCAATACATTCCACTCCCACAAACGTTCTCTTTCCCGATTTCCCACTTTCCTGGGTCCCTGTTTCAAGACGACTCTAATCCTCCTGAATATTATCATCCACATTAAATCCCTTCCCAGGCGAGCAAGGAGCAAATAAACGTTTATCCGGCTGCAGCTGCAGAAGCACTCCTAAGATCGTTTATTGTCAGGGCAAAAAAAAAAAAAATGGGAAAAAGCGCCTCTATTTTTCTTTATTTTCTCTAGCAGCTGACGTCTCTTCCCACTCGCTTCTCCTACAATGGTGGAGTGTCCTCGCCTTGGGAGGAAGTTTCCTGGAGGAATAAATGAGTGTGGCAATGCCAAGCTGCATGGTGCTTTGTTAGTGATGAGGCAGGAGTGGCCATATTTGCTGGGCAAATATTTCGAATCGAAGGCCACGTTGAGAGAAAAAATGTGTCGGGGGGGGGGGGGGCAATGTGTATGTGTGTTTAAATGATATATACACATTTAGCTGTAAAAATCTGCTGTACAGTATGTGTGTTTGGCTCCCTTTTTTCAGGAACACTCATACCAAAAGTCACAATATCCGATGGAATCCTAAAAAAGTTATGACAGACCACCTCAAAAAATCTGAATGGAATTTTACAGTTTTTTACTGAATGGTACACCCAAAATGTACATTAAAATAAAGAAATGGGGATTTACAATATTAACTATGAACAATAAAACACTGAATATTAACAACATATGAACATCGCTCCTCTTTTACTTCTCAGAGAAGCTTCTCGATAGTTGTGTATCTTTTAACAATCAAGAAAAACACAACAAAAATGTAACAAACAAACAAGAGTAATAAACACCTATAAAATGATACATCGGGCGGAAGGCAGCGTACACCCTGCACAAGTCGCCCTATTGTTGCTGAGGTAGGCTCCAGTGCCCCCGCGACCCGGAAGGAAATAAGCGGTAGAAAAGGATGGATGGATGGATGGAATATGATACATGATCACTGTGACAGTTGCTTGCTATCGTCGCTCGGGTTCAGTGGACCACCCAGGAAGGACATGCTTTTGAGCAGGTTTGACTCTTTCATTTTTTCAAATAAAGCTTGTCTTTAGTGTAGGTCGGATCGCTTTCCAGCTCCTCCTTTCCACTGATCCCTCACGGTCCGCTCTTTCAGCCGCCGTCGTCGTCGTCCTCGTCGTCCTCCTTTCTGGCTCGCTCTCTGTCGCTCTTGGATCGCTCCTGCAGGCTCTCCAACTCCTTCCTTGATCTCTCCTCCTTCTCTCTTTTTATACAGCAGGAGGAGATTATTTAATTGTGTGCCGATGTGTGTGCCACGCACCTGATTTAGATTGTGGCAGCGTCGCTCCCAGCAAGCCCCACCTCTCCGCTCCGCGCATCCTCCGCCTTTTTTCCGCCATCTTGGGCATGTCTGTAGCGTGCCCTGCCCCGCCGTCGGCCCATTGGCTCCGCCTCCCCACAATCCTCCATCGCCAGACGCATGCCGGGATTCCGCCTGACTGAGCCTACTCCCCCCTCCCTTTTTTGAAGGGGCGGGAAAAAAAACTGCCACGGCCACCTGTCTTCTCTTCTTCCATCGCTTACTCCACCGAGGCGAGCTTGTCCTCTTCCTCTGACACCTATTTGTCTTGTGGTTGTACATCCGCTTTTTCCTCCTCTTTGACCTTTTCTTTGTCTTTTTCTTCATCCCTTTCTTTGACCTTTTCTTTGTCCTCTTTGACCTTTTCTTTGTCTTCTTCTTCTTCGTCCTCTTTGACCTTTTCTTTGTATTCTTTTTCTTCATCCTTTTTGACCTTTTCTTTGTCTTATTCTTCTTCTTCTTTGTCCTCTTTGACCTTTTCATTGTCTTCTTCTTCTTTGTCCTTTTCTTTGTCCTCTTTGACCTTTTCTTTGTCTTCTTCTTTGTCTTCTTTGACCTTTTCTTTGTCTTTTTCTTCTTCTTCGTCCTCTTTGACCTTTCCTTTGTCTTCTTCTTCTTCTTCTTCTCCTTCGTCCTCTTTGACTTCTTCTTCTTCTTCGCCCTATTTGACTTTTTCTTTGTCCTCTTTGACTTATTCCTCTTCCTCCTCTTCTTTCACTTCTTCTTCTTCTTTTTCTTCCAGCACCACTACTTTTTCCACTGCTTCCTCTTCTTCATCTTCATCATCATCATGCTGTTTTTCTTCTTCTTTTTCTTCTTCTTCTTCTTCTTCTTCTTTTTCTTCAACTACAACCACGTCTTTCACTTCTTCTTCTTCCTCTTCAGCTGCACGTTCCACTGGCTGTGCATCTATCTCCTCAGCAGGGGGCGCCTCCTCTGCACCGCATTCTGCCTTCTTGTCTTCGGGGGGCCATTCGCCGCCACCCCTCTTGCAGGAGCCGGCAATTCTGACGGCTGCTTTCCGCAAGGCCCGCTAGCGCACCAATGAGAGCCCACAGGGGATCATCGTCCCCCGCTTCCGGTGGTCCAGTCACGTTGGGTGCCAAATGTGACAGTCGCTTGCTGTCGTTGCTCGGGTTCAGTGGACCACCCAGAAAGGACATGCTTTTGAGCTGGTTTCACTCTTTTATTTTTTCAAATAAAGCTTGTCTTTAGTGTAGGTTGGATCGCTTTGCAGCTGCTCCTTTCCACTGATCGCTCACAGTCCGCTCTTTCAGCCGCCGTCGTCGTCGTCCTCCTCTCTGGCTCGCTCTCTGTCGCTCTTCGATCGCTCTTCATCTGCTCCTGCAGGCTCTCCAACGCCTTCCTCGATCTCTCCTCCTTCTCCCCTTTTATACAGCAGGAGGAGATTAATTATTGTGTGCCGGTGTGTGTGCCACGCACCTGATTTAGATTGTAGTGGCGTCGCTGCCAGCAAGCCCCGCCTCTCTGCTCCACCGCATCCTCCGCCTCCTTGCCGCCATCTTGGGTAGGGCTGCAGAGTGCCCTGCCCCGCCGTCGGGCCGTTGACTCTGCCTCTCCACAATCACTTTTATGCAGAAATTTGTTGTAAAAATTTGCTTCCGCATCTGTTTCTGACACATGCATTTGGGGCTGGCTGCTCTGAAAACAAACCCCGCCCACTCTGCTTTGTTCCTGGTCTGAGCTGATGTGACGTAGATTACAGTGATAACTCCTATAAGACCCAAAAGCGCAGATTTCGAACATTGAAATACTTTCTATAGTTCAAGACTCACGGTCATTTAAAAATTGCACTGCACATCATAATGGTGGCGACAGTTTTAATGTTAGGTCTAAAATAATGATGTAGAACAGGGGTCTCAGACATGCGGCCCGCGAGACGTTATTTTGCGGCCCCCACCGTAATATGAAAAGTTTATGTTAGTGCGGCCCGCGTGTTTTATATGAATGGCTCTTGACAGCGTTGTGTGCAGAGCTGAAGGAATCTACCAATCACGGTGTGGCATATGGCTCTCGAGGGCCGAACATTGACGTCACTTGCGTGATTCAAGCAGAGAAACCTTTTTCCGCTTTTCCACTAGACCAAAATGGCTTTTTCAACGTTCTGGGTTGCCTACCCCTGCGTTAGTGGAAAAGCGGCAAATGAGTGAAAGCGACAGAAACGTTGCTATGGAGACGAGGGTTTTCTTACGTGCCTGGCTGCAGTCACTCCGCGACACCTGTCCGTCAGTAATAACAGTCCCCGATTACCTGGACCAATTCAAACTGTTATGTTTTTTTTCATTTTTTTATTTACATTGCCTCACACATTGTTGTTGACTGGAGAAATCGAATTATTATTTTTATTGCTTATGACTGATTTGTTTACTTAATTCTCATTTTGTTCCTTTATATTTTGAATTTATTTTGTGTTGAAAATAAAAATAAAGACATTTAAAAATATTTTTTTTAAGAAATCTTTTCTTGTGGCCCGGCCTCACCCAGACTCTGCATCCAGTGGCCCCCCGGTAAATTGAGTTTGAGACCCCTGATGCAGAACATCCTGTAGGCCGGATTGAAAATCAATGGGCTGCTTGTGGCCCGCAGGCCGTATTTTGCCCAGGTCTGCCATACAGTGAAAAGATGATCTCCCACCATCAACATAGCCACTAAGAGTGTGTGCGATCTGAGCTGTGGATGTTGGAAGAATGCAGTCTGCCCCCCACCCCGGGTGAGCTATGATCTCCCCTTGTAACCTCCGCCCCCGCCCCCCGTCACCTCTCACATGCACACACATATATATTCAGAGGGTCTCTGCACACAAAAGAAATATTCAGCTGTAGAGAGCGGGGGTCCCTCAGAGGGCGTGACATTGAACTGGATGGAAGGGGGAAGTGGATTAAGAAGAAATGGCTGGATGACACTCAGGTTGCCATGGCAAAGTCCCCTTTTTTCTGCTACTGCTTGGACACATCCTCCCTATATGTCACTTTAAGGTCTCATTGTGGGGTCAGGGCGTGACCATCCTTACTGGGGATATGTAGTTTAACATGGACAAAAACAATCTCAAAACCAAAGTAAAAGTCATCTTTACACTTTGCAGACGTAAACATGTTTGAAAGCACAATGACCTTTTCTTCTGTGTGTTTTTGTTCCACATGAAAAAACAAAAATTTCGACTGCTGTGAAAGTATTGACTACTATCATTTTTTAATCAGATTAATCACACTTTAAAAAAAAATAAAAATAATTAGTCCCAACAAAATAATACACAGTATTACAATAAAAATACAATTTCAAAACCAAACCTGGACCAGCAACATTCAGAATAGCAATCAAAAGAGCAATTGAGAGGACACACAAACATGGCACAAAACAATCCAAAAGTAGACAAACAATAATGAATAATATCCACAACAACATCAATATTAATAAGAGTAATAAAGTACTATCTATCTATCTATCTATCTATCTATCTATCTATCTATCTATCTATCTATCTATCTATCTATCTATCTATCCATCCATCCATCCATCCATCCATCCATCCATCCATCCATCCATCCATCCATCCATCCATCCATCCATCCATCCATCCATCCATCCATCCATCCATCCATCCATCCATCCATCCATCTATCCATCTATCCATCTATCCATCTATCCATCCATCCATCTATCTGGCCAACATAGCAGTGATTGGAAATCCTTTATTGACATTATCATCACAGCCATTCCTAAAAACTGAAATAAAAACATTTTAAAAATGAACACTTTTGAATTTGGATTAATCCTGATTAATGGCAGGTCGTCAATTGCTTGCGTCATTTAAACTAACTTCAAAGACAACCCCAATATTTGGACATAAATGCAATTTTATGGTCAGAATGTCACAGGAACAGTTTTTTTTCATTTTTTAACTTGAACGCACTTATTTTTTTCTGCTGATCTTTGCACCGAGGCGATCACTAAGTACAATAACCCGTGCTACCTTTTAGGTAAACATCCGAAGGTACGGGAAAAGAGCATCCACAGTCAAAATGAATTGCGTGAATAATCTGCGTGTATACATGATTATGTGATATTTTTGAGTGATTAATCACATGAGTTAACTCGTTATTTTTAACAGCCCTGCTTACAGTGCAGTAAAATTCCCAATTCAGATACCCCAAAAGTGGTACATTGGGAATTTAACTCACATTTTTGGGAGGAAAAAAAAAACCCAAAGGACAAACAAAAATAGGCTTGCTAAAACAGAAAAATTTCTTAAATGAAATGGTCGATTCTTAAATACATCACGATTCGAATGTGGACTTTTCTGAATCGATGTCGGACGTTCAAATATCGAATGTTTAAGTTTGTTAACTAAAGTAATACGGACAATTGTGAAATTTGAATCTAGTGCATACTAGGGTTGTATTGTATACCGGTACTAGTATAGTATCGCGGTACTAATGAAGCAAAAATTGTACTATACTCTCTTTGAAAAGTACCGGTTACCGGGCATGACGCCACGTCATGACATTGCTGGTTTTATAAGCAGAGGAGCATGTTCGGCAGCGCACACACTGAGTACTTACAAGCAGACACAGTGTGTAGACAGAAAAGGGAGAATGGATGCATTTTGGCTTAAAAACTAAAGATAAAGGTGAAGTTATAACACTGAAACATCCTCAGGAAGAGGTGCTTTAAGACAATACTAGCCAGCTAGCTGCTAATGTCCATCCACAGCTTAAGCTACTTCTAAATCACTAATCCTCGCCTCCATGGTGACAAATACAGTACGTTTCTTACAAGTATCACTGTAGGACGAGGTATAGCTCAACATGCTTCACTACAGGATACAATAGCTCACCGCCGTCACAATGTAAACAAATGCCATGGGTGGATCTACACCTGACATCCACTGTAATGATACCAAGTACAGGAGCGTACCTAGTCAATACTATTATGGTTACTTCGATATTTGTTATCGTCACAAAATCTTTTTTCTTTAAAAAAAATAAAAATCTTGTTATATTCATAAACTCAGGAAATACAGGAGAACTAAAATTATGATCAATGCATGATCCTGTAACTACTTGGCATCGGATTGATACCTACTCAGTGGCATAGTGGTTAGAGTGTCCGCCCTGAGATCGGTAGGTTGGGAGTTCAAACCCCGGCCGAGTCATACCAAAGACTATAAAAAAATGGGACCCATTGCCTCCCTGCTTGGCACTCAGCATCAAGGGTTGGAACTGAGGGTTAATTCACCATAAATGATTCCCGGGCGTGGCACCGCTGCTGCCCACTGCTCCCCGCACTTCCCAGGGGATGATTAAGGGGATGGGTCAAATGCAGAGGACAAATTTCACCACACATAGTGTGTGTGTGACAATCATTGGTACTTGAACTTTAACTTTTACTTAATTTTAACTTAACTTTAACTTTAAATGTGTGGTATCATCCAAAAGTAATGTAAAGTATCAAACAACAGAAGAATGAGTGATTATTACATTGTAACAGAAGTGTAGATTGAACATGTTAAAACAGAAAATAAGCAGATATTAACAGTAAATGAACAATTTAATTAATAATTCATTTTTACAGCTTGTCCCTCATAATGTTGACAAAATAATAGAATGATAAATGACACAATATGTTACTGCATAGATCAGCAGACTAATTAGGAGCCTTTGTTTGTTTACTTACTACTAAAAGACAAGATGTCCTGTATGTTCACTATTTTATTTAAGGACTAAATTGCAAGAAACATATTTTTTGTGTACTCTAATAACTTTTTTTGTTAAAATAAATTAGATTAGATTAGATTAGATTAGATAGTACTTTATTTATTCCGTCAGGAGAGTTCCTTCGGGCAAAATTAAAATTTTCAGCACAATCCCATTCAAGATCAGACAAACATTACAGGGAGACAGAACAGGATGGCTGATGGGTCTGCCTCCTTCCAGCGCCCCTTACAAAAAAGGTGAGATACAGGTAAACAATAGAAGATTAAAATAAAATAAAAAAATCAGTCTAAGCCTGGTCCCTGGAGAGGGGGTCCAGACTGAGGCCAAGGGAAAAAAACAACTCATAGCCATAGTACAGTGGTCCCCAACCACCGGGCCGCAGAATAATTTTTTATGGAAAAAAAAAAAGAAAAAAAAAAAATGTTTCATTTTTTTTTTTTATTAAATCAACATAAAAAACACAATATACACTTACAAATAGTGCACCAACCACAAAAACTCCCTTTTTCATGACAAAAACGTCCCTTTTTCATGACAAAGAAGAAAAAAGAAAAAAGGGAAAAAAAGGACACCCCCCCCTGGGCCGTGGGACAAATTATTAAGCGTTGACCGGTCCGCGGATACAAAAAGGTTGGGGACCACTGCCATAGTACACATCCCTCCTACATGTGTGTAAGAGGGAAACATCAAACATCAAAGGACATGAAAGACATTAAAGTAACGGAGCTGATGCAACCAGCCAATTCTACATAAAGCTATGAATAAAAACTAAAAGAAACATATACACTGTGGTGGCCTCTGCGCCAGTAATGCCTTTTTTTGTGGTTTCCTTTATTTAGAAAAGTATCAGAATACATTTTGGTAACGGTACCAAAATATTGGTATCGAGACAACCCTACTCACTACCAGGATTCATGTATTCCTTCAGTAGTTCTATTAATGCATTATAAACTTGCTAATGGATGAAGTATCCTCCATGCTTGTCAGAGTGTGTTGGTGCACATCACCAGCAGGAGAGCAGAGCACCAGCGGTAACTCAAAGAGCCAATTGTCTCCCTCCTTTATGGCTTTCTGAATTATAGCTGCAATAACGTGATGCATTTCTCATGCATGTCGGGCGAGGATGGGAGCGAGCGTATTGGCGTGGTGGGCTGACATTTGCCTCCTCCCGCCCCGCCAGAGTAATGGATTCCAGTCCACCTCAGCCACCACTCCCCCCATCCCCCCCCCCCCCCCCCCCACCCCACCCCGACATCCGCCCCCGTTGCTCTATGACATCAGCAACATAAGCCGATAAAACAGGGGGGTGGGGGGGTAACAAATGTTCATAGATGGGCGCCCGGGCACCATGACGTCAGAACCCCCCCCACAGTCGGCGAGGCGGCAGGGTGACACTGCTGCTAGTTGTCCCCCCGGACCCCCCAGCCTGGGACAATTGGAGCTCTCAGCCAGTTAAAAGACTGCACAGTGGGACATGGCAGCATTGTTCCCCGGGTGGGACCATGGTCCATAAGCACCATGACAGCCTCTAATATTATTCTGACTCATGTCACACGTCCAAGTGTTTGGAGGAGGCTCACAATAGAACAATAACTATCATCCAGATTTATTGTTTCTTGTATTCTTACTTAACTCAAACAGATAGAACCATCCATCCATCCATTTTTTACTGCTTATTCCCTTCTGGGTCGCGGGGCGCGCTGTTGCCTATCTCAGCTACAATCCGGCGGAAGGCAGTGTACACCCTGGACAAGTCGCCAACTCATCGCAGATAGAAGCCATTCGGCTTAGTGGTATTTACACTGCACAAAATGAAGACTGAAATGGAGTGTGTTTCTTGGCGCTGGTGACGATGTCGCTTTTTGATGCAGTACCGCCTGAGGGATTGAAGGTCAGGGGCATTCAATGTTGGTTTTCGGCCTTGCCGCTTACGTGCAGATGCCGGCTTTTGAACTTGGCGCCTATAACAGTCCGGATGGTTCTTTTCCTCTTTGTTCCGGAGGACAGGACACGACGTCCACAGTTTCCAAAAACAATTTGAAATGTAGACTTGTCAGACCACAGAACCCTTTTATATTTTGCTTCAGTCCATCTTAGATGAGCTCGGGCCCAGCAAAGCCGGTGGAATTTCTGGGTGTTGTTGATAATTGGCTTTTGATTTATATAGTAGAGTTTTAACTTAAACTTACAAATGTAGTGACCAACTGTAGTTACTGACAGTGGTTTTCTGAATTGTTCTTGAACCCATGTCAGGGTTTCCCACACATTCATTTATTTGTGGCGGCCCGCCACAAAAGAATTACGGCCGCCACAAGTAAATTTAAAAAATTGAAAAAATTATTATTATTATTTTTTTTCCGGCTTTTGACTCGCTTGACCGCTCATAAAAGAAATGGGACTCTGTCTGTAAATGGAGCTTGTAGTTACATATTATATAAATATGTAAATAAATATGTATATAAAGTGTTGTAATTATATTGCAACTCCGCGTTCTTCTTGGTCATCGCTGCCGCCGCTAACAACATCCCCCAACCCCCCGCCGCCCGACGACACCACCACAAATAGATGCCTGACCTGTGGGAAACACTGCATGTGGTGATATCCTTTACACACTGATGTCGCTTTTTGATGCAGTGGGCATGAAAGAAACAAAGGTCATGGGCTTGCCGCTTACATGCAGTGATTTCTCCAGATTCTCTGAACCTTTTGATGATATTACGGACCATGGATGGATGGATGGATACATGGTGAAATCCCTAAATTCCTTGCAAAAGCTGGTTGACAAATATTGTTCTTAAACAGTTTCCTCACGTATTTGTTCACAAAGTGGTGACCCTCGCCCCATCCTTGTTTGTGTATAACTGAGCATTTCACAGAATCTGCTTTTATACCAAATTATGGCGCACACCTGTTCCCAATGTGCCTGTTCACCTGTGGGATCTTCCAAATAAGTGTTTGATGAGCATTCTTCAACTTTCGCAGTCTTTTTTGCCACTTGTGCCAGCTTTTTTGAAACATCAAATTCCAAATGAGCTAACATTTTAATTTTCCTGAAGGAATCAATAAAGTACTATCCATCTATCTATCTATCTATCTATCTATCTATCTATCTATCTATCTGTCTGTCTGTCTGTCTGTCTGTCTGTCTGTCTGTCTGTCCGTCTGTCTGTCTGTCTGTCTGTCCGTCTGTCCATCTATCTATCTATCCATTTATCCATCCATCCATCCATCCATCTATTTGCCAAAGATAACAAAGTTTACCAGTTCGAACATTAAATACCTTGTCTTTACAGTCCATTCAATTGAATATAAATTGAAAATGATTTGCAAATCATTGTATTCTGTTTTTGTTCAGCATTTACACAATGTACCAACTTCACTGGTTTTGGGTTTTGTACAAAATATAAATATGTAAATATACTCACACCGGTGCTTCAGGTACAACCTTTTATTTTATTTATTTTCTACATTTAGTAATTATGCTTTAACTTGGTAGATTATTTTTTTAGTCTTCCTGTTTATTTCTGTGATGCTATATCATCAACACCTGGCGAGAGTAATATACTGCTGGCTTTAACTCTGTGGATTAAATTGAGTCTTTGTTTATTTCTGTTATGCAAGGCAGAAGACATCATTAGGAAGGAGCAACCGTGTTGATTAAATGACATGTACATTGTGTGGGAAAGCATATATTTTCAGCCTTGTTTATGGATTGTATTCAGTCTTTCTGTTTATTTCGATTATGCAGTGGTTCTCCAGCTTTTTTCTGCTCAGAAAACGCCTGGTTCTCCAAGTACCACCACCATTAAAAATACAGTAGCATAGTAGGCCTAAATATTCATTAAAAACAAGGCAGAGGTTTTTGGGTCTCTGAAAAATGACTTACAGTTTGAACAGTAATACTGTGTTTATATATTTAATTAAGTGATCCCTTGAGAAGAATTATGATGATTTAATAACGTTTTTACAGGAATTAAAATTGAAGTGTACTACTTGGCGCTGTTGATTTAGTCTTTTTATCTAAAGAAATATAAAAGTAGAATATACTCACACCGGTGCTTCAAGAGTAAACTTTTATTTTGGAAGTAAATTGGAAGTAACATTAAATTTGAAAAATACAAAAATAAAGATTTAATTCTGACATTAATGTGTAAATATTTTTGATGATTTTAAATACCAATATTAGGAGACAATATTAGGAAATACCGACTTGAGATTTTTTTTTTACTCCCCTAAAATTAGTGAAGGAAATTATATTTATATAGCGCTTTTTTAAAACATTTTTACAATAAGGTTAAAAGGGGAAAAAAAACTTTTGATATTGTGAGAATAAAGTTGATTTTTTTGCAATTGAGTCACTCTCCAAGAAAAGTTAAATAAAAAATAAAGTACAACATTTTTAAGAATTAATTATTTTCACCACACACTAAAAAATTTTGTGCTAAAAAAATAACCACATTTTAACCCAACTGCTGGTTCATAAAAGGACGACCTCCTTACTTGAGTTATTTTATCTCAACATTTTGGGTTAATTTTTTCAACCCAACGTTTGCGTTAAATTATTTAACCCAAAAATTGAGTTATGCTAACTCAACGTTGATTAATAACACAACTATTGGGTTTAATTTATTTTACACTAAAGATGAATTATGCTTACTACAATGTTGGGTTATTCTCAACCCAACTATTGGGTTGAGGAATTTAGCTCTCCTAGACCCAATATTTGGTTAAAAATTTTACATTTTGCTGCTGGATTGTCCTCTTCTTTCCCAAATACTGATCAAAATATTTTTTATTCCATTAATAAACTCTCAGAAGCTAGATATGAGTTACATTTATTTTTACAGGAACTGTCGTATATGGTCATAGTTGTTCTATACTTATATTTTCATGTACATAAGATGTGTGATTGCAAATAATGTTAATGGGATTAATCCACAATAAAATTCCCTTCAAGAATTTTTTTTTTAAATAAAAAAAAAAGTTTCTTACTCTAAAAAGAGTTACTCATTAAAAAACAACCCAAAAATGGTTCATAATTTTGAAAACCCAGAACTTGAGTTAAAATAATACGCCTCAGAACCCAAACGTTTGATTGCTCTTCATAAAAATAACTCCAAAATTCAACCCAACAGTCATAACTCATGAATTTGGTTATTTTTTAGTGTGCAGATGGAGCCACTTCACAGTTTGAGAATCCAAAAAAAGAAAAATCCTTTCACCCAAAAATGCGTTACTCATTGAAAAACAACCCATTAATGGTTCATAATTTTGAAAACCCAGAAATTGAGTTAAAATAATACAATTAAGGGGCGGCGTGGCGCAGTTGGGAGAGTGGCAGTGCCAACAACCTGAGGGTTCCTGGTCCGATCCCCGGCTTCTACCACCCTAGTCATGTCCGTTGTGTCCTTGAGCAAAACACTTCACCCTTGCTCCTGATGAGTTGTGGTTAGGGCCTTGCACGGCAGCTCCCGCCATCAGTGTGTAAATGAGTGTGTGAATGTGGGGAAAAAACAAAATCATAATAATACCCTTAAAATCCAGAAAATGAATTGCTCTTCATAAAAATAACTCCAAAATTCAACCCAACACTTACAACTCATAAATTGGGTTATTTTTTTAGTGTGCAGATGGAGTCACTTCAAGCCTTTTACCCAAAAATGCATTACTCATTGAAAAACAACCCAAAAATTGTTCATAATTTTGAAAACCCCAAAATTGAGTTAAAATAATATCATTACAACCCCAAAAATTGATTGTTCTTCATAAAAATAACTCCAAAATTTAACCTACCACTCGCAACTCAAAAATTGGGGTTATTTTTTTTGTGTGCAGTGGAGCCACTTCAGTTTGAAAATCCCCGACCTTAAAATTTTTTTTATATATGGATATATACATATACATACATACATACATACATTCATATAAAATAAAAAAAAGCCTTTCATCCAAAAATGCATTACTCATTGAAAAACAACCTAAAAATGGTTCATCATTTTGAAAACCCAGAAATTGAGTTAAAATAATACCTGTATGGCGCGGCACAGTTGGGAGAGTGGCCATGCCAGCAACCTGAGGGTTCCTGGTTTGATCACCGGCTTCTACCACCCTACTCACATCCTTGAGCAAGACACTTCAACCTTGCTCCTGATGATTCGTTGTTAGGGCCTTGCATCAGTGTGTGAATGTGGGGAAAAAACAACTAATGATACCCTTATAACCCAAAAAATGAATTCCTCTTCTTAAAAATAACTGTTAAATTTAACCCAACACTCGCAACTCATAAATTGGTTTTTTTTTTAGTGTGCAGATGGAGCCACTTCAGTTTGAGAATCACTGGTGTTTTAAAAAAAATAAAAATAAAAATGCATTACTAATTGAAAAACATCCCAAAAATGGTTCATTATTTTGAAAAACCCCACATTTAGTTATAATACCCTTATAACCCCCAAAATTGATCGCTTTTCATAAAAATAACTCCAAAATTGAACCCAACACTCGCAACTCATAAATTTAGTTATGTTTTAGTGTGCAGATGGAGCCACTTCAGTTTGAGAATCATTGATGTAAAAAAAAATTGTATATACACATATATATATATATGTGTATATATATATATATATATATATGTGTATATATATATATATATATATATATATATATATATATATATATACATATATATATATATATATATATATATATATATATATATATATATATATATATACATATATACATATATATATATATATATGGGACACGCACTACTAAATTGGCCCTAGTGTGTGAATGTGAGTGTGAATGTTGTCTGTCTATCTGTGTTCGCCCTGCGATGAGGTGGCGACTTGTCCAGGGTGTACGCCGCCTTCCGCCCGATTGTAGCTAAGATAGGCGCCAGCGCCCCCTGCGACGCCAAAAGGGAATAAGAGGTAGAAAATGGATGCATATATATATGGATGGATAGATGGATATATAAAGCCTTTCACCCAAAAATGTGTTACTTATTGAAAAACAACCCAAAAATGGTTTATTATTTTGAAAACCCAGAAATGTAGGTAAAATAATAACCTGATGGGGCGGTGTGGTGCAGTTGGGAGAGGATTCCTGGTTCGGTCCCTGGCTTCCACCACCCTAGTCACGTCCGTTGTGTCCTTGAGCAAGACACTTCACCCTTGCTCCTCATGGGTCCTGGTTAGAGCCTTGCATGGCAGCTCCCGCCATCAGTGTGTGAATGTGGGAAAAATACAATAAAAATAATAATAAAAATAACTCCAAAATTCAACTGAACAATCGCAACTCATAAATTGGGTTATTTTTTTGGTGTGCAGATGGAGCCACTTCAGTTTGAAAATCACTGGTGTTAAAGTTTTTTTTAAAAAAAAGCCTTTTACCTAAAAATGCGTTACTCATTGAAAAACAACCCAAAAATGGTTCATCATTTAGAAGACCCAGAAATTTAATGTGGAAAAAAAAAAATAATAATAATAATAATACACTTATAACCAAAAAGATAGATTGCTCTTCATAAAAATAACTCCAAAATTCAACCCAAAACTTGCAACTCACAAATTGGGTTATTATTTTAGTGTGCAGATGGAACCACTTCACAGTTTGAGAATCACTGATGTTAAATATTTGTGTCAATATTACAAATGTGTGTGTGATGTGTTGTTCTTCTCTCATGTGTTTCAGAAGTCAACCAGGAGACGACGAAGAAGAAGAGAAGGGCGGTAAACCCAATTCTTAGTCTTTGTTCCGCTCGAAACGGAACAGGAGTCGCGTGCCTCGGCGAACATTCAACGCTGTCGGTGAGTTTGGTATGGCTCACACAGAAACCATCGACCGTTGACTGTGCCCCGAGGTGCGCCCAGGCGACGTCAGCGCATGGCCATCTACAAAAGAGGCACAGAAGGCGCTGTGTGGTTCCGGGGACCTGAAAAGGTCACAATCAACATTCATTGCTGTCGCTGGGTTGGACTGTGTAGAAAAGCTCACTGAACAATGAGTGCAACTGTGGCCTCCATCTGCCTTGGCGGCCGGACCGGACGTTATTTCCTTCTTGTTTTTCGCTTCTGTTTTCTGGCTCCCGGGAGCCGTCATCACGGGGCGGGGGAGGAGGAGGGAGATGGCGACGCAAATAGACTCCCGGCTCGTCCTCATCCACCTCTCGTCTAATTGGCGGTTGTGTGCGCAGCAAGGGGGAAGGAAGCGGCGTGAATGTGTAATCATTTGGAGCCTCGTCTCCTTCAGATGTTGCATCCCTCTCCTTTTTTGTTGGTCTAATTACACCGTGCGCTCGGTTAACTCCGCGTTAACTGCCAGTCGGCCGCTGCCTGCCAGGAACGGGCCGGAGGAACAAACAAGCACTAGAATTAGTCCGGTTTGTAGGATAGTCTTTAAAAGGCAGCGATGAAGGGATTGTTTCGAGATTTATACACCGAGGATGTTCTATTGCAGGCCAATTATTTTGACCCGGGGGCCAAATTTAGAGAGGCCGGTATGTCTATCTATGTATACATATAAATGTATATACATTGGGGCAAAAAAGTATTTATTCAGCCACCGATTGTGCAAGTTCTCCCACTTAAAATGATGACAGAGGTCTGTAATTTTCATCATAGGTACACTTCAATTGTGAGAGACAGAATGTGAAAAAAAATCCAGGAATTCACTTTGTTGAAATTTTAAAGAATTTATTTGTAAATTATGGTGGAAAATAAGTATTTGGTCAACCATTTAAAGCTCTCACTGATGGAAGGAGGTTTTGGCTCAAAATCTCGCGATACATGGCCCCATTCATTCTTTCCTTAACACGGATCAATCGTCCTGTCCCCTTTGCAGAAAAACAGCCCCAAAGCATGTTTCCTCCCTCCATGCTTCACAGTGGGTATGGTGTTCTTGGGATGCAACTCAGTATTCTTCTTCCTCCAAACACAACGAGTTGAGTTTATATCAAAAAGTTCTATTTTGGTTTCATCTGACCACATGACATTCTCCTAATCCTCTACTGTATCAACCATGTATCCATTTTGGTATAAACTCGACTCGTCGTGTTTGGAGGAAGAAGAATACTGAGTTGCATCCCAAGAACACCATACCTACTGTGAAACATGGGGGTGGAAACATCATGCTTTGGGGCCGTTTTTCTGCTAAGAGGACAGGACGATTGATCCGTGTTAAGGAAAGAATGAATGGGGCCATGTATCGTGAGATTTTGAGCCAAAACCTCCTTCCATCAGTGAGAGCTTTGAATGGTTGACCAAATACTTATTTTCCACCACAATATACAAATAAATTCTTTAAAATTCCTACAATGTGAATTCCTGGATTTTTTTCTTCACATTCTGTCTCTCACAGTTGAAGTGTACCTATGATGAAAATTACAGACCTGTCATCATTTTAAGTGGGAGAATTTGCACAATCGGTAGCTGACTAAATACTTATTTGCCCCAATGTATTAGGGTTGTACGGTATGTCGGTATAAGCATAGTGCCGCGATACTAATGACTCCTATTCAGTACTATAGCACCTCTAAAAAGTAAAAAGTACCCCCGTCGTCGTCACGTCATTGCTGGTTTTACAAGCTGAGGAGCTTGTCCGGCAGCGCGCACACACAGAGTGCTTACAAGCAGACACCGTGCGTAGACAGAAAAGGAAGAATGGACGTATTTTGGCTTAAAAACTAAAGATAAAGGTGAAGTTATAACACTGAAACACCCTCAGGAAGAGGTGCTTTAAGACATGGCGAGCTAGCTCGCAGCTTAAGTCCATCCACAGTCGGCAGTGTTTTAGCTACTTCTAAATCACTAATCCTCGCCTCCATGGCGACAAATAAAATATGTTTCTTACAGGTAGCATTATCACTGCAGGACGAGGAATAGCTAAACATGCTTCACTACACACCGTAGGAGGATACAATAACTCACCGGCATCACAATGTAAACAAATACCATGGGTAAATCTACACCTGACATCCACTGAAATGATACCAAGTAAAATAGCGTATCTAGTCGATACTACTATGATTACATCAATATTTTTTGGCATCACAAAATCTTGTTTTGTTTTATTTTAATCCATATTCTGTTTATAAACTCGGGAAATATGTCCCTGGACACATGAGGACTTTCAATATGACCAATGTATGATACTGTAACTACTTGGTATCGAATCGATACCTAAATACACATGTACACATTTTGGACAACACTAATATTAAATCAAAAATAAAGTACCTAGCACAGTAGGCCCAAGTATTCATCAAGCACCACCACAATTACTAACATCAAAGTGCAGCAGCGTAGTAGGCTTTAATGGCCATCTTTCACCAAATAATTGATTTAACTTAATAATATATACAATACTATAGAAATATAAACACAAAATTGACAACCACAGTGTGTGTGTGAGTGTGTGTGTGTGTGTGTGTATTTGCAACACTGCTCATTTCACGTGTAATCTTTTTTTATTCTTTTCAAATAAAGTCAACCCTCAGCACTTGTGTGAGTATATTCTATTTCTGTGTTCATTGTACGTTTCCCCCTTTGTCATCAACGTTGTTAGTTTGCTTTAAGAGCAAAGTTTTACAAGTACATGATTAGGGTGAGAAGCTCTGTCATCCGGGAGGAACTCAAAGTAAAGCCGCTGCTCCTCCACATCGAGAGGAGCCAGATGAGGTGGTTCGGGCATCTGGTCAGGATGCCACCCGAACGCCTCCCGAGGGAGGTGTTTAGGGCACGTCCAACCGGTAGGAGGCCACGGGGAAGACCCAGGACACGTTGGGAAGACTATGTCTCCCGGCTGGCCTGGGAACGCCTCGGGATCCCCCGGGAAGAGCTAGACGAAGTGGCTGGGGAGAGGGAAGTCTGGGCTTCCCTGCTTAGGCTGCTGCCCCCGCGACCCGACCTCGGATAAGCGGAAGAAGATGGATGGATGATTAAGGTGGCACTATTAAGAGGAAAAGTCCAAATATTAGGAGATTAACTTCAAAACCTGACGAGATCGGCAACTCCTAACTCAAGCTTCTTAGTATTTGAACTATCACTATACTACTACCTCTTTGTCATGAAATCAGTATCTAATTCTTGTAAAAAAAATATATATATTTTTACAAGGATTAGGAACATCCGTAGACATTAATTAAAACTTTATTTTTTGTAGTAACGTTTTTTGTTACTGTGAAATAAATAATAAAAACATATGTTTACAATTAATTAATTATTCAAATGTTCACTAACTAATGGTTAAATTTCAACTTTACTCGTGTGATAAAGAATCAACATCAAAATAGTTTTTTGCAACATTAACAAAAGTTAACAAAATAATATTAGTTAATTAACAAAAGTTTGCAATATTAAGGAAATTGTTAAAAGTTAAAGTACCAATGATTGTCACACACATACCGCATTTTTCGGAGTATAAGTCGCACTGGAGTATAAGCCGCACTGGAGTATAAGTCACATTTTAGGGGGAAAATGTTTCGATAAAACACAACACCAAGAATAGACATTTGAAAGTCAATTTAAAAAAAATAAAGAATAGTGAACAACAGGCTGAATAAGTGTACGTTATATGACGCATAAATAACCAACTGAGAAGGTGCCTGGTATGTTAACGTAACATATTATGGTAAGAGTCATTCAAATAACTATAACATATAGAACATGCTATACGTTTACCAAACAATCTGTCACTCCTAATTAATAATTCTCCTGAAATCTTATATGTCTAGTCTCTTACGTGAATGAACTCAATAATATTATTTGATATTTTACGGTAACGTGTTAATAATTTCACACATAAGTCACTCCTGAGTATATGTTGCACCCACGGCCAAACTATGAAAAAAAATGCGACTTATAGTCCGAAAAATGCGGTACTAGATGTGGCGAAATTATTCTCTGCATTTGACCCATCACCCTTGATCCCCCCTTGGGAGGTAAGGGGAGCAGTGGGCAGCAGCGGTGCCGTGCCCGGGAATCATTTATAGTGATTTAACCCCCAATTCCAACCTTTAATGCTGAGTGCCAAGCAGGGAGGTAATGGGTCCCATTTTTATAGTCTTTGGTATGACTCGGCCGGGATTTGACCTTACGACCTACCGATCTCAGGGCGGACACTCTAACCACTAGGCCACTGAGTAGGTTCAGAAAATCACAAGATTAACGTCAAGATCTGCAGCTCCTAACTCAGACATATAGCTTTTTTGTTTCTGATAAAACTGTCACATTTGGAACGCATTTTGGATGCACGTGTTGAGTCACCCCCAGATGCACGAGGACCAGGACAAGCAGGGATTGCAGGTAGGAGCTTGGTTTAATATACAAAAAGTAAAAACACTGGTACAAAAACTGACAAAAGAAAGTGCGTGCCTTCGCATGGGAAGCTAACGCTAACAAGTATCGAGTTCAAAGAGTCCAAGAAGCGCGTGCCGAGCGCACGGAAGCTAAAGCGAAACTTAGCACAGATACAAAGAAGTAGATAACCCAACGTGATTGTTGCACGGAGCAAACAACGAACCAAGGGAGGAGGCAGGCTTTAATACAGAAACAATAATCAGAACACAGGTTTGCCTAACAAGCAAGAGTAGGTGGGACAAATGAAAAACCATGGAAACAAGATAAAACAGGAAGTGCAAAACTCAGAACAGGAAGAGTCCAACAATAATCAGAAAACACACAAAAGGACTCAAGAACAAAAACTATGTATGATCCGGGAGGCGGATCATGACAAAAACTAATTTTACTATTACCTCTGATTTATTCTCATAAAATTACAATCGAGTTCTTCATTTCAATTTTACATGAAAGTGTTTTGTTTTTTTTAACTTCTCAAGTCCTGACATGTTTTTTTTTTCTAATTCAGTTCAGTTTTTCACGTAAAAATAATTCCATTCTCGGAGCATTTTCTCCAAAAATTCAGATTTTCGTTTAAAAAAAAGTATCACTATACAAAAAAAATTATTTTCACTCGTGTAAAATTGCAATTTTTTTTTTTATTGTATTTTATTTTTTTTACTTTTCTCCCTCAACTTTTTTTGAAACTTGACCTAATTGTAAATTACATGACTTTACTTACACAATATTAAAACTTGAGATTTTTCTGTTGCAAAATTACAGCTCTATTTTTGGATCAAAATAAGAACAATTCTCAGACAATGACTTAAAGCTCTATAAATTGTCAGAATTTTTTTTCTTTTATTCACTTAATATGAATTTCTTATAATTAAAACATTTGCAGATTGATGAAAAAATTACAGCTTTGTTATTGTAAATATTTTCCCCAAAAAATGTGCATTCATCTTTGCCAAACATGATGCACCTTTGGGAGTATTTCATATTTGTGTGTATTAATTCTCAGTAAGTGCCCCCTTTTGTCATCAACCCCCCTGCCAGTGCCCCTATATTATTCATAAAGAAGCACTCTGTGCACTGGTGCAGAAGAGTGGAGGTGATGTAACAGTGCCTGTGAGCGTGCCTCCCGTCATTTGGGATGGATTCATGCGACAAAGGCAGAAAAAATGTTTGCTCAGCTTCGTTAAGCACACGATGAAGGTACTTTGTGCCATAGTCACACTGCATTGACCTAAAAATCAGCTCCCTGTTAAAGTGTAAAGGTGCAAATTGGCTATAAAATATTGTTTATCCGCAAATATCAAGCAAAAATGATGACCAAATAAAAAGCATGTTGAATTACCTAATGCCGTGTTGAAAATCCCTTGCACAATGTCCAAATGAAGCATGATATGATTGTCAGTAGAGCAGAACGCACATTACACAGTAAAAGAAGCATTAAATACAAACTGCAAAACAAGTGACGTTGGTACATTGTGTAAATGGTAAATAAAAACAGAATACAATGATTTGCAAATACTTTTCAACTTATATTCAATTGAATAGACTGCAAAGACAAAATATTTAATGTTCGAACAGGTAAACTTTGTTAGTTTTTGCAAATATTAGCTCAATTGGAATTTGATTCCTGCAACCTGTTTCAAAAAAGCTGGCACAAGCGGCAAAAAAGACTGAGAAAGTTCAGGAATGGTCATCAAACACTTATTTTGGCCATCCCACAGGTGAACAGGCTAATTGAGAACAGGTGGGTGCCATGATTTGTTTTAAAAGCAGCTTCTATGAAATGCTCAGTCATTCACAAACAAGGATGGGGCGAGGGTCACCACTTTGTCAACAAATGCGTGATCAATTTGTCCAACAGTTTAAGAATAACATTTCTCAACCAGCTATTGCAAGGAATTTAGGAATTTGACCATCAACCGTCCGTAATATCATCGAAAGTTTCAGAGAATCTTGAGAAATCCCTGCACGTAAGCGATGATATTAAAGACCTTTGATCCTTCAGGCGATACTGCACCAACAAGCCACATCAGTGTTTAAAGGATATCACCACATGGGCTCAGGAACACTTCAGAAAACTGCTGTCAGTAACTCCAGTTGGTCGCTACATCTCTAAGTGCAAGTAAAAACTCTACCATGCAAAGCCATTTATCAACAATACCCGGAAACAGGTGTTGTTGATAAATGGGCCCGAGCTCATCTAGAATGGACTGATGCAAAGTGGAAAAGTGTTCTGTGGTCTGACGAGTCAGCAAAACAAATTTTTGGGGGAAACTCTGGATGTCGTGTCCTCCGGAATAAAAAGGAAAATAACCATCTGGATTGCTATAAGCGCAAAGTTGAGAATCCAGCATCAGTGATGGTATGGGGGTGAATTACTGCCCAAGGCATGGGTAACTTACACATCTGTGAAGGCACCATTAATGCTGAAAGATACATACAGGTTTTGGAGCAACATATGTTGTCATCCAAGCAACGTTGTCATGCACGCCCCTGCTTATTTCAGCAAGACAATGCCAATCCACGTGTTACAACAGCGTGGCCTTATAGTAAAAGAGTGCGGGCACTAGACTGGCCTGCCTGTAGTCCAGACCTGTCTCCCATTGAAAATGTGTGGCGCATTGTGAAGCCTAAAATACCACAACGGAGACCCCTGACTGTTGAACAACTTAAGCTGTACATCAAGCAAGAATGGGAAATAATTCCACATGAAAAGGTTCAAAAATGTGTCTCCTTAGTTCCCAAACATTTACTGAGTGTTGTTAAAAGGAAAGGCCATGTAACACAATGGTAAAAAATGCCCCATGACAACTTTTTTGTAATGTGTTGCTGCCATTAAATTCTAAGTTAATGATTATTTTCAAAACAACAACAACAAATTCCTCAGTTGGAACATTAAGTATCTTGTCTTTGCAGTCTATTCAATTGAATATAAGTTGAAAAGGATTTGCAAATCATTGTATTCTGTTTTTATTTTCCATTTACACAACGAGCCAACTTCACTGGTTTTGTACTTATGCACACAATACTAGGAATGTCAATTGAAAAAAATATTTCAAGTATGGTGACACATTTAATGGATTATGTAAGGATATATATTAGAGTTATAACTATATTAGGTATAGTAGTATAGAAAAAAATCAAGATCAGTTTACACACACACTGTATGGATGCATGACTGAATAAAGTGTCTTTTATCTTATACAGTTCGCACCGAAAATGTATGTCTTCTCATACATCGGAATGCTGTGCAGGTATGTTTTCACACAAATCTAAGTGTCACTAGTGTGTGCCATACTTTAGTACTTTTGCATATAATAGATTGATTGGCAACACTAAATTGGCCCTAGTGTGTGAATGTGAGTGTGAATGCTGTCTATCTGTGTTGGTCCAGGGTGTACACCGCCTTCCGCCCGATTGTAGCTGAGATAGGCACCAGCGCCCCCGCGACCCCAAAGGGAATAAGCGGTAGTAAATGGATGGATGGATGGATGGATATAAAAGTATGATGAATAAATCTAAATATTTTGTATGCAGTTGAAAAGGACACATTGTTCATGTCATACACCTTGCTAACGGTAGGTGGCAGCCTTGTACAGCAGTACAGGTCAGGAAGCATCCACTTCCGGAAGTGGAGCTGTTGTCACACTGTTTAACGTTCATACTCGGCGATGTGACATATGGCTCTCTAATTGATAAAGAAACGTGTCAGCCTTAGTTATGAACCGTACTTGAAGCGACATGACGACAGCTAGTGAAGCGTGACAAAATAAGCGCCGATGGAGACGCCACATGGCCGGTATAACATACAGGCTAAGGAGCTTAGCCGCCGTGTTATGATGGCGACGGTGCGCTGGATGAAGATGCTCACAGCAGGTAAGAGAGTTTTTAATTGTGTGAGGTCAAGACTGTTATGTAGCATCACTGCTGTCATTGTTACAAATACTACTGTCTGCTTTTTATTCTGTTCGTTTTAACTGCGTGATGTTAAAGTGTGGTTTTAGCGCTGTCATGGTCACTGCTGCCATCTAGAGTGAAGAAGGCGTACTTGCAGGTAATTACCGCTATTTGAGGGACAAGCAGTAAAAAATGGATGGATGGTACCCAGTTCAGTGTTTTTCAACAACTGTGCCGTGGTACATTTCTGCAGTGGTTCTCACCCTTTTTTCAGTGATGTATCCCCTGTCAACATATTTGTAATTCAAGTACCCCCTAATCCAGGGGTGTCAAACTCATTTTAGAGGCAGGACATTTCTCTTAGCACCTAAAGTTCTGAACTTTATTGAGGATGTTCTCTACTAAATCCTTTCAGCAAAAATATGTCAATATGCTATCCCTGTTCAAATAAGAAAATCTCATTTCAGTAGGCCTTTAACCAACCGTGAGAATCGGAGGTAAAACTATTCAAAAGGCTGAAGTTTTCTCACTATATTTTCATACCTTAGTTGGCGCCTGTCATGGCGGTAATCCTAGAACCCGTTGGTTGAACACCTTACTTCACTGGTTTGGTCCATGTGGCGCCTCTAATGGCTCTGATATTCCGAAGCGTTTTGGGTGTATAGAAAATAGTTTTATCCATCTATTATTATTATTAATGTTATTACTATGGAAAAAGGACGACAACGAGACATCTTGCAATGGTAAAAGTAGATTTTCAAGACAAAAAATTATTTTCAAGGTAAAAGTTGATTATACGAGTACACAAGCTACTACCGACTATTCTTAAAACCCATTCAAAGACATTATTGGGGATGTCAAATAACGATGTGTTTGAAGCGGAAGACACAAAACGGCTGGTTTTAAGTTTCCACGCTTTACTTTGTACCTCTTGCTGTTCCTAACAGAATTGCTATTGTGACATCCAGTGGACACATCTAGAATAGCGGTTTCTTTAATAAAAAAAAAAAAATGCAACTCATTTTAATACTTGGCAAACTCATCAGGCGGGCCACATAAAACCTGTTGGCGGACCTGATCCCACGGGCCGTATGTTTGACACCCCTGCCCTAATCAGAGCAAAGAATTTTTGGTTCAAAAAAAGAGATAAAGAAGCAAAATACAATTGTATAACAGTGCAAAATATTGCTCATTTGTAGTGGTCTTTCTTGAACTATTTGGGGAAAAAAAATAAAAATAATAACTAAAAACTTGTTGAAAAATAAACAAGTGATTCAATTATAAATACAGATTTCTGCACATAGAAGTAATCATCAACTTAAAGTGCCCTCTTTGGGGATTGTAATAGAGATCTATCTGGATTCATGAACTTAATTCTAAACATCCATCCATCCATTTTCTTCCGCTTATTCCCTTTGGGGTCGCAGGGTGCGCTGGTGCCTATCTCAGCTACAATCGGGCAGAAGGCGGTGTACACCCTGGACAAGTCGCCAGCTCATCGCAGGGCCAACACAGATAGACAGACAACATTCACACTCACATTCACACACTAGGGCCAATTTAGTGTTGCCAATCAACCTATCCCCAGGTGCATGTCTTTGGAGGTGGGAGGAAGCCGGCGTACCCGGAGGGAACCCACACATTCACGGGGAGGACTTGCAAACTCCACACAGAAAGATCACGAGCCCGGGATTGAACCCTGACTACTCAGGACCTTCGTATTGTGAGGCAGACGCACTAACCCCTCTTCCACCGTGAAGCCCTAATTCTATACATTTCCTCACAAAAAATAAATCTTTAACATCAATATTTATGTAACATGTCCACAAAAAATCTACTTGTCAACACTGAATATTGCATTGTTGCATTTCTTTTCACAGTTTATGAACTTACATTCATATTTTGTCGAAGAAGTATTCAATAAATGTATTTATAAAAGATTCTAAAATTGTTGCTATTTTTGGAATATTTAAAAAAAATGTCACGTACGCCTTGGCATACCTTCAAGTACCCCCAGTGGTATGCGTACCCCCATTTGAGAACCACTGCACCAGTGTACCATGAGATACAGTCTGGTCTGCAGTGGGAGATTATCTAATTTCACCTAATTGGGTTAAAAGTTTTTTTTGCATACCAGTAGTTATAATCCACCAATAATGTGCCGTTGTTGAGTGTCTGTGCTGTCTAGAGCTCGGCAGAGTAACCATGTAATACTCTTCCATATCAGTAAGTGACAGCAGGTAGCTATCTGCTTTGTTGATGTCGGGAACTACGGAAATAGTTTGTCCTGATCCCAATATGCAACCGACAGCGGGAGGCAGCATGCAGGTAAAAAGGTATCTAATGCTTAAACCAAAAATTAACAAAAGGTGAGTGTCACTATGAAAAGGCATTGAAGCTTTGAGATGGCTATGCAAAACAAAAACTGAACTGCCTGCAAAGTAAAAAAAAAACAGAATGCTGGACGACAGCAAAGACAAGCATGTGGAGCAGAGACGGTGTCCTCAAAGGACATCCGTACATGAAATGACAATCAACAATTTCCACAGAAGGAAGGATAGCGTCCACACAACTTAAATATTCATGATTGCTAAAACAAAGCAGGTGCTGGGAATAGCGCTTAAAGGAAGACATTAAACTACTACAGGAAAATATCAACCAAACAGGAAAAATACACTGAAATAGGAGCACAAAACAAGAACTAAAACACTACACAGGAAAACACCAACAAACTCAAAATAAGTCACAGCGTGATGTGACAAGTTGTTACAGTACACCTACTTTGAGACAAAAGTTATTGTGATGCATAGTTGGTTATGGTTTGAATTCAGATCCAACGATTGCGAAAACAACTTTTTATTGTCAATATCGACTGCTGAGTTTCATTTTTTAATGTTTTCTGCTGGTGGTGTGCCTCCAGATTTTTTCAATGAAAAAAATTAAATAAAAGGTTGAATAACACTGACCTAGTTGATGTGCTATTGACTAATCCTCAAGTCACCTTTTTTTTTTGCATTTACAATGTTAACTGTTTTGTTTATTTATTTGTCTACAAAAAGCAATGAAGAGGGTGACGGCGGTCACAGCTGGCTGGTAGTTTGGAACTCAAAGAAGCCATGGGAGGCGACGAAAGGGAGGAGAGTTGTGATGGCAGTCTCTATGAGGACCAGGACTTCCCCTCCGATGACTCGTCAGTGTTCTGTGACAGGTCCACACCCATCTCCAGGCTGCAAGGACACATTACCTGGCTGCGTCCACAGGTTAGCCCCAGTTGAAGAGATCACGGAACAGAATGTGATGAAATATTTTGCTGATGTTCTGTTACCAAAATATTTAATCCGCAATTTGTGCATATGGATTGTGTACATTTGATTCTATGAGGGAGCATTAATGTCACACAGTGGATAAAAATAGTAAAAATACTGCACATAATTGTTTTATTGAAGATCTTTAACATCCCTCATCTTCAGAATCAGATCAGAAATATTTAAAAAACCTAGAGGGGAAATTAAGATTTTCAACACAATCCCATTCAAGATCAGATAAACATTACAGGGAGACTGAGCTTCAAGAGTTAGTCACCTGAAATGGTTTTCACTTCACTGGTGTGATTAAAGCTCATTGAGAGAATGCCAAGAGTGTGCAAAGCAGTAATCAGAGCAAAGGGTGGCTATTTAGAAGAAACTAGAATATAAACCATGTTTTCGGTTATGTCACCTTTTTTTGTTAAGTTCATAAATCCACATGTGTTCATTGATAGTTTTGATGTGACAATCTACAATGTAAATAGTCCTGAAAATAAAGAAAACACATTGAATGAGGAGAAGGTGTGTCCAAACTTTTGGCCTGTACTGTATATGTGTAAATTAATAATCAACATCAAACTGGATGATTGCACTGTATCACTACCATTATTTATTTATATTTTATCTGTAGGAGATCTGCCAATCACCGGTGTTCTTCCCTGACAACATCTACCAAAGTCATGCCAAACAAGGTTTACTGGGAGACTGCTGGTTTTTGTGTGCTTGCTCCATGCTGATCAGGAACAAACATCTTCTGGACAAAGTTGAGAAAATCACTTTCTTATATTGCTAATAATTATAGTAATGTTGTTGTTAATTAAATATTTGACGCTTTGTAGGTCTTTCCTGCCCAGCAACCTCTGTGGAGTGACAGCGGCTACCGCGGCTCCTTTCACTTTAACTTTTGGCAAAATGGACTCTGGACTGAGGTCACCATCGATGACCGCCTGCCTTGTGTTGACTCCGCTCTGTGCTTCTCACACTGCAATGGCCCCTCTGCATTCTGGGTGGCTCTGCTGGAGAAGGCATATGCCAAGTAAGTACACTTCAATCCATTTCTATTGTACAAAATCCAAAACCGTGGCATGTTGTTGGCACAGAACACTGTTCTACTTTGCATCAGTCCGTCTTAGATGAGCTCGGGCCCAGCGAAGCCGGCTGCGTTTCTGGGTGTGGTTGATTAATGGCTCTCGCTTTGAATAGTAGAGTTTTAACTTGCACTTACAGATGTAGCAACCAACTGTAGTTACTGCCAGTGGTTTTCTGAAGTGTTCCTGAGCCCATGTAGTGATATCTTTTACATATTGATGTCGCTTTTTGATGCAGTACTGCCTGAGGGATCCAAGGTCGCGGGCATTGCTGCTTACGTGCAGTGATTTCTACAGATTCTCTGAACCTTTTGATGATATTTCAGACCGTAGGTGGTTAAATCCCTAAATTACTTGCAATAGCTGGTTGAGAAATGTTGTTCTTAAACTGTTGGACAATTTGCTCATGCATTTGTTCACAAAGCGGCAACCCTCGCCCCATCCTTGTTTGTGAATGACTGAGCAATTCATGGAAGCTGCTTTTATGAGATAATATTTTCAAAAAATAACAAGGTTTACCAGTTTGAATGTTAAAGGCATACTGAAACCCACTACTACCCACCATGTAGTCGGATAGTTTATATATCAATGATGAAATATTAACATTGCAACACATGCCATTACGGCCTTTTTAGTTTACAAAATTACAATTTTAAATTTCCCGGGAGTTTTGTCTTCGAAACGTCGTGTAATGATGACGTGTACACAAGACGGCACAGGTTTTTAGGAAGTATGAGCGCTGCGCACACACACAGCTAAATTTCGTCTGCTTTAACGGCATAATTATACAGTTTTTTGGACATCTGTGTTGCTGAATCTTTTGCAATTTGTTCAATTATTATTGGATAAGTCACAGTAGAAAAATGGAGTTGGGAAGCTTTAGCCTTTAGCCACACAAACACACGGTGATTCCTTGTTTAAAATTCCTGGAGGTGATAGTTTCCTATGGATCAGAGCGCGGTCAAGAGAACATGGATCCCGACCACATGTCAACCAGCAGGTTTCGGTGAGAAAATTGTGGTTAAAAAGTCAGTTCTGACCGGAGAAAAGCTGAGCTTGTGCCGTCCATAGCTGCCGTCGACCTCCCTGAGACACTGCGCGTCAAGACACCCGTGGAGACACCCTTCGGACTATCAGGTAATATTAAACTCACTAAAACGCTAGCAACACAATAGAAAGATAAGGGATTTCCCAGAATTAACCTAGTAAATGTGTCTAAAAACATCGGAATCCATCCCAATGCAATCGCGTTTTTTGGGGGGTTTTTTTCTAGTCCGTCGCTATCAATATACTCAAACACAAATCTTTTCGTCCTCGCTCAATATGTGAGGAGCCATCAAACGTGACGTCATCGTCTGCTACTTCCGGTACAGGCAAGGCTTTTTTATTAGCGACCAAAAGTTTCAAACTTTATTGTTGATGTTCTCCACTAAATCCTTTCAACAAAAATATGGCAATATCGCAAAATGATCATGTATGACACATAGAATGGACCTGCTATCCCCCGTTTAAATAAGAAAATCTCGTTTCAGTAGGCCTTTAAGCATCTTGTGTTTGCAGTCTATTCAATTGAATATAGGTTGAAAAGAATTTGCAAATCATTGTATTCTGTTTTTATTTACCATTTACACAACGAGCCAACTTCCCAGGTTTGGGGTTTTGTACTTTAAATTTCAATACATAAAATACTTAATTAATAAATCAATCTGCCCTCTCCTTGTTTCTTTAGACTTCGTGGCTCGTACGAACAACTATGGGCGGGGCAGGTGTCCGAAGCCTTAGTGGACTTGACTGGGGGTCTTGCAGAGAGCTGGACCCTGTCCGGCATCAGTTCAGAAGAGGAAGAGAAACAAAAAGAGAGTCACAGTCAGGCCAGGATGAGCAGAAAGCTGGACCTGGATCTTATGTACCCAATGAGAGCTTTTTGCGTACTCTGTTGCTCCACTCAGCACATCCTTGGAGGTATGTTATGTCATATATGGTTTCTGAACCTTGTAAAATACTTTTTGATGTCATTAACTGATGATATCACCTGCTGTTAGGAGGAGAGGAGGTGGGTCAGCAGCACCATGCCATGGCTGTGATGGAGTGGTTGGATGTGAAGTCAGTAGCAGGGAGCAGCAGAGTGAGACTGTTCAGGATCAGAAACCCCTGGGGGAGGTGCTGCTGGGGAGGAGCTTGGACGGAAGGGTGATCATCCTTAATTCCTGTACTGTCTAAATGTACATATGTGTTTCCTTTATTTATTTAGTTGTTATTTTTGAATTTTTTTAGATATTTATTTTGTGTACAATTATGATACTTTTGGAGAGTGTGGAACGTGGTTTCATTTGCAAACCAGGGACGCCTCCAAAAACAAACATCTTGCCGAGAGATTAAAAAACGGGCTATAAAAGTGAGTAGGGAGTAGGACTGGGCGATTATATGATCATGATTTTATTGAGTTCGATATTGCCTCGATCAAACATTGCGGAAATGTTTATTGGAAATTACCGCAGCGATGCAACGTTGCTTGGTATAAAATTGCACGGGACAATCCACCTTTATTGACCGGGATCCTGTGTGTTTCTGTGAATGTGAAAGAAGGCTGTTTTTGTCAAACTCTTAATGTGTGACTCAAATGACACAGTTGGGTCAAAGATAAAACCGAAATTCTTTACAGAGTCGCTGTGTGTAATTGTTTGGTTGTCAAATGTTTAGGTGGTATTATTAATTTTTTGGTTGTCAAATGTTAACGTGGTGTTATTAAATAAGTGTATAATTGTTTGGTTGTCAAATGTTAAGGTGGTATAATTAAATAGGTGTATAATTGTTTGGTTGTCAAATGTTAAGGTGGTTTTATTAAATAAGTGCCGGTGTCTAGCAGGACCGATAATCAACATTTCCGTTTTACGTTGAGATGCAAAAAGTTGCTGGACATCCATTGTTTGATTTCATTTAGACATGCCTCCAGGTGACTACAATCTGGCGTGTTGGTCAGCTTTTGAAACACAACATATAGAAGGAGTACAAACTTTAGTCTCACTGACTGCTGCAGCTCACAATGTAGTGCGCAGTCATCGCAGGCATTCATGTTGAATCTATTTAAAAAATGTGGTATTACATTGTTCATTTTTGTATTGTTTATCTCTGATGTAGCTGCTTTTATCACTCTTCCTCTCCTTTTGCAGTGGAGCAGGATGGCGCACCCTTGACTCATCTGAGGCTTTGGCTCTCCAAGCCAGGGTGTCACAGGGCGAGTTCTGGTTGGATGAGACGGAATTCCTGTCCCAGTTTGATGATGTCACCATCGGCTACCCTATCAGTGAGGAGGGGAACCTGCTAAGCATCTATACTGGTAATTCTTCATATTTCGATATTTGTTTTTCCACTTTGTAATTTGTTTTCTTGATGACTTTCTCAATGATGTCAGGAAACGCGCTACCTTACTGCTATCAGCTCCCTGGCCGCTGGGTGAAGGGCCTTTCCTGTGGTGGAAGTCGAAACAGCCGGGGCTACCTCGATAACCCCAAGTTCTGGCTGAAGATGTGCAACAGAGGAGAGGTTCTTATCTCCCTTCTGCAGTACAGAAAGTGGAAAAAAATGGAGGACCAATTGGCGGACAGACGTTCCGGGAACGACATGAGACCCCAGCACTACCACGCCATTGCATTACACATGTGGAAGGTGTGTACTGCCATCCGCACTCAAGTGTTGCGTGTCCTGCTTGTGCGCCATCATCACTTTTCTATCGCTAGGTGGAGAAGAAGCGTTTTAATCTGAACCGTACTGTAAACAAGCCTCCATGTGCTTCAACCCACTGCCACGCCCACCAGAGAGAGGTGGTCTTGCATGGGCAGCTGGATCCCGGGCACTACCTTCTCATCCCCAGCTCCTACCAGCTGGGAGCAGAGGGCAGCTTCCTCATCAGGGTCTTCTCTTCGTCTGCTTCCTCCCTCAGGTAAGAACTAGCTAAAGATCCGCGGAACTTATGATGATAGCCAGAGAGCTGGAAATTGAGCTTACACACCGAGTACAACATGGATGAAGTGACACTAAGTCAACATCAATAGTGAGACTTTGTGTTTAGTTGTAATCCTTGTCCAATTTAAGATGGATTTTTGTTGCGCTTGACCATTTTTTCTCTCAGGGAATAAAACAGACTGGTCAATCCCAAGTTTTTTTGGATGACATACAGAACGGTACAAAACCACGTTTCCTAACGCTTCAGGAGACCAGGCCTTACAATGCAAGGATAGCATCAGTAAGTGAGATCTAAATCCAAACAAAACGAGTTAGCTTTTGTAGAGCGAAAACAACCCCTCTCACCCACAAAGGAACGCGGTTGCTTCTTCAAAACGGATAAGAAACTGGCCAAAACAGCTTTGTGAGCCGACAAACAGGAGCCCTTAAGACAAAACAAAGAGTTTGCTAGCGGACATAGGGAAACAAGAAGGTCACAAGAAGACACACTGCATGGGAAAATACTAGCTTCTTTAAACATGACTATGGATGAAGAAAGAACAACTTAAAAATATCTCATTCTCACACTACACATTTACTTTTATGTGTTTCGGTTTCCGGCCTTGGTTTCTACATTTTTGGTTTTGTCCAAGAATTTTCATTTCGATGCCTCTCGATTGAAGAGACTTGTAGTCACATGTACTTATAGCTTTAATGTTTACTATAAATAAATGAATTTCCTTCTGCATTAGTATGAGCGTTAAGAACATTCAAAATAGTAATTTATAAAGGTCCCAATTAGGGTTGGGCGATGCAGACGATACATTTTGCAGACGATAGAGATTTTAATAGTACGTCATATCGTGATAAATCATGGTAATGACACATTCTAGCTGTTTCCGGCAAATTTGACAACGACAAGTGAACAAATGCGCTCTCAAAGCGTTGTAGAGCATTCTCGTTTGCTAGCTATCAGTTAACGTCCCTCCGCAGTGTAAAGTTGTTTATAAATCAATAATCCTCATTTCCGTCAAGGCAAATAAACTACTTTTAAGTATCATCACAGGAGGACGAGGAATAACTACACACCGTAGGAGGATATGCTAATTGCTAAGCTAGAGCTGGTGGGCGGATTGATAGTATCAATATATGGGCGATGCGACATTGGTTAGATTGATATTTTTTGTTGTCTTTTTTTGTTAATGCTTACAAACTCCGTAAGTAAGTCCCTGGACAAAGGGTCACAATCACTAACTATGAGAGACAAGAACACCCGGTTTTTTTTTTCTTTTAAGGATTCTAAAGATGATAAAAATACGCTTGCAAAACGTGGCTAATGAGAGTCACCGTTGTAGCCTTCAAAGCCCTGTAAAACAGCTTCCAAACCCTCCAACTTGTTATGTACATGCTGCAAGTATATATATATATATATATATTTATATATTAGGGGTGGGCAAATTAACGCGTTAATTACGAGTTAACTCATCAATCTATTAACGCCGACAATTATTTTATCGCACATTTGCGTATGTTGTTTACATGCTTTTATTTTGTTAACGCCCGGCCGGATGTTCTTCGGCGTCAAGGGGCTCTTGGTAAAGATGGAACATTTGGCAAAAATACCGGACAATTCTGCAAATTTCATGGCTGGCTTACAGCGTGGTCACTCCGGGATCACTTTCGACCGCCAGACAATTCTGGATGTGGATAGATCGGGCCGTTTTGGACTGAATGACGCGTGCTTGCTAGACCGGCTAGCTAGCAGGGGAATACTTTGCCGGCTACATCCAGCGGCCTGTGAAGCAGCGGAGTATATGTGTTGTATGTCTATTCATGAATCATGCAGACGAGGAGTGTTGGATGAGTTCTTAATGTTTACTTTCAGAGCGTGCATATCACAACATAAAAGATGCCGTCATGGCGACACAACCTATACCGGACTACCGCGCATGCTCGTCACTCCTGTTGCATGCTGGGTAGGGTAGTTATTTTTTTCCCTGGCTCATAATATCACAATATAATACCATGTATATGCGTTCAGTTTATCAAAGCAGCAAGCAAATAATCGGAAAATTCCCATCATATCAATTCCTAGATATGGTCATAATTATTTTAAGTGCACTACGCATAATAAACACAACATTATTAATATTGCTACTACGGATAATTTGATCAAAAATTCCCTAAAAAAGCCCACTACCTATAATATAGGTTTTTTAAACATAAGATCCCTGATAAAAAAAATGTTTCTGCTGTTACCTCAGAAATAGCCTGTTCAGATGTTATGATTGTGGCTCAGAGATTTGTATGTAGATTATATTTATTTTCCATAACAAACAGGATAACTTAAATACCCTGGCAGTGGCAATAAGCTTAAATGTTTGTATTTACATTTTTTGAGTTAATTTTCATAAAATATGCTATTTAACTGCTACTGTTTAACAAAGACTGATTTAAATTGTGTTTGCACAACAAATGTTTTGGCGTTTTTGTTCACGTGGGAGAATATTCCAATAAAGGTGCACTACACACTACTTTTGAATTCATTATTGGGCTTTGCGTATACAATGCAGTTAATCACGACTAATCGGAGAAATAGTGCGATTAACATCGATTAAAATTTTTAATCGTTGCCCAGCCCTAATATATATATATAATGTTGTAACAGACACCCTCATGACAAAAAGGAATATTTACCTAGATTACCGTATTTTGGTAATTTTAAGAATTGCCAGGATTTATTTCCTCAGCGCATTTATTCCCGTTTTCCATAGCAGGACAATTCTGACTTCCGGCAACAAATGTGTGTCCTACTTCCTGAAACAAATGCGCGTGTGTTTTGTAATCATGGCAGACTTTGTAACAGCCCAAAAAGTTTGGGGAATTTTGGACGATGGAGGATTCACAACCTTATTTTTTTTAACCTGAATATACGGAGGATGAACTATAAAAGCGAGCATGAACAGAGAGTGAAACTTTGGTGCAGATGGAAACCGAGAGAGGGAGGTCGGTGTCATTTGACGCTGTAAATGTGAAACTTGGAGCTAATCTATGCTGACAGAAATGGCGTGATCACCCAAATTAAACCAGAAAAAAAATGTCTCTGCCCAGCAGGACCTAACGGAAAACTGTCAATCGAGTAAGTCACTATTATATTAATCATGGTACATGCTGTACATCACCGTACAACTACAGTACATACGCTGTCAAGCTAGCTGTGTACAAACAAAACATTCATCCATCCATCTATTTTCTACCGCTTATTCACTTTGGGGTCGCGGGGGGGCACTGGTGCCTATCTCAGCTACAATCAGGCGGAAGGCGGAGTACACCCTGGACAAGTCGCCACCTCATCTCTTCGCAGGCCCAACACAGATAGACAGACAACATTCACACTCACATTCACACACTAGGGCCAATTGAGTTGCCAATCAACCTATCCCCAAATGCATGTCTTTAGAAAAAAGAGATGCACCCTTTTAGTTGAAAAAAAAACATTTTAAACTAAAAGTAATATTTGTAATCCCAAAATTGGGGATAAAATGTTGAAATTAGGAAATAAAATCGAAATTATGAGCTAAAAAGTCATAATTATTAAATTTAAAAAAATTAACTGTCATAATTATGGGATAAGAAAGTCATAATTATGAGACAAAAAAGCCAAATGAAGTTGAAATTATGAGATAAAAACTCATAATTAAGATAAAAACTTTTTATTTAATAATTATAACAGAAAATGGATGGATTGAGAGACTTTCTTATCTCATAATTTTGTCTATTTATCTCATAAATATGACTTTTTAGCTCATGATTAAATTTTTTTTAAATCATAATTCCGACTTTTTTACTATAACCATTACTTGTATTGCATAATTAAAATGTTTATGTTATAATTTTGAGATCGGTAGAAAAATGGATGGATAGATGGATATTATAATTTCGACCTTTATCTCATAATTGTGACTTTCTTATCTCATAATTTCGAATTTATTTTATAAATACCTTTTTTTCTCATAATTTCGACTTTATCTCATAACTGTGACTTATTTCATGATTGTACATTTCTTATTTCTTGATTTCAACAAAACATTCAATGTGGGCTAATACTCGACAGATATGGTTGTTATTGTTTTACAGTCAGTACATTTTGAGTCTTATCGCATTGTGTTGTGCATTTCAAACTCAAAAGCCCTTCAGCTGCTGACACAGTAGCTTGCTTACCTTTTGCTGTAGTTAGCTTACGGTTAATGCCTTAGCATGCCGTTGCAAGGCGATGTGTTACTATGTTAGAAAAAGAGTTCCTCAGTGTTCGCTCTTACAATGACAATGTCGCTACAGCCTGGTTATTAGACAGGTTACGTAACGTAAATAAAGTTTTGTTGGTGGTTTTTGTATGCATTAGTAAACTGTTTTAGAGGCAGAATGGATCGATTACATCAGCTGCATTGCTAGCCAACTAAAACAAGCTTTTTGATCCAATAAATGCTCCGGAATGATGGTCTTAATAATATCATTGTATAAATGTGTGATATTGCTTTTTTTTATTGATCTGTCCTTAGTGCCTTGAAGAGCCTAGCACCTTCCCTGCCATCAACCACAGAAGGAGAGTGGGAGACAACTTATTTCCAGGGCTCGTGGACAAAGGGAAGCTCTGCCGGGGGAAGCAGGAACTTCAGTTCTCACCAACAGAACCCTTGCTTCCCTTTTACGATTTATGATGAGCCTGCAGCTATGGCGGGCGCCAACGTCAATGTTACCCTGAGCCAGATCTGCAATGACGCCGACCTGCACCCTATCGGCTTTCATATTTATAAGGTCACGAGACACTTTGACAGGAGAGTTAAATCATATTTAATTATGTTTAACATCTGGCTTTCATTGCATAACAGGTACCAGCAGGGGAACTCAGTCAGACCATCCCCAGTGAGGATCCAGTCGCCAGCTGTGTTCCTCACTGCTACACTCAGGATGTCACTATGGCCTGCTCTCTTCCAGCCAGAGCTTACCTCATCGTACCGTCCACGTACGAGCCTAACTGCACCGGAGCCTTCACCATCTGCCTTGCTCGCAGAATACAGAGGTTAGCCCTGACACCCAACTGTGGTGTATTTTGTAAATACACTGCCATTAGCAAGCATAAACCGTCTTTGTGTGTCCTTTAGGAGAGTTGTAAAAAGCCAGGAGAAGCTGGGAAGAACCATTCAGGAGGTTGGTTGCCATGTTTTCACCTCGCAGTACAGTAAACCTGATCTGGAGTGACCCCATTATAAAACCTATAGCCTATTAATTGCTATGGCAATGTTTTAAGTAACAGTGTTCAGAACCGTCATACAAGTGTAAAAATAAGTTAACCACTGTATAATAAACTAAAAAAACAGCTAATATATGGTATTCAGATTTAATTAAACTAAAGAAAACTTAAAAAAATATAAATAAAATATGTTTTAAAAAAGCTCACAACTCGAGGATTAATAAAATTCGAGGTGTAATAAAAGTAAAAAAAGTTTCCAAAAATATTTGCTGTGGAAGCTAAGCTCGGTAAAATAATCTAAGTAAAACTAAAATAACGTTGAAAAAATATTGGAAGATATCCACAATATGAACCAAATTAAATACATTAAATTTACTTAATCACATATTTTTTGCTATCTTGTGCAATTTTTGACAATAGATGCACAAAAATTGCACTGTTTCCACGTAAAGTATTTGATAGTGTTGGTGGTGTGCCTCCGCAGCATATTAGTCGTCACACCTAAAAACTGAGAGTTTTATTAAAAAACAAAATGGAGTAATACAATAGTTTGTAGCCTCCAGAAAAAAAACACAGTCAGATTTGTATTTATTTATTTTTGCCAATTGTATGCTAACATTGGGCCCAATTCCAACAAGTATTTCCTCACACACTTCTCTGTATTTCACTCTCTGACACGCGACAATACTTCCTCATTCTCGCTGACAAGGTGTGTTCACAGACCATGGGAAAAATGGACATCATAACAACATTAACACCAGCTGGTAGTTTCAGTATGTAAGGGTATATATAGTTTATTATTTCCGCACTGTTGATTCTTGATGCACCGAAAATTTGGCAGCTGAAAAAAGACCTACTTTGATCACCTGAACACCGCTGCCGAAACCGGATGTTGTTATGATGTGGTTTGTGGTTGTCTGGAGCGGAGGCAGGATGTTCCCGTTGTGGATGCACTTTAATATGTCCGAGATATACACGCCGACAGTTATCTTCAAAATTTAAGAGGATAATGGTGGCATTCAATGAGAAAAAGGCTCCCAGCAGCGCCTAGCAAGTGTGACGTGAGGCTCGCTTTTCATCGCGGACATGGAGTGACAGAAGTGAAGAGTCTCTAATAGGGACGTAACGGTAAACGGTATAATAACAAACCACGGTAAAATTCTGTACGGTTAGTAATACAGTTAAAATTTTTAATTAACAAAAATTGTCATTTATTAATGCATTTCAGGCAACACTGCTTATTGATTGATTGATTGATTGATTGATTGATTGATTGATTGATTGATTGAAACTTTTATTAGTAGATTACACAGTACAGTACATATTCCGTACAATTGACCACTAAATGGTAACACCTGAATTAGTTTTTCAACTTGTTTAAGTCGGGGTCCACGTAAATCAATTCATGGTACAAATATATGGGGGACGGCGTGGCGCAGTGGGAGAGTGGCTGTGCGCAACCCGAGGGTCCCTGGTTCAAATCCCACCTAGTACCAACTTCGTCACGTCCGTTGTGTCCTGAGCAAGACACTTCGCCCTTGCTCCTGATGGGTGCTGGTTGGCGCCTTGCATGGCAGCTCCCTCCATCAGTGTGTGAATGTGTGTGTGAATGGGTAAATGTGGAAGTAGTGTCAAAGCGCTTTGAGTACCTTGAAGGTAGAAAAGCGCTATACAAGTACAACCCTTTTATTTATTTATTTATATACTATCAGCATAATACAGTCATCACACAGGTTAATCATCATAGTATATACATTGAATTATTTACATTATTTACAATCTGAGGGGTAGGATGAGGAGGGTTTGGTTGATATCAGTACTTCAGTCATCAATAATTGCATCATCCAGAGAAATGGACATTGAAACAGTGTAGGTCTGACTCAGTAGGATATGTTCAGCGAGCAGAGAACATAGTGAGTTCAGATAGCATAAGAACAAGTATATACATTAGAAATACATTTGATTATTTACATTTGGTTATTTACAATCTGGGGAGATGGGATGTGAAGGGGGGGGGGGTGCTAGTAAAGGATTGAAGTTGCCTGGAGGTGTTGTTTTAGAGCGGTTTTGAAGGACGATAGAGATGCACTTACTTTTACACCTTTTGGGAGTGCATTCCACATTAATGTGGCATTCCTGGAAATGGCGTCACAGCCACTAGCGTTGTTCGGTTTGAACAAACATGGTGTAACACAACTATACAGACTTTGCTACGAAGATTTTCTCTTGGAGTTGGAGCCGAGCGCTTGGTTTAACTTCTTTCCCTCGCCTCACTTCCGTGCAGTCTCAGCGTGCGTTTAAGAGCGCACTGCTGTTTTTAGATGACGAAAGGTGTGGACAATATTGGAGACGGACACATTTGTCTCACATTAAAAGCATACAGCGAAGGAGAAAACGATTTGATGTTGCTTTTATTTTCTCAATATGGCGTCTTTCAGCTGTGACAGAGGTGAGGAAACATGCAGCAGTCGACGTATCGGAAAACATTGCCTTAACTTGTCTATAAAGAGTTTAGTTTGTTTACTGGGATGCTCATTCGTCCTTTATTTAACTGCAAACTATATGTGTTCAAATAACATTAATACTATCTGTAACGTTTTGTCATCGAATTGAACGCAGGCTGTGAAGATTGTGTTTTTGATGTGAGAGGTATCACTTCTGTTTAAAATTATGAATACTATTTTTATCTATATGGACACGAAGTGCAGTTACGTCTTATGACCATTAGGTGCCACCTTGCACAATTCTTGCATTTGTTTTTATTTGTTTATCTCTTATGTCCATATAATGCTATCTTGCAGAATTTTTACATTTATTTTATTTATTTTTTATTTTCTTATTACTTGTTTATAATGTTTGTGTTGCTTTCCCTTACACATTCAATTTCTACTTGAGGTTCGTGAAACCGTGTTCTTATCTACAATAATGTTTCTTCTACAAAAGAAAAACATTTTTTAAATGTGTTATTTGTGTTTTTTTTTTAAATAAAACTTGGTTAAAATATTTCAGTGCAAGTAATATTTGAAAATTATGAGCACATTTAAAAATATCGCCATAATAACGATAAGCGTGATTATTTTAGTCACAATAACATCATAAGAAATGTTCATACCGTGACATCCCTAGTCTCCAAACACCAGTAAAGTTTACACCAGTGGTTTTCAGCCTTTTTTCAGTGATGTACCCCCTGTGAACATTTTTTTAATTCAAGTACCCCCTAATCAGAGCAAAGCATTTTTGGTTGGAAAAAAAAAAGAAAGAAATAAAATACAGGACTATGTCATCAGTTTCTGATTTTAGTGGTCTTTATTTAACTATTTGGGAAAAAAAGATATAAAAATAACTAAAATCTTGTTGAAAAATAAAAAAGTGATTCAATTATAAATAAAGATTTCTACACATAGAAGTAATCATCAACTTAAAGTGCCCTCTTTGGGGATTGTAATAGAGATCCATCTGGATTCATGAACTTAATTCTAAACATTTCTTCACAAAAAAAGAAATCTTTAACATCAATATTTATGGAACATGTCGGACATGTTCCATAAACATTGATGTTAAAGATTTCTTTAACATCAATATTTATGGAACATGACCGACATGTTCCATAAACATTGATGTTATAGATTTCTTTTTTGTGGACATTGTCCACAAAAAATCTAGTTGTCAACACTGAATATTGCATTGTTGCATTCCTTTTCACATTTTATGAACTTAACATTCATATTTTGTTGAAGTATTATTCCATAAATATATTTATAAAGGATTTTTGAATTGTTACTATTTTTAGAATATTTAACAAAAATCTCACGTACCCCTTGGCATACCTTCAAGTACATCCAGGGGTACACATACCCCCATTTGAGAACCACCGGTCTACACCAACACCAGAAATAGATGCTAGATTTGTTGCTAGACGTTTTTAATAAAGACAGAATAACTAAAAAGATTGGTCAATAAGCTGCAATATTTGGAAAAATAAAGCAAAACAATATTGTGAAAGAAAAATATATGTTAATACTATAATTAATAATAACAGGTTTGTTTTAAATGTATGTATAATTTTTTTTTTCCTTTTTAAAGAAAATATTTGCATCACAGCAAATCTGATGACGTCATATTGACCATACCTCTAACCACGCCCTGACCGCAATGGCAATGGCAAATGAGGTCATAGTAACCACGCACCTCGTCACAAGTACAGTATAATGGCAAGGGGCGGGGGGACCCTGAATTGAGTACTGTTTAGCAAAAGAAGGACCTTACAGTATTTTATTAGAATTCTTCCGTGTTTTTATTTATGGTTTGTCAATGACCAGAAGATGGCGGCATTAACTAATCCATGTCTTTTTCGTTCTGTTCGGCAGGTGACTCACATCTCTGTGATGCAAAGCCAGCTCTCTTGAAGTCGGCACAGGATGTGGAGCAGTGGGAATGTGTGTGTCCGCTGGAACTTCCCTTTATCCAGAACTGCTGAGGCTCAGGGCTGGATGGGCAACAGCCCCACTCATTGGCCATTAAGACATCAGAGACTGTCGGTGGGCTGGGCTGCTAATGAACTATGACTGGACCGGCCGGTGTAAACAAACAGCCGCCATTGAAGAGGCCGCCACCGCTGTTTGCTCATTCGGTCGCTGATGTGCTTGCCGAAGCAGAACAAAGGGTCCTCTCATGAAGGTCCTCACAGAAGCGGGCAAGGGGTGAGTGGTTGGTCTGTCGTGAGCGCTGAGCCAACCAAACTTTACCAGGACACACCGAATAGTCTACCAATCTGCTTATTCAACTTTTTCAACAGACATCTTGTCACCATCCTCAGAGCACCCTTCAGACCACCACTCTGACCTGAACCCAGCCTCCGATACCGCCCCTGAGCGGCAGGATGCAAGCGATGAAACGAGGGCTGCGGCACATCAGAGGAGGTCGGCCCGTGTGAAGAGAGTGCCAGTTGGTTTTTTGTTGTTTGCCTCCTGTTCATCCACCATAACTGTGTGCTAAAATGAAAGCTTTCTGATGACCGAATCACTTGGGGGCAGCCAAAGAATATAGGAAAAGTGACGTTTTCTATGTTTTACGTCTGGAATAAGAGCAGTATTAACATATTTAAATAGTGACGTGTATGATGTTGTTACCTCTATTCACCACCAGAGTGGATGGGAAATAAAACAAGATGTGATTGGAGTGTAGACTTTCATTTTAAATGTAGTTTTTAAAAAAATGCTTCATTGGCCTTCAAATGCTGATGCTTAGTTGGATACCGAGTTGAAACTTCCAAGCAATATTGCTACGGTTAATGATGGGAGTGCTCTTCTGGTTTTAAGAACCAACTGCGAAAAAGAAAAAAACACAGCTCAAAGATCTTCAATGACTTGTTCCGCTTTTTAGGACAAACTGTACTGAAAAAAAACTCTATATAAAGATAGCTTACTACAGGCGTGTCGAATTTGTTTTCATCAAGGGCCACATTGCAGTCATGGCTGCCCTCAGAGGGCTGCTTGTAACAGTGAATGTAATAATATAAAAGTATAATCACCTCATTATATTATTGCCTTTGCATTTGGTTATTTGATTTGTGTACGTACAAATTGATAGATAACTTGCTTTGAAATCGTAAGTCCAGGTGACAAGCAGATATTTAAGTATTTATTGTTGTTTTTACAAACTGTAATATGTTATATAATAATTAGGGGTGCTAAAAAATGTTTTTTTTATCACATTCAGATCCCGATTTTTATTTGTCTCGTAGTGTTCAAAAATCCATCCATCCATCCATTTCCTACCGCTTATTCCCTTTCGGGGTCGCGGGGGGCACTGGCGCCTATCTCAGCTACAATCGGGCAGAAGGCGGGGTACACCCTGGACAAGTCGCCACCTCATCGCAGGGCCAACACAGATAGACAGACAACATTCACACTCACATTCACCCTCCGGGTACTCCGGCTTCCTCCCACCTCCAAAAACATGCACCTGGGGATAGGTTGATTGGCAACACTAAATTGGCCCTAGTGTGTGAATTTTGTATTTATTTTATATATATATATATATATATATATATATGTGTATATATATATATATATATATATATATATCCATCCATCCATTTTCTTGGGGTCGCTGGCGCCTATCTAAGCTACAATCGGGCGGAAGGCGGGATACACCCTGGACAAGTCGCCACCTCATCGCAGGGCCAACACAGATAGACAACATTCACACTCACATTCACACACTAGGGCCAATTTAGTGTTGCCAATCAACCTATCCCCAGGTGCATGTCTGTGGAGGTGGGAAGAAGCCGGAGTACCCGGAGGGAACCCACGCATTCACGGGGAGAACATGCAAACTCCACACAGAAAGATCCCGAGCCTGGATTTGAGGCAGACGCACTAACCCCTCTGCCACCCTGAAGCCCTATATATATATATATATATATATATATATATATATATATATATATACATACATACATATATATATATATATATATATATATATATATATATATATATATATATAACAACCTGTGCGTTTATGGACATATATTATATATATATATATATATATATATATATATAATGTATAACAACCTGTGCGTTTATGTCATACGTCAGCAACCAAAAAGAGGATTTGTAACCTGTAACCCATTTTGTTAAGGTGGTGTTGTTACTATTTTACCAAATAATACATTGCAAAAATCAGTTTGAATCCAGATTTGTGTTGAATCGAGTATCCATTATGAATCAAATCCTCACCCCGAGAATCGTAATCGAATGACGAGGGGCCCAAAGATTCACACCAATAACAATTGAATATTTGTTACATGAGCTGATAATAACAGAGTTTAAAACATATAAATAGGGTTGTACTTGTATAGCGCTTTTCTACCTTCAAGGTACTCAAAGCACTTTGACACTACTTCAACATTTACCCATTCACACACACATTCACACACGGATGGAGGGAGGTGCCATGCAAGGCGCTAACCAGCACCCATCAGGAGCAAGGTTGAAGTGTCTTGCTCAGGACACAACGGACGTGACGAGGTTGGTACTAGGTGGGGATTGAACCAGGGACCCTCGGGTTGCGCACGGCCACTCTTCCACTGCGCCACGCCGTGGGAGTTCCTGTTTTACATAATTTTTTTTCTGTCTAAATGGAAACAATGAAAACGTTTAGTAAGAAAGATGAAGTATGCACATTATTTACAGGCTGGACTTCAACTCTTATGGAGGAGAGTCAAGTCTATAGTGTGATGGATTGTGGGTTTGCCAGGTAAGCAGAATGGGCTTTGTGTTTTGCCTGGAGAGGTTTATGGATATCCGGTGGAATGTTGTCCAACCAGTCCTGATGATTACACCTGGTGTACCCAAGGGATTCCTCTGCTGCCTGATGGATGGCAGTCCTTAGGGAGTTCCAGCAGGTGTTGATGTTAGGGTCCAGGTGAGTATCAGGGATTGCAGACAAATTTTCTGCAAGCTGTGCTCTGAGCTGAGTAGGAGCAAAACACCTGTGCAGTGAATTGATTTAAGTGGTGGTAGAAGTGTGCAGTCTCTACCCACACTGTTTTGTCTTGGTCCCATGTGGCGTCCTCCAGTGGCATGTAAAGCTCATGAAGACCTTCTATCGCGACACCGGTCTGTCGGTGACTGCTTAATGTGGGTTCTTGCCACAGATTTTTCGTTAGAGGTTTTCTCCTGTAGCCTATAACCAAGTGGTTAGCCAGTAGGCACTGGTCAGTCGGATGGTGGTACCCTGGATGGAGGCTAAGCTTTCCACCCCCGGGGAATCCCATGCTGTTTAGCCTGAGGCTGCAAGGCACACAGCTACCGGGGACTGCCAGGAGGAGGCACAGCAAAGGTCTTGGTGATGGAGAGGCTATGTATTGGCAAGGAAAGACTTACGAATTCTGCTTTTCCATTGATTGGTTCTTGATCAGCCAGCCAGCGGCAGTTCCTGGAAGCGAGAGGCAGCAAGCAGCAGGCATGCAACACAGCAAGCAGCAGACAGGCATGCAACTATGCTATTCAAGAATGGCTGCACTAGACGCATCACATCACCCTGCGAGTCATACCCGCTAGCCCACATGTTTAAGAACAGCAAAGTGGAATTTAAACAGTGCTTGTGTTTTAATATGACCATATGACTTAATTTATGTCTATGATCCATTTGGTGAGGTAAAATGTGAAGGTTTGGCAAGACATCTGCAAAATATCAAGTGAAGTGCGGACTTAGAAGCGTTCTGAGAGAGTAGGTAAATAGTCCTGCTTTAGTTTTAGTTTAGATTTATCCATCCATCCATTTTCTACCGCTTATTCCCTTTCGGGGTCGCGGGGGGCACTGGCGCCTATCTCAGCTACAATCGGGCGGAAGGCGGGGTACACCCTGGACAAGTCGCCACCTCATCGCAGGGCCAACACAGATAGACTGACAACATTCACACTCACATTCACACACGAGGGCCAATTTAGTGTTGCCAATCAACCTATCCCCAGGTGCATGCCTTTGGAAGTGGGAGGAAGCCGGAGTACCCGGAGGGAACCCACGCATTCACGGGGAGAACATGCAAACTCCACACAGAAAGATCCCGAGCCTGGATTTGAACCCAGGACTGCAGGACCTTCGTAGTTTAGATTTAACAAGTTAAAAATGCGTCTGTGATTTACCCTAAAACCGTACAAAAAGGGTTGATACAGATTGTTAGACGATTAGTGTTCATTAAGCTGCTGGTCAACAATTTTTTGAGTATTTTCGAGATAAAGGGAAGGTGGGACAACGGCCAGTAGTTTACTATGAGGTCAGGATGGAGGTTAGGTCTTTTGAGCAGAAGATGAATAACCATTTTTTTGAATGCGAGGGGAACAGTACTAGAGGTAAGTTAAAGGCCTACTGAAATGAGATTTTCTTATTCAAACTGAGATAGCAAGTCCATTCTATGTGTCATACTTGATCATTTCGCGATATTGCCATATTTTTGCTGAAAGATTTTAGTAGAGAACATCCACGATAAAGTTTGCAACTTTCGGTGCTAAGACAAAAGCCCTGCCTCTACCGGAAGTCGCAGACGATGACGTCGCAAGTGTGGGGGCTCCTCACATATTCACATTGTTTATAATGGGAGCCTCCAACAAAAAGTGCTATTCGGACCGAGAAAACGACAATTTCCCCATTAATTTGAGCGAGGATGAAAGATTCCTGTTTGAGGATATTGATAGGGACGGACTAGAAAAAAAAAATGCGATTGGGACGGATTTTGATGTTTTTAGACACATTTAATAGGATAATTCTGGGAAATCCCTTATCTTTCTACTGTGTTGCTAGTGTTTTAGTGAGTTAAATAGTACCTGATAGTCGGAAGGGTGTCTCCATGGGTGTCTTGATGCAGCTATGGACGACACAAGCTCAGCTTTTCTCCAGTAAAAAGCGACTTTTTAACCACAATTTTCTCACCAAAACCTGCTGGTTGACATTCCGTCTTGATTCATGCTCGCTTGACTGCGCTCTGATCCATAGTAAAGTTTCACCTCCAGGAATTTTAAACAAGGAATCACCATGTATTTGTGTGGCTAAAGGCTAAAGCTTCCCAACTCCATCTTTCTACTGTGACTTCTCCAATATTAATTGAACAAATTGCAAAAGATTCAGCAACACAGATTTTCAAAATACTGTATAATTATGCTGTTGAAGCAGACGACATTTAGCTGTGTGTGTGTGCAGCGCTCATACTTCCTAAAAACCCGTGACGTCTTGCGTACACGTCCCCATTACGCGATGTTTCCAGGACGAAACTCCTTGGAAATGTAAAATTGTAATTTAGTAAACTAAAAAGGCCGTATTGGCATGTGTTGCAATGTTAATATTTCATCATTGATATATAAACTATCAGACTGGGTGGTGGGTAGTAGTGGGTTTCAGTAGACCTTTAATTATATGTAGCGCTGATGGTCCTAATATTACAAACCTCCTTGATGAGTTTCCCAGGAAGTGGGTCAAATAAACATGTTGTTTGTTTTATCCCATTTATAAGTCGCAGGAGTTCCTCCTAATGTTATTTCTTAAACAAGAGAAAACATTTTTTGGAGGGCAATAAGGTATGGCAAGACATCTGCAAAATATAAAGTGGTGTGAAGAGTTAGAAGTCAGCGTTCTGAGAGAGTAGGTAAATAGTTCTGCTTTAGTTTTAGTTTAGATTTAGCAAGCTAATAATTCCTCTGGGTACTTTTTGCTTAAGTTGATAAAAGCCAAATGCCAAGTTTGTGCTGCAATGAGGTGGCGACTTGTCCAGGGTGTACCCTGCCTTCCGCCCGATTGTAGCTGAGATAGGTGCCAGCGCCCCCCGCGACCCCGAAAGGGAATAAGCGGTAGAAAAATGGATGGATGGGATGGCCAAGTTTGTGTTTCTATCAAACCCAGTCTGAAAGATGACGACAGCGGTGACCACGACCAGGACCAAGGCTCACCGAAAGACAGTGAGAAGGAAAACATGGAAGATGAGGACCAGGAGTAGAACTCTACAAAGAAAAAGGTGAGCTTGTAGTGTCAAATAGCAATACACACTCATATGTGTTCGATAACACTTGAACTTTTGAACCCTCTGTAATAGATGGTGGTCCCAGGGGCCGGTGAGCACCCTCTATAGTACAACTACAGATTGTGGTACTCCAGACGAAACCCAGGTCGACCATCGAGCACTCAGAGCTCCGAGCAGAACATCAGACAGATTGGCAGCTTTGCCTCGGTTCGTCCTGTCTCCTTCGGGTATTAGTTGTTGACACACCATGTATTTACACTTTTTAACACGTGGCACAAGGGTTGTACAGTATCGCGGTACTAATGAATCAAAAATGGTACTCTCCTCTGTTTGAAAAGTACCAGTCTGCCATATTTTTTTACAGACGTGATGGCGCGTCGTCATATTGTGACATTGCTGATTTTACAAGCAGAGGAGCATGTTTGCCAGCGCACAATCACAGAGTACTTACAAGCAGACATACTGTGTAGACAGAAAAGGGAGAATGGAAGCATTTTGTCTTGAAAAGTAAAGATAAAGGTGAAGTTATAACACTGAAATACCCTCAGGAAGAGGTTTTTTAAAACATGGCTGGCTAGCTAGCAACTAATATTCTTACGCAGTCGGTAGTGTTTTAGCGACTTCTAAATCACTAATCTTCGCCGCCATGGCGTCAAATAAATTAAGTTTCTTACAAGTATCATCCCTGCAGGACAAGGAATAACTAAACATGCTTCACTACTTATCGTACGAGGATACAGTAGCTCACCGGCATCACAAGGTAAACAAATGCCACTGGTGGCTCTACACTTTGACATCCACTGTAATGATACCGAGTACAATAACGTATCAAGTCGATAGTACAATGATTACATCAATATTTTTTATCGATAAAATCGTTTTTCCTTTTTTAAAAATTCATATTGTTTATAAACTCAGAAAATACGTCCCTGGACACACAAAAACTTAAATTATGACCCATGTATGATCCTGTAACTACTTTGTATCAGATCGATACCTAAATGTGTGGTATCATCCAAAACTAATTTAAAGTATCAAACAACAGAAGAATAAGTGATTATTACATTTTAACAGAAGTGTAGATAGAACATGCTAAAACAGAAAATAAGCAGATACTGACAGTAAATGAGGGTTTCACGTTGGAAGAGGGGTTGGTGCGTCCTCACAATACGAAGGTCTTGAGTAGTCCTGGTTTCAATCCCGGGCTCGGGATCTTTCTGTGTGGAGTTTGAATGTTCTCCCCGTGAATGCGTGGGTTCCCTCCGGGTACTCCGGCTTCCTCCCACTTCCAAAGACATGCACCTGGGGATAGGTTGATTGGCAACACTAAATTGTCCCTAGTGTGTGAATGTGAGTGTGAATGTTGTCTGTCTATCTGTGTTGGCCCAGCGATGAGGGGGCGACTTGTCCAGGGTGTACACCGCCTTCCACATGATTGTAGCTCAGATAGGCACCAGCGACCCCAAAGAGAATAAGCGGCAGAAAATGGAAGGATGGATGACAGTAAATGAACTAGTAGATTAATAATCCATTTGTACAGCTTGTCCCTCATAATTTTGACAAAATAATAGAATGATAAATGACACAATATGTTATTGCATATGTCAGCAGACTAATTGGGAGCCTTTGTTTGTTTACTTTCTACTAAAAGACGAGTTGTTTAGTATGTTCACTATTGTATTTTAGGACAAAATTGCAAACAGAAACATATGTTTAATGTACCCTAAGATTTTTGGTTAAAATAATGCCATTTTTGTGGTCCTCTTTATTTAGAAAAGTATCGAAATACATTTGGTTCCAGTACTGGTACCAAAATATTGGTATCGGGATGACTCTACGTGGCACTGAATGCTACTCTTTGGCAGCATTATTCTCAGACTTCTTTGGACTATTCCTTTTCCTTGAGTATTGGTCCTTTCAATGAGTGCTGTCAAACTGAAGAATGTTATTTCATATTGTTAGAAAAGTGTATGCCGTATGCATTAATACAGTGTGCCAGGTTTTTTCTGCAGTTTAGCCATGATATGAGAAAAGATATTATAAGAAAATACATTTTCCACATGGTCTGGAGTGCATATACTGGGGGATGGTATCAACTTATCATTTCAACTTTTATTTCATCCCAAGACGCTGAACATTTTCTCGCCAAGGTGGAGCAGTTCTGGCGTTTCTACAGTCACATGATCCGACCAGGCGACATAACGGGCCACAGTGACTTCCATCTTTTCAAAGAAGGCATTAAACCCATGTGGGAGGTGAGCATCTCAGCGTGTAGCGTCGATCACGGTATGATTTTCTACGGCGTCTTTCTGATGGTATGAGTCTGTGCAGGATGATGCCAACAAGATGGGCGGGAGGTGTATCATCCGTGTGAGGAAAGGCTTAGCGTCACGGTACTGGGAGAACCTGATCCTGGCAATGCTGGGAGAGCAATTCATGGTCCGAGAGGAGATCTGCGGCGCTGTCGTGTCTGTCAGGTTCCAGGTAGACACATATGGCTGCAGCTTTATAGGAAGAGTTTGACGCTCCTAAAAACAAATTACCTTTTTGGAACCACCCAGGAAGACATTATTTCCATCTGGAACAAAACAGCCGGCGACCGGTCTACCAGGGCCCGCATCAGAGATACACTGCGACGAGTCCTCAACCTTCCCCCCAACACCTGGCTGGATTACAGGACACACAACGATAGCATTAAGTTTGTAAGTCACTTCCTGTTTCGTTCTCTCTCACATACTCCTACTGTAAATACTTGATCTCACAACCAAAGTGAGTGCAGACCTCACATTTCAGCAAGCATATTAATTACAGAATATTTTCTCCTGGGAAAATTATACCTCCATATTTGTCAAAGCAGTCAGTGTAGTGATAGGTCAACACACTAGTACTGCAACCAACTAACGATTATCTCAACACACCGGTGTCAAACTCAAGGCCCGCAGGCCAGATCTGGCCCTCCAAGTCATTCTATATGACCTGCAAAAGCCTGGAAATAATTTGTGTCAATAGAATACCTTATTTTCTTTCTTTACTTTCTTATTTCCTTACTAAAGGTATCAGTTGTTTTTTTTCCCATTTTAACAGGAAAAAAATTGTGTCCAATATTGCAACAAGTATTAACTTATCTAACTTTTATATTAAAACTTCAAATAAACACTTCAATATCTGCTTAACTTATGATTGCGAAGTAAGTTATCCATCAAATTGTTCAAAATGTGCACTCTTGTCACTTTTACCCTAAATCAGGGTAGCGGCGGGGTCTTAAAAAGTCTAAAAAATTCTTAAATCCAATAATTTGAATTTAAGGCCTAAAAATGTCTAAAATTATCTTAAAATCTCATAAAATGTCTTAATTACGATTTTGAAACGTCTTAAAAATCTATTGACGTTACTTTTAGTTAAAACATGCATTAACTTCAGTCTCGCTTTGAAATGTTTCGATTTTTGAGGACGCTATCAGGTAATACACAGCGGAACTTACTGTGCTGCCCGCTCAGAATTTGTGGAACACCAGCAGCTATTACTGTGTACGCACAGCTGTGTATTGACAGCTTATTTAGAATAACAGCGGACAAAACTTAACGAAAGACCACAGCAAAGCCAAATGACTTGCGTAAGATGGGTAAATAAAAGTTCAACAATTTTTGTCTCCTGAATAATCAATGTAATGCATGGTTGAAGCCGGTAGATGGAAACTTATGAAGTGTTTAGTACCCAGGTGTGCAGACATCAAGGAGGTAAGTGTATGTAAACATGGCGGTGAAAGTGAATGAAATGATCATGGAAATGGATAAGTCTGTGTCAAAAGATGCTGAAATGCCACAAACACTTGCACAACTTTACAAAGATAAACATAACAAAGGAGTGTTATGTGGGTTAAGTGGCGCAAATTGCCAAAGGAGATCACGAGATGTTTAATAGCAAAATCTTACTATGACATACAGTAAGCACACACTAAAAGTTTATCTGTGGTAGTTGTGTACTCAACAGTAAAACTGTATAAAAAAACATAATTCTCTTATTATTTATATCAGGGTTGTCCCGATCCGATATTTGGATTGGATCGGCCACCGATATTTGCCAAAAAATGCGTATCGGCAAGGCATGGAAGAATGCCGATCCATGTCCAGTTTTTTAAAAATCCGGTCCATGTTTTCCAACGCACCGATTTAAATAATACATTCCACTCTTCTGCTGCTCCCTCCGCTCCATTCCGCATTTTCAAGCACACCTACAACACATCCACAGGTCTGTGTTCTAACCGTTAAGACGGCCGTGTGAATTAAAAGTTAGGTAAAAATGTCAACTGTGTGGGATTATTTTACCCTACAAAATGAAAAAGATGAAGAGGTGGAGTGCAAAACATGCCACAATACAGTCAAGCGTGGTGGTAAAGTTGTAAGACATTTTAATGACTCTTGAGAGTGAGAGGCTTTTTAGCACTCATTATTGATGAACACAGGAGCAGGCTGACACCTGAGCATCTTGAAGTGCTCGTCTTTGTTAGAAAGAATCTCCCCATTATGCTTGGACTTCAATTGTTTGCCCCAGTCAGAGGGGGGGGGGGGGGGGGGGGGGGGAAGTATGTAGATAGTTTTTTTTTTTTTAAGTTTACACTTGTTCAAGAGCAAGTATTGATGCTGAGTTATATACATTTTATCCCACTCAGGTTGTGTGTGTTTTTCTTTTTTTAATAATGTTTACAGCATTATTTGCACTTTATACTGTTTACTTTTTTACTGTTTAATAATGCCATTTCTGTTTGTCATGTATAATTTTTGATATTTTGTGTTTATCCTTGAATACCAACCATTGTGTATTATTCAAACTCACCTAATTCAGCTGGCTAGTTGTTATCAAGAGTACTAAAACCCTTTTCAACATGAATCTGACAACTAAGTAGGCTAAATAACTTTAATACATGCTCGGATAGGCCAGTATCGGATCGGAAGTGTAAAAACAATATCGGTATCGGATCGGAAGTGCAAAAACCTGGATCGGGACATCCCTAATTTATATTATTTGTTCCAGTAATTTCAGGTCAGCGTCTCATGCCTAATATTTTCTCCAAGTTTATACAGCAACTGATATTAAAAGTGGTTGCCTGTTTAGTGTTTACTCTCATCTTATTGTGGGGTGAGGAAAGCAATGGAGATTTGCAATTGTCATCTTGTCATGCCTAAATAAAAACTAATCACTGTGTATTAGAAAAAAAAAACAGGTCGAAATGTATCTATACACAGCAGATACAAAATGAGCTCAGCACAATTGAATGTTATCCACATGATTCACATTAATATTCTCTTTGAGGCTTGCAAGCCATAAAGGCCTTCCTTCGTTTTAGACAAACAAACTGTCTGCACACAGTTTTTCACAACTTTGTGCAGATACAGTAGTACTGTAGATGTTTTTATCTGTTTGCTACATTCTGACAGCCGAATAAAACATTACCAAAGTTAAGCATTTAGTTTTAGCGGAGATGCTAACAGTCCTTTAGGGTGTCGATAACCACTGTGTTGATTGACCCAAGCAAGCGACAAGAGACGAGAAAAGCGTTCCTTTGTTGAGTCAGCTTGGAGACGACCAGAAAGCCAGGAGGGCATTATTTTAACCTGGAAGCCTCAGATGTCTTTTTTACTTTTAGATTAGATAGTACTTTATTTATTCCGTCAGGAGAGTTCCTTCAGGAAAATTATAGCAAGTATTCAAGAGTTGACTAATGACGTTTGCCAATTTGGTATAAACGTGGCTACATGCATCAACTTGAATCTACTGAAGATGGGAGTTTCATCAAAATACTTTGTTTTGGGACTCAACAATTCCTCTAATCATTTCCAACTTTTTTTTTACTGTTCCTGTGTGAAAGTTATCTGTAAAAGCAGATAATTCTGAAAAAATAATGACATCGGTCTACTCTGAGAACTTAAGTGGGAACCCAAAGGAGGAGCTCCCCAATGTGGGGCTGACATACACTTGGCATCTGATGAGTGGACCGCCATGCTGCCTGTATCACTGTGCCTCACAACAAACTATGTTCCCCTAACTGTCAGTCTGGCCTTTACCCGCTAGTCCAGTGGTTCTCAACCTTTTTTCAGTGATGTACCCCCTATGAAATTTGTTTTAATTCAAATACACCCTAATCTGAGCAAAGCATTTTTGGTTGAAAAAAAGAGATAAAGAAGTAAAATACAGCACTATGTCATCAGTTTCTGATTTATTAAATTGTACAACAGTGCAAAAGATTGCTCATTTGTAGTGGTCTTTCTTGAACTATTTGGGGTAAAAAGATATAAAAATACCGTATTTCCTTGAATTGCCGCAGGGCATGTAATATGCGCCTGCCTTGAATTACAGCCGGGTCAAACTCGCTTGGCAAAATAATTAGCGCATGCTTAGTATTACCGCCTGGTCGAACTCGTGACGTCACGAATGACACTTCCCTGGTCATCATTTTCAAAATGGAGGAGGCTGATTTCAATACCGGTGATTTAAAATCCCATAAAGGGAAGAAGATTAAGAGCTATTCATTAGGATTTAAGGTCTAAGCTTACATTACAATCAATATTTTACTGCATGCCTTTGGTAAGTGCCAAAGTGAGAAGAGGTTTTAAAATATTTAGCGCATGCTTACTTTTACCGCAAGCCTTTGGTAAGTGCCGGAGTGAGTAGAGGTTTTAAATTAATTAGTGCCACGGCGGCAATTCAAGGAAATACGGTAACTAAAAACTTGTTGAAAAATAAACAAGTAATTCAATTATAAATAAAGATTTTTCTACACAGAGAAGTAATCATCAACTTAAAGTGCCCTCTTTGGGGATTGTAATAGAGATCCATCTGGATTCATCAACTTCATTCTAAACATTTCTTCACAAAAAAAGAAATCTTTAACATCAATATTTATGGAACATGTCCACAAAAAAATCTATCTCTCAACACTGAATATTGCATTGTTGCATTTCTTTTCACAGTTTATGAACTTACATTCATATTTGGTTGAAGTATTATTCAATAAATATAATTTATAAAGGGTTTTTGAATTGTTGCTATTTTTAGAATATTTAAAAAAGAATCTCAAGTACCCCTTGGCATACCATCAAGTACCCCCAGGGGTACGCGTACCCCCATTTGAGAACCACTGCGCTAGTCCAAGGAATGGACTACTATGCTTTAAAGTCCTAAACTGGCAGGTGTAAAGACTATCTGCTATTTTGCAGTACAAGTAATGAAGCTGGGCTTGGAGTCAACGTCACCCATTGGAAGCTTGCTGGAGAAGCGTCTGTGGTTTGTTGGCAAGCTGCTAACACCTCTCATGTCTGGAAGAGTGCGTGTGCGTGTGTGTGCATGGTTGGATATTTGCTTGATGGGTAATAGCAATAAATGAAAAACATGCAGCTGCTGCTAATCTGTCTCAGTCAAATATGTAGATTGTCAAAAATGTCCATATAGTAAACTGCTAGTTGTCAAAACAACTTGCAAAAATGTATTTATTTGGTCTGAATTGAGATGCTAAATTTGAATAACTTTAAGAAAAAAGATTTACCTGTATATTTCATTAATTTGAAACATATAAAACACATTAAATATTTATAGAATGTAATATAATAATAAAAGATAGTGCCTCAAGTTATGAGTTGAAAATTTTTATTTTTTTAAAACAACATATTTTATTTGACCCATAATGACGTCTTCAGCTCATCTCAAAGAACATGTAATTCTGTGGAGAGATCAAAGAACAGCGTTATACAATTTAATGCAATCATGTTTCTAACTTTTTTAAACTATACATACAGTGCACCCGGAAAGTATTCACAGTGCTTCACTTTTTACACATTTTATGTTACAGCTTTATTCCTAAATGAAATAAATTCATGTTTGTCCTCAACAGGGACGGCGTGGCGCAGTGGGAGAGTGGCCGTGCGCAACCCGAGGGTCACTGGTTCAAATCCCACCTAGAACCAACCTCGTCACGTCCGTTGTGTCCTGAGCAAGACACTTCACCCTTGCTCCTGATGGGTGCTGGTTGGCGCCTTGCATGGCAGCTCCCTCCATCAGTGTGTGAATGTGTGTGTGAATGGGTAAATGTGGAAGTAGTGTCAAAGCGCTTTGAGTACCTTGAAGGTAGAAAAGCGCTATACAAGTACAACCCATTTATTTATTTATTTATAACATTGTGCACTCAATACCCCATAATGACAATGTGAAAAGTTATTTTGTTTTTGAAATGTTGAAATTTTATAAAAAATTAAAAACTAAGAAATCACATTTAGATTCTGTAAGTATTTACATCCATGAAGTTTAAAAGTGAGCTGAGGTGCATCCTGTTTCAACTCATCCTTGTGATGTTCATACAGCTTAATTGGACTCCACCTGTGGTTGGACATGATTTGGAAAGGCACACACCTGTCTACATATAAGGTCCCACTCTTGATAGTGCATGGCGCAGCACAAACAAAAAATAAAGTCAAAGGAATTATCTGTAGACCTTCTGGACAGGCCTGTCTGCAGGCACAAATCTGAGGAAGCGTCCAGAAAAATATCTGCTGCCTTGAAGGTCCCAGTGAGCACAGTGGCCTCCATCATCTGTAAATGGAAGACATTTGGAACTACTAGAACATTTCCTAGAGCTGTCTGACTGATAAAACTGAAGGGACCTAGTCATGGAGGTGACCAAGAACCCGGTGGTCACTCTGTCAGAGCTACAGCATTCCTCCGTAGAGAGAGGAGCCTTCCAGAAAGACAACTATCTCTGCAGCAAACCACCAAATCAGGCATGTATTGTACAACATGATTTGCTAATCCTTTTCAACTTATTTTCAATTGAATAGAATGCAAAGACAAGATATTTAATGTTCCAACTGAGGAATTTTTTTTTTTTTTTTTTTTTAAATAATCATTAACTTAGAATTTAATGGCAGCAACTCATTGCAAAAAAGTTGGCACAGGGGCATTTTTACCACTGTGTTACATGGCCTTTCCTTTTAACAACACTCATTAAACGTTTGGGAACTGAGAGGACCAATTTTTTTAAGCTTTTCTGGTCGAATTCTTTCCCATTCTTGCTTGATGTACAGCTCAAGTTGTTCACTGTTAATTGTCAATAAATATAAAAGTTAGTGTTAAGGATGGTTTATATACAGTATATGTGCCTGTGATTGGCCATGCTAATTTCAGTTAGCTTATTTATGAGCTAGTCCATTGTATGTTAGCATTAAGCTAGCGGCATTACAGCTCAACCTTCATCCTACATAATTGTATTTCTTTTTTCAGTTTATTCCAAATTATATTATTGATCTAATGTGATTCCTACATGCATGTGCACTTCATGTGTACATTTAATGTACTTTTATGAAGGTGATTAGTTTTACACTGACTTTATTGTGAAGAATATCAACAAAACACCTGAAGTTGTTTTTTCAAATCTAACTCAAAGGACTGTTTACATATTTGTAAAACTAACTTGCAACATTCAGTGAGGGCAGACTATTGTGTAGCCTGCCTTACCTTTTACAATAAGAAGCAACATCTGAAAGTGCATTGAACAGAGAGCACAGTCTACCAAGTCAAATTCCTTTTGGTACAACTGAATGATTGTGATCAGTGGTGTGCCGTCAGGGCGAGCAAAGCTTTCTCTGCTGGCCTAACATAACCAGAACTCATGATTATAATCAAATATCAAAGTTGTTTTTAATTTAATTTCCCTAAATCTCTCAAAGTATTCATATTATCTTCATGTCATATTATGCTCATTCCAATGCTGTTGTTTTTAAGTTATAGAGTTTTTATCCAATCAGAATTCAGCAAGCTTATGTTGCCATGCTGTACCAAATCTGCCCGGGCCCTTCAGAATCAACAATGTCTGCACTGTAAGTGAATGGGCACATACAGTTGATAGATAATTGCCATAACCAATCAGATCACGAGTTGTTGTCAGTAAGGCCTTCTCGCTGGCCTCACGGTAAACGTGACATTTGCGCGTCCTGTGATTGGATACTCACTGGTTTGAGCCACGGTGCTATGCAGATCAGCAGAGCCACACCCGGAGCCGTTAGCGGATTAATTGAATGTAAACGAACAAAACAGATACAGTTGATAGACAGTTGCGATAGCAGCCTATCTAGGTAGCCTGCTATTAACGAGACTGTTATTGGATACTCACTTGTCACTCCAAACTGAGTATCCAATCACAAGTTTCAATTTACTATAGCAAATAGTGTTGCACCGCAGCCATACTGGGCTAGCAGAAATCTCGGTTACTCGCTTTTTTAACCCACAAAGAAGGAGAAGAAAACGTTGATTAGGTGGCACATATATATTTACAAGGCCATTTTCAAGAAGGATATTTAAAGAGAAACTACATCTTGTGAGACGATGCCGGCCAACCCCGCAAGCTTGCTCAACGGTCCGAGCGGTGAAATGGGGAAATGCCTGCCACTTCTACCTGAATCAACCGACTACGAGCGGTACCACTGGCTTATACGGCGTCTAATGGGTGCTACAAATTGTGAGTAAAATATTTAATTTCTCTATTTTGTAAAGTTTTTAATGTTTTCTTTAACAATTATTGTAATTTTGACGGTACCACATAACATATGTTTTAATTGCAGATGCGGGTTTATTGATTTATAAATGCGCCAGAAACTAACCCGTTATGTACACTGTTGGTGGTGATTCAATCCCCAGTAGTGCATAAATGTGTGTCTGTATAGTATTTCTCCAGCAATTATCATGTGGTGACATAAATGATGATATTTTGAGAGGTAATCATTGAAGTCGGACATCACTGAAGGCCTAGGTGGGAAATGCACGGCCCGCCACTGATTGTGATGATATAAGAAAAAAATGTCAATATTATTAATGGTATTAAATAATAATATTATTTGTTTTTAAATATACATTAAACATTTGTTTATCCGTTTAAAAAAAATATGCGTCATCCATCCATCCATTTTTCTACCGCTTATCATTGCAAATAAAAATAATTGTCATATATATGACATACTGACCCCCCCCCCCCCCCCCATTATCCCAAAGCCTTTTTGCTAAATAAAAGAATGCACATTAAAATAATGTGGGATTTGTAATATTTGCTATGAATGATAAAACACTGAATTTTAAGAACTTAGGAATGTCTCTCCTCTTTACTTCCCAGACATCCATCTCAAGATCGAAAAACACGGTGAAACTAATGCAATGGAACAAAAAACGCAGATTAGTGTAATTAGTTGAATATCACTCAAAAAAGCACGGTGGGGCAGGGGTTAGTGCATGTGCCTCACAATACGAAGGTCCTGAATAGTCCTGAGTTCAATCTGTGTTAAGTTTGCATGTCCTTCCCGTGACTGCATGGTTTCCCTCCGGGTACTCCAGCTTCCTCCCACCTCCAAAGACTGGGGATAGGTTGATTGGCAACACTATATTGTTTCTAGAGTATAAATGTTGTCTGACTGTGTTTGCCCTGTGATGAGTTGGGGACTTGTCCAGGGTGTAACCCGCCTTCCGCCGGATGCAGCTGAGATGGGCTCCAGCACCCCCCTCAACCCCAAAAGGGACAAGCGGTAGAAAATGGATGGCTAGATGGATCACTCAAAAGCGCAGATTTTAACCATTGAAATGCTTTTTGTTGTTCAAGACTCATGGTAATATTGAAATGTGCACTGCACATCGTATTGGTGGCTCCAGTTTTGATGATAAAGTTTAAAACTAAGTTATTTGGAGATATCCAGCGGGCCTGTTGAAAAGCTCAACAGGCAGCCCACTGGCGGTAATTTGCCAGTGCCTGCTGCAATTGCTACCAAAGGTGCAACAACAAAGTATTGAGCAAAGGCAGTTAATACTTACTGTATGTACATTTTTTTTTACTGTTATTAAATTTTCAGAAAGCTTATTTTTCACATTTTTATTATAGGTATTGTGTGTAGAATTTTGAGGACAAAAATAATGTATTTCATTTTGGAATAGGCTGTAAGATAATGTGAGAGTGAGATATTTTTAAGTGATCTTTCTTAATCCATAGTCCTGTTTAAAGCAGCTAGTTTGTTCCCATGTGGTGTCTCTTCTTGTGACCTTGTTTTTGTCTTATGTCCGCTAGTATATTCTTTATTTTGTCTTATGGGCTCCTGTTTGTTGGCTCACAGAGCTATTTTGGCCAGTTCCTTATCTGTTTTGAAGAAGCAGCTGTACTCCTTTCTGGGCAAGAGGGGCTGTTCTGTTTTGTGACTCCTCTTGTCTGAATTTAGACTTTGCTTACTGATGCTTTGGTCGTGTTTTAAGGGCTGGTCTCCTCAAGCTTTAGTAAAACTTTAGTAAAACCAAGTACTATTCTGTCTCGGTGGTCCTTTTTACTCAACATATGTCATCCAAAAGAATTTGGGATTGACCAGTGTGTTTTATTCCCTAAAAAGGAAGACTGGTTGCATAACAAAATCAAAATGTGGAGAAAATAATGCCCTATTTATTGGATGCACTGTATACAAGTTTAATGTTTATGAGAATTGTGAGAAGTCTATTGCGGATTCATTGTTTAATAGAACACTGAGTGGGAAATACAACGACGATAACAAAATAATTAGTTATTATTGCTTACCAGTAAGAATGTGGCTGCCAGTAGTAACAGTTTGGTTTGTGAATCCATGCTCAGCGGCACTGCACACATGAAAGTGTCATTTGCTTCAATTGTGTTCCAACAAAACACATTTGATAAAACTCACCCTCCATCCCAAAATATTCATGGTCCATGTTGTGTTCCTGTTGAAAGCCAGGCCATTTCTTCCATATGGTGCCAATGTTCTCCCCGATGTTGGAGGTAATCTTATTTTGAAAAAACAGTATCTGGGCTCACGGTGCTAAAATGAACCCTTATGATGATAATACCTGGAATTGTTGGTTTGACAAGCAGCGACTTGGGCAGCACGGTCCCTGAATTTTGACTGCAGGCACTCCCTCTGCATCTTTGACTTCAATCAGGGGGGTGAACATGCTCCACCTGGAAACACACACAGTGACATTACAGCGACTATCTCCTCTCAGAACCCCGCAGTAAGCGCTGGCAACCAGCTCTTGATGCTTGGTCGCTCACATTGGAAGCTGTCATGATTCCGCAGAACCGAAATATTTACACCAAGTGAACCCCTAAAACCTCCGCTAGTCCTGAATTAGACACGTTTCTGGGCAATTTGAGCTACCGTATTTTCCAAACTACAAGGCGCACTTAAAATCCTTTTTTTTTTCTCCAAACTCGACGGTACGCCCAATGTACGGAATAATTTTGTTTGTGCTTACCGACCTCGCTATGTAATAAGTGTGACCAGTAGATGGCAGTCACACAAGAGATATGTGTAGACTGCAATATGACTCAAGTAAACAACACCAACATTTTATATGTTCCATTGAAAATATAGAACATTAAACACGGTGCTCAAAAATCTATCAAAATGTTTTAGTATGTCTTTGGTAAGGTATGAAGCCGCACCGCTTGATGTGCTTCAACATACGAGTGTTGTTATGGTGTGTGTATAACGTAGGACATATCTGGCGTTTTGTTTCGCAAAATTATACAAAAGCAACTTATCTTCTGGTACCTGCTGATCTGTATTTGGGATCTGCATATGTCCTGAAATTTTGCGCGCGTCCGCCTTTTTACTCCGTAAGACAGTAGTCGATAAGCTTCTTCTTTTTCTCTATCTTCTTGTTATGGGACATTCATCCTCCAATGTTGCCATTTCTAATATAAAGTAGTGCAAAGTTCTTGCTTATATCTGTCAGTAAACTCGCGCTAAACATACCGATGTTGTGAGTTTACATTATTCAGTTATTAGAGAGTTCCGATTAGTAGGTTTTTTACAGGACACATTTCTGTCGATGTTGTTTCTGGATGAGGAGATGCTGCTCCGTTATGGATTGAAGTAAAGTCTGTGATTGTGAATGACTGAGCATTTCATGGAAGCTGCTTTTAGACACAATCATGGGGCGGTATAGCTCGGTTGGTAGAGCGACCATGCCAGCAACTTGAGGGTTGCAGGTACGATCCCGGCTTCCACCATCTTAGTCACTGCCGTTGTGTCCTTGGGCAAGACACTTTACCCACCTGCTCCCAGTGCCACCCACACTGGTTTAAATGTAACTTAGATATATATAGTTTCACTATATAAAGTGCTTTGAGTCACTAGAGAAAAAGCGCTATGTAAACACATGTATAAAAATACATGCATAATTCATGGCACCCACCTGTTCCCAATTAGCCTGTTCACCTGTGGGATGTTCCAAATAAGTGTTTGACGAGCATTCCTCAACTTTCTCAGTCCTTTTTGACACTTTTGCCAGCTCTTTTTAAACGTGTTTCAGGCATCAAATTCCAAATGAGTCAATATTTGTAAAAAATAGTTCCTCGGTTGGAACGTTAAATATCTTGAATTGAATATAAGTTGAAAAGGATTAGCAAATGATTGTATTCTGGTTTTATTTACCATTTACACAACGTGTCAACTTCACTGGTTTTGGGGTTTGTATTTAACATGATACATCGCAGGGAAGGAATAATTAGCTGTCCTTCCTGTGCAGCCTACCTTTGAAACGCAGCCCCGATGAGTCGCTTTTGAGCCGTGTAGGCGCTTATTTCCATGAGGCAGCAACCGAAACAGCAGCCGTCCATCCTGAGCGGTCTGTGGAAGTAGAAGACCTGCTGGCCCTGCTGGTTGAAACCCTGCAGGGAGCAAGCTCGAGCCGGACCGCAACACTGAAGGCACATGCATGAGCTCTCTGACGGGAACGAAGGAGGAGAAGTTGAGATGTCCTGCAGGCACAGCTGGACGGGTGAGTGATGCCGTACCTTCCACGGCCACAAACAATTGGGACATGTTGGCCCCGGAGGTGATACTGTAGAGCCGTTGAGCAACACACTGTGGCCCTGCAAGCAGGAGACACATTGGACCTAAAGAATATTTGCACACAGCTGAGTGCTCCTCACCCTGTAGTTGTGGTCTGGCAGTGATGTGGAAGTCACTGACTTCATCCAGCACGCTCAGAGAGTTGGAGCCTCCTGCACCATCCAGCCAAGACTCATCGCTCCTCATGTTCTGTTGCTTGGCGGACAGTCGGAGATGTCGATATGGTGATGGCGAGTGACGGGGGCAGTGATACGTGGGGTCACACTTGTTTTGGAAAGCACTGAAGATCATGCGGATGTGCCTCTCTCGCTCCAGTTGGCCGAAGGGAAGAGGCTGGTTGGTCACGGCTGACATGATGGAGACACCTGATGAAGTAAAACACACCCCAAACTACTTACTTCAACCTTTTTTACAGGCCAAAAGTTTGGACACACCTCATTTCAATGTGTTTTCTCTATTTTCATGACTATTACTACATTGTACAAAACCCATTTCCATATGAGTTGGGAGATCGTGTTAGATGTAAATATAAACGGAATACAATGATTTGCAAATCATTTTCAACCCATATTCAGTTGAATATGCTACAAAGACAACATATTTGATGTTCAAACTGATAAACTTTTTTTTTTGTGCAAATAATCATTAACTTTAGAATTTGATGCCAGCAACATGTGACAAAGAAGTTGGGAAAGGTGGCAATAAATACTGATAAAGTTGAGGAATGTTCATCAAACACTTATTTGGAACATCCGATGGGTGTGCAGGCTATTTAGGAACAGGTGGGTGCCGTGATTGGGTATAAAAACAGCTTCCCAAACAATGCTCAGTCTTTCACAAGAAAGGATGGGGCAAGGTACAACTGCGTGAGCAAATAGTCGAACAGTTTAAGAACAACATTTCTCAAAAAGCAATTTCAATAAATGTTGGGATTTCAACATCTACGGTCCATATCATCAAAAGGTTCAGAGAATTTGGATAAATCACTCCACGTAAGCGGCATGGCCGGAAACCAACATAGAATGACCGTGACCTTCAAGCCCTCAGATGGCACTGTATCAAAAACCGACATCAATCTCTAAAGGATATCACCACATGGGCTCAGGAACACTTAAAAAACCACTGTCACTAAATACAGTTTGTTGCTACATCTGTAAGTGCAAGTTAAAGCTCTACTATGCAAAGCGAAAGCCATTTATCAACAACATCCAGAAACACCGCCGGTTTCTCTGGGCCCGAGATCATCTAAGATGGACTGATGCATAGTGGAAAAGTGTTCTGTGGTCTGACGAGTCCACATTTCAAATTGTTTTTGGAAATATTTGACATCGTGTCATTCAGACCAAAGGGGAAGCGAACCATCCAGACTGTAGTCGACGCAAAGTTCAAAAGACAGCATCTGTGATCGTATGGTGGTGCATTAGTGTCCAAGGCATGGGTAACTTACACATCTGTGAAGGCACCATTAATGCTGAAAGTTACATACAGGTTTTGGAAGAACATATGCTGCCATCTAAGCGCCGTCTTTTTCATGGACGCCCCTGCTTTTTTCAGCAAGACAATGCCAAGCCACATTCAGCACGTGTTACAACAGCGTGGTTTCGTAAAGAAAGTTTTAAAGTTAATGTACCAATGATTGTCACACACACACGAGGTGTGGCAAAATTATTCTCTGCATTTGACCCATCACCCTTGATCACCCCTTGGGAGGTGAGGGGAGCAGTGGGCAGCAGTGGTGCCGCGCCCGGGAATAATTTTTGGTGATTTAAGACCCAATTCCAACCCTTAATACTGAGTGCCAAGCAGGGAGGTAATGGGTCCCATTTTTATAGTCTTTGGTATGAGTCAGCCGGGATTTGAACTCACGACCTACCGATCTCAGGGCGGATACTTTACCCACTAGGCCACTGAGTAGGTAGCGTGGGGTTCCTGGCCCGCCTGCAGTCCAGACCTGTCTCCCATCGAAAATGTGTGGCGCATTATGAAGTGTAAAATACGATAGCGGAGACCCCGGACTGTTGAACGACTGAAGCTCTCCATAAAACGAAAATGGGAAAGAATTCCACTTTCAAAGCTTCAACAATTGGCTTCCTCGGTTCCCAAACCTTTTATCGAGTGTTGTTAAAAGAAAAGGTGATGTAACACAGTGGTGAACATGCCCTTTCCCAACTACTTTGGCACATGTAGCAGCCATGAAATTCTAAGTTAATTATTATTTGCAAAAAAAATATAAAGTTTATGAGTTTGAACATCAAATATCTTGTCTTTGTAGTGCATTCAATTGAATATGGGTTGAAAAGGATTTGCAAATCATTGTATTCCGTTTATATTTACATCTAACACAATTTCTCAACTCACATGGAAACGGGGTTTGTACATTGTCACATTAAAACCATGACAGCTGTGAAGTGAAAACCATTTCAGGTGGACTACCTCTTAAAGCTCATGGAGAGAATGCCAAGAGTGTGCAAAGCAGTAATCAGAGCAAAGGGTGGCTATTTTTCAGTTATTTCATCTTTTTATGTTAAGTACATAACTCCACATGTGTTCATTCATAGTTTTGATGTGACAATCTACAATGTAAATAGTAATCAAAATAAAGAAAACTCATTGAATGAGTGTGCGTGATTTAATTAAATTATTATTAAACAATATACATACTTATATAATACCTTCTGGTGCATTGTTTGGTGTTATGATTTATTCAAACATTTCCATTTCACGTCGTTTTTCCTTGAATATTGAGAGATGTTCTTAAAATAAAAATGTGTTTACAGATGTGAGTGAAAAAAGTCAGTAGTATTTTTTTATTACAACAAAAATCAATTTCAAATCAGTAAAATATACATTCGTAATGCTTCATGATAATGTATATACATTAATATATGTACATAGTGCTTCGATTTGCAAAACTTATGAAGAAATAAAAAATATTTGTACATTTTCAACTATTTTGATTACTTTTTTTAAACAGTTTCGTAAATAAAAAATTAAATATTTCGACCATTTTGATAGGAAAAATTAAACTAGAAAACATATATTGCAAAATGTCAACTATTTGTTTATTTTACTAAAAATAAGTAATCAGACCGATATATTGTAAAATGTTAACTTTTTTTCAAATGTAAAACTTTTTTAAATACTATTTCTTTTTTTAAAGTAAAAAAATAATGTGAAATCTTTTTTAAAAATATAAATAAAATAAAAATTCAGAATAATTATTTAATTAATTATTAATTAAAGGGTTTAATTTATGTTACCACTATTTCCACAATTATTAACTGTAATGAATACAAATTTGCTGGTCGACCTTCCACTTTGTACATACTACTTTTAACCTCAGCAGGTTATAGTGAGTCAACATAGCACTGCTCTTAATCAATATTACTTGCCAAAGAAGTTGATTAAACCTAACAAACAAAGTATATTTAGCTAAGGTTACCTTGGACCATGTCAGCATTGTTGGAAGTGAAGAGTAGTTGTTGTTGCTAATCTGCAAAGAATGAAACTTAGAAATAACATCTTGTTAACATTCAACAACACCATCATTAGGCGAGAGACGGTAACTTGCCGCACAATCTTCCAAGATTTCACATCGAAAAGAGTTTGTAAAAAGTTCCAGCCTTACCTTCTGTGGTCAGCTTGTGGTGATGCACACACCATCTCATGTAGAAGAGCAGCTATGTGTGGTCATGAGTGAGACGCTTTGTTGAACACCAAGTAGTGATGTTTGCCTTTGTAATGAATGTGTGTGTCCAGAGATCTTCTCTACCGCCTCTGTTGCCATGCCAACCAGCCGGATCTGCCTTTTGTGGGGCTAGAGAGGCACCACTCAGCCATGTAATTGAAATCCTGCTCGGAGAGGGTAACATTTTGGTCCATCTCTCACAAGTATAAGCAGAAGTTACTAGTCTTGCACTGTTCTTTGAAGGTTCCCTAATATGCAAATTACTTTGTAACTCGCCTCGAGATAGATGAGCCAACTCCGTGTGTACGCCCACTATTTTGTTGACGACAACTTGGAGGGGGAAGGAGGCTTCGCTACAGATCTTAAAGCAAAGTCTGTGAGTCGCCCAACTATTCACTGAGTTTGATAGTTAAAGTAAAGTTAAAGTACCAATGATTGTCACACACACACTAGGTGTGATGAAATTTGTCCTCTGCATTCGACCCATCCCCTTGATCACCCCCTGTGAGGTGAGGGGAGCAGTGGGCAGAAGCAATATCGCGCCCGGGAATCATTTTTGGTGCTTTAACCCCCAATTCCAACCCTTGATGCTGAGTGCCAAGCAGGGAGGTAATGGTTCTCATTTTTATAGTCTTTGGAATGACTCGGCCGGGGTTTGAACTCACAACCTACCGATTAAGTTTTTCTTGAGCAAATAGGCTAACTTAGCATAATGTTGCTGTTTAAATGTGACTGTAATGTTAGCAGTGTAGCTCACATACTGCTTTCCATTATTAAAAGCACTTTTAAACCGTCTAAATTCCAGTTTTGTCGCTAAAAACACACTTGCAATACTGTGAGACCTCTTAGACTTGTAAATTGTAAAAAAAAAAAAAAAAAAAAAGGTAAACAAATTATATATATATGTGTGTGTGTGTGTGTGTGTGTTTATATATATATATATACAGTATGTATGTTTGTGTTTGTGTATATATATATATATATATATATATATACACACGCACACACATACATACATACTGTATATATGTATGTTTGTGTGTGTGTGTTTGTGTGTGTATTTATATATATATATATATATATGTATATATATATATATATATATATATATATATATATACAAACCCTGTTTCCATATGAGTTGGGAAATTGTTAGATGTAAATATAAACCGAATATAATGATTTGCAAATCCTTTTTTAACCCATGTTCAGTTGAATGCACTACAAACACAAGATATTTGATGTTCAAAATCAAACTATTTTTTTTTTGCAAATAATAATTAACTTAGAGATTCATGGCTGCAACACGTGGCAAAATAGTCGGGAAAGGACATGTTCACCACTGTGTTACATCACCTTTTCTTATAACAACACTCAATAAACGTTTGGGAACTGAGGAAACTAATTGTTGAAGCTATGAAAGTGGAATTCTTTCTCATTATTGTTTTATGCAGAGCTTCAGTCGTTCAACAGTCCGGGGTCTTGTTGTCTTATTTTACGCTTCATAATGCTCCACACATTTTTGATGGGAGACAGGTCTGGACTGCAGGCGGGCCAGGAAAGTACCCGCACTCTTTTACTAATAAAACCACGCTGTTGAAACACGTGGCTTGGCATTGTCTTGCTGAAATAACCAGGGGCGTCCATGATAACGCTGCTTGGATGACAACATATGTTGCTCCAAAACCTGTATGGACCTTTCAGCATTAATGGTGCCTTCATAGATGTGTAAGTTACCCATGCCTTGGGCACTAATACACCCCCATACCATCACAGATGCTGCGTTTCAACTTTGCGTCTATAACAATCCGAATGGTTATTTTCCTCCTTGTTCTGGAGGACACCACGTCCTCTGTTTCCAAATATAATTTGAAATGTGGACTCGTCAGACCACAGAACACTTTTCCACTTTGCATCAGTCCATCTTAGATGAGCTCGGGCCCAGTGAGGCCAGCGCCATTCCTTGGTGTTGTAGATAAATGGGTTTTGCTTTGCATAGTAGAGTTTTAACTTGCACTTACAGATGTAGCGACCAACTGTAGTTACTGAAAGTGGTTTTATGAAGTGTTCCTGAGCCCATGTGGTGATATCCTTTAAAAACTGGGGTGGCATGGCGTAGTGGGTAGAGCGGCCGTGCCAGAAACCTGAGGGTTGCAGGTTCGCTTCCCACTTATTGACATCCAAATCGCTGCCGTTGTGTCCTTGGGTAGGACACTTCACCCTTCCCCCCGGTGCCGCTCACACTGGTGAATGAATGATGAATGAATGATAGGTGGTGGTCAGAGGGGCCGTAGGCGCAAACTGGCAGCCACGCTTCCGTCAGTCTACCCCAGGGCAGCTGTGGCTACTGATGTAGCTTACCACCACCAGGTGTGAATGAATGATGGGTTCCCACTTCACTGTGAGCGCTTTGAGTATCTAACAATAGAAAAGCGCGATATAAATCTAATCCATTATTATAAACTGATGTCCGGTTTTGATGCAGTACCGCCTGAGGGATCAAAGGTCCGTAATATCATCGCTTACGTGCATTGATTTCTCCAGATTCTCTGAACCTTTTGATGATTGTACGGACCGGACCGTAGATGGTAAAATCCCTAAATTCCTTGCAATTGCTCGTTGATAAATGTTGTTCTAAAACTGTTCGACAATTTGCTTACAAAGTGGTGACCCTCGCCCCATCCTTGTTTGTGAATTACTTAGCATTTCATGGAAGCTGCTTTTATACCCAATCATGGCACCCACCTGTTCCCAATTAGCCTGCACACCGGTGGGATGTTCCAAATAAGTGTTTGATGAGCATTTCTAAACTTTATCAGTATTTATTGCCACCTTTCCCAACTTATTTGTCACGTGTTGCTGGCATCAAAATCTAAAGTTAATGATTATTTGCCCAAAGAAAAAGGTTTATCAGTTTGAACATCAAATATGTTGTCTTTGTAGCATATTCAACTGAATATGGGTTGAAAATGATTTGCAAATCATTGTATTCTGTTTATATTTACTTCTAACACAATTTCCCAACTTATATGGAAACGGGGTTTGTATACACACACACACAAAATCTATATATATATCTTGTGTGTGTGTATATACATATATAATATGTACTGTACATATACAGATGGTAAATGGCCATATATAAAATCCATCCATCCTTCCATCCACGCAACCCGAAGAGGGACAAGTGGTAGAAAATGTGTGTCGAGTCATTGCTGGGATAACGAGTAGAGGAGAATGTTCGGCAGTCCACACACACATAAAGTACTTACACACTGTGTAGACAGAAAAGGGAAAATGGACGGTCTAAAAACTGATGATAAAGGGGAAGTTCTAACACTGAAACGCCCTCAGGAAGAGGTGATTTAGGACATGGCTAGCTAGCTATTAGTTGAAGTCCAGCCAATGTCTGCAGTGTTTTAGCAACTTTTAAATCACTAATCCTCGCCTCCATGGCGAGAAATAAAGTTTCTTACAAGTATCATCCCTGCAGAACGAGGAATAGCTAATAAACATGCTTCACTACACCGTAGCTCAACAGCGTCAAAATGTAAACATTGGTGGATCTACACCTGACATCCACTGTATTGATACCAAGTACAGGAGCGATACTACTATGATTATGTTAATATTTTTGGGCATCACAACTTCTCCTTTTGTTTTTTTTAAATTTATATCATGTTTATAAACTCAGGAAATATTTCCCTGGCCACATGAGGACTTTGAATATGACTAATGTACGAACCTGTAACGACTTGGTATCGGATTGATACCTGAATTTGTGGAATCATCCACAACTAATGTAAAATATCAAACAGAAGAATAAGTGATTATTACATTTTAACAGAAGTTTAGATAGAACATGTTGAAACAGAAAATAAGCAGGTATTAAAAGTAAATGAACAAGTAGATTAATAATCAAATTTTACAGTTTGTCCTTTTGTTGACAAAATAATAGAATGATAAATGACACAACATGTTATTGCATAAGTCTGTGTGTTTACTTACTACTAAAAGACAAGCTGTTTAGTATGTTCACTATTTTATTTAAGGACAAAATTACAATGATAAACATGTTTAAAGTACCCTAAGAATTTTCGTTAAAATAAAGCCAACAATGCCGTTTTTTGTTGTTCCCTTTTATTTAGGAAAGTCACAAAAAGTATCGAAATAATTTTAGTACCTGTACCAAAATATTGGTATCCAGACAGTGTGTGTGTGTGTGTGTATAATGTGTGTGTGTGTGTGTGTGTGTGTGTGTGTGTGTGTGTGTGTGTGTGTGTGTGTGTGTAGTATCTTGTTTTATAGCCTTTTGCCACTTTCTTGTCTCCTTTCCAGCAAGACAACACCCTTTGAAGAAAAAAAAAAAATCCTTCGATTTTAAAATGGATCTGCATATGAATCGTTTTGGGCCTAACATTAGATAGCCAATGCTAGCAGCTAACGTTAGCATCTTCCCGATGCACCTTCTCATCACAAGCACAGGTGGGACACAAACGTATGAGAGTACCAGGGAATTGACTAAGTCATATTTCGGGGCACTTTTGCCACATTAAGATGCTTGAACGTCATGACCTTTTTTAAGACAGTTCTCCATAACAGTGGTTCTCAAATGGGGGTACTCGTACCCCTGGGGGTACTTGAAGGTATACCAAGGGGTATGTAAGATTATTATTATTTTTTTAATATTCTAAAAATGGCAACAATTCAAAAATCCTTTATAAATATATTTATTGAATAATACTTCAACAAAATATGAATGTAAGTTCATAAACTGTGGAAAAAAAATACAACAATGTAATATCCAGTGTTGACGGATAGATTTTTTGTGGACATGTTCCATAAATATTGATGTTAAAGATTTCTTTTTTTGTGAAGAAATGTTTAGAATTAAGTTCATGAATCCAGATGGATCTCTTTTACAATCCCCGAAGAGGGCACTTCTATGTGTAGAAATCTTTATTTATAATTGAGTCACTTGTTTATTTTTCCACAAGTTTTTAGTTATTTTTATATCTTTTTTTCCAAATAGTTCAAGAAAGACCACTATAAATGAGCAATATTTGTCACTGTTATACAGTCTAATAAATCAGAAACTGATGACATAGTGCTGTATTTTACTTCTTTATCACTTTTTTTCAAACAAAATGCTTTGCTCTGATTAGGGGGTACTTGAATTTAAAAAAATGTTCTCAGGGGGTACATCACTGAAAAAAGGTTGAGAACCACTGCTCCATAACATCCATCCATCCATCCATTTTCTACCGCTTATTCCCTTTCGGGGTCGTGGGGGGCGCTGAGCGCCTATCTCAGCATTGGGGCATAAATGCGATGTCTCTCGACAAAATGGTGGTTTCTACAAACCTTTATCAAATAATACACCAAGTTTGCAGTTGACACGAATGTTCACTGCTGTTGGTCACATATCTATGTACAGTATGTTAATTTGTATTTTTTTTTTTTACAGTAATACAGTTTGTGATGCGTCAGTCAAACCTGGAGTCTGCCCACCAGAAGTGACACATAGGATTCAACAAACATGAAGATGCCATTCATCCCAAAGGGTCTACGCCCGCCTAGCTGTCAGTGAGATTGCTCATCACAGGGAGGTACTTCTTGGGGTCTCCCAGAAAAGGAGAGGAAGGAGGCTGGTTGAAGTGACCCATCAAGAAGACACCTATGGTGCCGATGAAAAAGAGCAGAGCCATGAAGATAAAGCAGACCCGGTCGATTACCCTGGCGACCAGGAACCACTCTTCATTCTCCTGCAGGGTGACAAAGGTAGGAAGCCGTTTAATTCATGAATCGAAGACTAGGGCACACGTGTCAAACTAAAGTCCCGCCAAAGCCTGGAAATAATGTGCAACAATAAAGCCCTTCAGCTTTCTTACCAAACATATTCGTTCTTTCAATTTCAACGTCAAAATTGTATACAATTGAATGTCTTTTCAATTTAAAAACTATCTGGCCATGCAAAAGCACAAATTAAACATATGTCCAAAGTGCGGCCTGCAGCTCCAGTTTTGTTGCCATATTATTGGATAAAAAAATTAAAATGTGCAAAAGCAAATATTATGATGTGTAGCAAAAAAAAAAAAAAAAAGCTTAACAATTTGATACTAAAAAACAGGGGTGTCCAAACTTCTTCCACTAAGGGTTGCATACTGAAAAGTAAAAGTATGTGGGGGTCATTTTAACTTAAAAAAACAAACAAACAAAAAAACGACATTCATACAAACAGTATTTAAAAACAGAACTTAGGTCTGCTTTTGTTACAAGTGACAGTATATTATTATTATTCGTATCAACATTTCAGCTTTTACTCATTATTAGTTACTGTTTTACTGTTTACTGGTTATAATTAATTATAGTCTACTTTGTCACTTATTACACAAAGGAGACAATAAGTTGTTGTCTTTAAATATATGTAATGTATGTACCTACTTAGTGGCCTAGTAGTTAGAGCAGTGGTTCTTAACCTGGGTTCGATCGAACCCTAGGGGTTCAGTGAGTCGGGCTCAGGGGTTCGGCAGAGGTCAAAACACACCCAACTCATTGTGTAAGTACAAACTTCTCCCTATTGGGGTATTACGGATACGGCAACAGCTGACTGATTTGCAGGTGTGAAATTTGTTGTGAGTTTAGGCACGGTCTTGGTTTTGTTGTTTGAACAAGGTGACGTTCATGCATGGTTCATTTTGTGCACCAGTAAAAAACAACAACATAGTAACACTTCAGTACGGGAAACATATTCAGCATTGATTAGTTGCTTATTAACATGCAAATTAGTAACATATTGGATCTTAACTAGTCATTATTAAGTACTTATTAATGCCTTATTCGGCATTGCCTTATTATAACCCTAACCCTGACCCTAACCCTAGCCAAATAACTCAAAATTAAGTCTTTGTTACTTTGAATATGTTCCCCGGGTGTCCAAATAACTCTAAATTAAGTCTTTATTACTTAGTATATGTTCCCCGAGTGTCCAAATAACTCCAAATTAAGTCTTTATTACTTAGAATATGTTCCCCGGGTGTCCAAATAACTCTAAATTAAGTCTATGTTACTTAGAATATGTTCCCCGTAATAAAGTGTTAACAAAAACCTCTAACTTTGTCTTGAATTTGAAAAAAAAAACACATTTTATTTTTTACTAAAGAAGAATGCTCGTATGAAACTGGTGGGGTTCGGTTCCTCCAACAAGGTTAAGAACCACTGGGTTAGAGTATCTACCCAGAGATCGGTAGGTTGGGAGTTCAAACCCCGGCCGAGTCACCCCAAAGACTATAAAAATGGAATCCATTACCTCCCTGCTTGGCACTCAGCATCAAGGGTTGGAATTGGGGGTTAAATCACCAAAAATTATTCCCGGGCGTGGTCACCGCTGCTGCCCACTGCTCCCCTCACTTCCCAGGGGATGGGCCAATGCAGAGGACACATTTCACCACACCTAGTGTGTGTGTGACAATCATTGGTACTTTCACTTTAACTTTAGCATTTTTTGCACAAAAATATATCAAAATGGCCCCTGAATACTTTTTAGAATGTGGCCCTTGCGCACCCCTGTATTATTAACATATATTCCAAACATGTTTTGTTAGAATAAAATGCTCGTCCCCCTGACTTACCATTTCAAAAGCAAATACGTCGTCCATACATTTGTACGTGAAATGTTTTTGATCAAATGCATAGGGAAGTGTGTCACAATATCAGGAGGAGATTATCCATCATAATTCATATTTATTTATTGTGACAGGCGGCCCTCTCAGCGACGTGGCCCTCAATGAAAAGGAGTTGGACACACCTATACTAGGGCCATAGTTTTACCATGAATTGATTAAGTGGACCCCGACTTAAACAAGTTGAAAAACTTATTCGGGTGTTACCATTTAGTGGTCAATTGTACGAAATATGTACTGAACTGTGCAATCTACTAATAAAAGTCTCAATCTATCAATCAATGGCCATTCCCCTAAAGTGGTAAGCCAAGACCACACAACCCTCTGCCAGAGAGTAGAGAAGAGTTTAGGTCAGGGGTCAGGAACCTTTTTGGCTGAGAGAGCCATGAATGCCAAATATTATAAAATGTATTTCTGTGAGCGCCATATAATATTTTTTAACACTGAACACAACCAAATGTGTGCATTTTTAAGTAAGACCAACATTTTAAGAGTATAATAAGTATTCTTATTTTTAATAACATTGTTATTCTGAAGCAAACCAATAATGAATAAAACAGTTCTTACCATAAATGCGATTTCTTGATCAGGTGCGGTAGAAAACAGATGGATGGATTAAAATGCATGAGAATATGTTATATTTTCAACGTTATTTTTAACACCGTGATTACCAGGGGAATTATTCATTACTTATCGCGGTGTTTTTCAACCACTGTGCTGCGGCCCACTAGTGTGTCGTGAGATACAGTCAGGTGTGCCGTGGGAGATTACGTAATTTCACCTAATTGGGTAAAAAATATTTTTTTGCAAACCAGTAATTATAATCCGCAAATGTGCCGTTGTTGAGTGTCTGTGCTGTCTAGAGCTCGGCAGAGTAACCGTGTAATACTCTTCCATATCAGTAGGTGGCATCAGGTAGCTAATTGCTTTGTAGATGTCAGAAACATGGTTTGTCGTGATCAGAATATGCAGGAGGCAGCGTGTAGATAAAAAGGTATCCAAACACTTCAACCAAAAATAAACAAAAGGCGAGTGCCGCTAAGAAAAGGCATTGAAGCAAAACGAAACTAAAACTGAATTGGCTGCAAAATACACAAAAACAGAATGCTGGACGACTGCAAAGACTTGCAGCGTGCGGAGCAGACGGCGTCGATAAAGTACATCTGTACATGGCATGGCAATCAACAACTTCCACACAAAGAAGGAGTGTGTCCGCACAACTTAAAGTTTTGCTTGCGAAAAAGAAAGCAGCTGCAGGGAATAGCATTCAAGGAAGACATGAAACTGCTACAGGAAAATACCAACAAAACAGGAAGAGCCACCAAAATAGGAGCGCAAGACACACAGGAAAACGCCAAAAAACTCTAAATAAGTTAGAGTGTGATGAGACAGGTGCATGGTGACAGTACACCTACATTGAGACAAGAGTTATAGTGATGCATGCTTGGTTATGGTTTGAATTCATATCCAACAATTGCGAGAACGACTTTGTATTGTCAGTATCGGCTACTGAGTTTAATTTTTTTCTGTTTTCTGTTGGTGTGCCTCAACATTTTTTCAATGAAAAAAATGTGCCAGAAAATGTTGAAAAACACTGACTTATCGTGTTAAGCAATAACAGCTAAGATTTATCTGAGAGCCAGATGCAGTCATCAAAAGAGCCACATTTGGCTCTAGAGCCGTAGGTTCCCTACCCCTGCTTTAGGTCCTAACCTAGTGATCAGTGCAGCCCCCGGGGCGTCCGTGAGTGACCCTTTTTAGCTGAGCTGGCTGGCGTCTGTTCCACTTACATTTTGAAAGATGTTGTGCTTCTTTGTCGTTTCGGCGATGTGTTTGCACGACGCCACGCATTGCTTCAGTTCCGGGGCAGCTTTAGCCAAACTGACGCCAAGCCTTTCAGACGTTCCCCCCTCCAGGCCCTTGTCTAGAGGGAAAGCAAACCCAATATGCATTTGTAAACAATAGTGGTGTACTAACACATTTTATATATATATATATATATATATATATATATATATATATATATATATATATATATGTATGTATATATATATATATATATATATATATATGTATATATATATATATATATATATATATGTATGTATATATATATATATATATATATATATATATGTATGTATATATATATATATATATATATATATATGTATATATATGTGTATATATATGTATGTATATATATATATATATGTATATATATATATGTATGTATATATATATATATGTATGTATATAGATAGATAGATAGATAGATAGTACTTTATTGATTCCTTCAGGAGAGTTCCTTCAGGAAAATTAAAATTCCAGCAGCAGTGTACAGAGTTGAGATCAATTTAAAGAAAAAAGTAAAAAGTATATAATGGGGGTTTAAAAGGCAACAAAATAGAGAAATATTACAAAAAGAATAAAAACAATGGGAATAACAATATAACAGTAAAATAAGAATATAACAAGACAAAGTAGGCAGTAGTGACCATGTTATGAAAACGTATTGCACTGTTAATGTTTTGCATCCCCTGTCATCCTAATACCCCCCGCCCCCCGACCCAGAGAGGAGTTGTACAGTCTAATGGCGTGTGGGACAAAGGAGTTCTTGAGTCTATTAGTCCTGCACTTGGGATGAAGCAGTCTAGCACTGAACAGGCTCCTCTGGCTACTGATAACGCTATGCAGAGGGTGACTGGCATCATCCAGGATGCTCACTAGTTTGTCAACAGTCCTCTTCTCTGCCACCGTCACCAGTGAGTCCAGTTTCATTCCGATTGTAGAACCGGCCCGCCTGATCAGTTTCTCAAGTCTGGAGCTGTCCTTAGATGTACTGCCCCCCCAGCACACTACCATGTAGAACAGAACACTGGCAACCACAGACTGGTAGTACATCCACAGGAGTTTTCTACAAATGTTGAAGGAGTGCAGTCTCCTGAGGAAGTACAGCCTGCTCTGTCCTTTCTTGTACTGGTGGTCCGTGTTAGCAGTCCAGTCCAGCTTATTGTCCACCCAAACCCCGAGGTACTTGAATGAGTCCACGGTCTGTACCTCAACTCCCTCGATCAGAATAGGTTGTGACCGTGGACTCGACCTCCCAAAGTCAATGACCAGCTCCTTGGTCTTTGACGGATTGAGCTGCAAGACGTTCGTGTGGCACCAGACAACAAAGTCCCTCACCAGGTTCCTGATGCACCCGACGATGGCTGTGTCATCCGCGTACTTCTGGATGTGACACAGCTCTGAGTTGTAGCAGAAGTCAGCGGTGTACAGGGTGAAGAGAAGAGGAGCCAGCACCGTTCCCTGCGGTGCTCCGGTGCTGCTGATCACAGTGTCAGACGTGATGTCCTTCAGTCTGACGTACTGTGGCCTGTATATATACTGTATATAGCCAAAAGTATTTGGCCACCCATCCAAATAATCAGAATCAGGTGTTCTAATCACTTGCCCCGGCCACAGGTGTATAAAATCAAGCACTTTGGCATGGAGACTGTTTTTACAAACTTTTGTGAAAGAATGGGCCGCTCACTGGAGCTCAGTGATTTTCAGCGTGGAACTGTCATAGGATGCCACCTGTGCAATGAATCCAGTCGTGAAATTTCCTCCCTCCTAAATATTCCTAAGTCAACTGTCTGCTTTATTATAAGAAAATGGAACCGTTCGGGAACAACCACAACCCAGCCACAAAGTGGTAGGCCTCGTAAACTGACAGCGAGGGGTCAGCGGATGCTGAAGCGCATGGTGCAAAAAGGTCGCCGACTGTCCTTAAAGACATGGATGACAGAGTCTGGTGTGGATGAACTTGACTGGCCTGCACAGAGTCCTGACCTGAACGTGACAGAACACATCTCCCATCCAAAGGCAAAACCTAGTAACTCACTTCTAGCTAATTTTGAGAAAACAAAGGAAAACCAATCTATTTTGATGCTGTCTTACAAAGATCTACAAAGTCATCAAACGTATAGATGTTTTCTTGAGCTTTCATTTTCTTGCCGATTGAGCCATGGATTGAATCTGCTCTCATGAACGTGTGGCCTTTCTCCAGATATTTTATCACAATCTCGGGTGGGCCCCATTCTGCGTTTGGACATGGGGCAAGAGCTGTGTACAGCGTCCAGTTCTTATTTTGACCTCCACAGTTATCTGCCCAAAAGAGTATGCAAGGGGAAGAATCAAGAACAATACATTTAATGAAGGTGCTTGCAACGTCCTGGGCCAATCTTCCAAATATCCCCTCGTGCCATAATATCACATAATCAGGTTGACCGTCGGCCCCCATTCGTGCAAATGTCTCATTAAAGACAATAAGGCGACTGACAGAAGCTCCGATTGGTCCTTTGAGATACTAGGTTTTTCTGTTGTATCTACGCGGTTATGTGGTAGTTGCTAGGTCCTGCCATGTGCGTAACAGCTTACTTATGGAACAAATTACAATATCGCATACACTAATGTAAAGCATATCACCTAGGAAACCCAAAATTATTATCAGCTCAGTTTTGACCAAAATTGAGTTACTGGGTTTTGCCTTTGGACGGGAGACTTTTGGGATGAAGTAGAACAGAGACTGAGATCCAGGCCTTCTTCACTAATATCAGTGTGTGACCTCACCAATGCATTTTTGGAAGAATGGTAGAAAATTCCTATAAACACACTCCGCAACCTTGTGCACAGCCTTCCCAGAAGAGTTGAAGCTGTACTAGCTGCCAAAGGTGGACCCACATCATATTGAACCCTATGGGTTAATAATCGGATGGCACTTCAAGTTCATATGTGAGTCAAGGCAGATGGCCAAATACTTTTGGCAATATAGTGTGTGTGTGTGTGTGTGTGTGTGTTTGTGTGTGTGTGTGTGTGATGAGTTGGCTACTTGGACAGTCGGCGACCTTTTTGCATATATATATATATATATATATATATATATATATATATATATATATATATATATATACACACACACATTTTCTACCGCTTATTCCCTTCGGGTTCGCGGTGGGCGCTGGAGCCTATCTCAACTACAATCGGGCGGAAGGCGGGGTACACCCTGGACAAGTAGCCAACTCATCACAGGGCCAACACAGATAGACAGGCAACATTCACATATATATATTAAAATGCCTTAGAACATTGACTCTCAAACTGTGGTATGCCAAATCACTTGTTTAAAGTACAGTGTTTTACTTTGCTATATTTAAACAGGGTTACAGTCCAAGCTGTGTGTAGTGTTACAGTGGCCAAAAATATTAAATAGATTTGTGAAATAAAACCTTTGCCTTGTTTTTAATGACTACTTAGGCCTACTACGCTACAGTATTTTAATGTTGGTCACTTGGTACTCAAAGAGCCAAGCTTTTTGGGGGGTGGGGGAAGTTTGACAACATGAAAGCATGCTTGCAGAGTTATCATTCATATATATATATATATATATATATATATATATATATATATATATATATATATATATATATATATATACACAAAAATCTCCTGACGATTGAGGGAACCCCTCATGAAACAGTTCTGTAGAGATGAAGTAGTCTTGTGATATTTCCCACATATACATATATATATATTTTCTCGAAGTTTTGAAAATAATTAGACATTTAATAATAAATAGCTTGATCAGTTTGGCTTCATGTCGGCTATGTTTTTCAACCAACTCTACTAAATTGTGTGCCTGTCAGTGCCCTTGAGGTGTCTAGCAATTGACCTGCTGATTTGACTAAACACATTTTTAGTTACAGTAGGTATGTTTTAGGCTGTGTGAGAAAGTTCAAGTCAATCCCAAATATGGGGTCCAGTGTTGTTGTTTGACACCTAGGAAACATAGCAGGCGGGCATGTCTTGCCAAATGTTGTGTGCACAAAATATACTTACTCAACTTCTCAAACACTGACTTCATCAGTCCCTTTCTCTCTTTGAGTCGGGCAAACATGAGCTCCGTCCGAGCTGTTTTTAAAGTATATTCCTCCGCCTTGTTGATGAGCATCATCGAGCTGCGGCGTCGGCATGGGGCCAAAAGCACCTTCTGCCCCTCATTGACTCCAGCGTCGCCATTGCTGTTCGGGGCGTCGGCGGCACAGGCTTCAGAGGAGGCGTGGTCATTGGGCGCCCACGGCTGCATTCGCATTCTCAGCAGTCGAGGCAGAACGTTCAGAAGGAGCTGAAGGAGACACCAAACAGATCCTCGCTGGACCAAGTACTTGATATAGATTCCAAACAAAGACAGAGGCCAGATACTTCAACCCATTAATGAAGAGGAGGTCTGACCAAAGAGAAAATAGGAATGGGCGATATGGCCTACAATCTATATCATGATATATATTGAAGCCTCCTGCGATGATGATGTATATTATTTTGTATGTATTTGATATGTATTTATATGGCTGCTGACATATCCGGTTAAATTAAAATAAATTTCGGACTTTAAGGTGCGCCTAATGTACTGAATAATTGTTGATGTGCTTACCGACCTCGAAGCTATTTTATTTGATACATGGTGTAATAAGTGTGACCAGTAGATGGCAGTCACACATGATATATAGGTGTAGACTGCAAGATGACGCCTGTAAACAACACCAAAACTTTAAATGTTCCATTGAAAATATAGAAGATTACACACGGCGATCAAAAATCCGTCAAAATGTTTTAGTATGACTTTAGTATGCTAAGAAGACGGACCGCTTGATGGATTGTCGGGGCATTACGGCGACCATAATCAGACGTACTGTGCTTCAACATACGGGTATTGTTTTGGTGTGTATAAAGACTGCAAAATGTCACCTTTCAGCAGACATATTATCTTGCATTTTGTTTCGCAATATTATGCAAAACCAATGTTCTTGACTGTGCTTCAACATAGACAGAGGCCAGATACTTCATAGGGGTATTATTATGGTGTGTATAAGGACTGCAAAATGTCATCTATTAGCAGACATATTATTTGGCGTTTTGTTTCGCTATATTATGCAAAACCAATTTTTCTTAACTTCTGGTACCTGCCGAAATTTTTGTGCGTGTCCGTCATTGTAGTAAGTTGATAAGCTTCTTCTTTTTCGCTATCTTCTTGTTATAGGGCATTCATCTTCCGCTGTTGCCATTTTTGATATAAAGTAACGTGAAGTTCTAACTTACCGTATTTCTGGGACAACAAGGTGCATTTAAAATCCTTTAATTTTCTCAAAACACGACAGTGCGCCTTATAAACCGGTGCGCCTAATGTATGGAACAATTCTGGTTGTGCTTACTGACCTCAAAGCTATTATTTGGTACACTAAGTGGGACCAGTAGATGGCAGTCACACATGAGATATAGGTGTAAACTGCAAGATGAGGCAATTAAACCACACCAAAACTTTAAATGTTCTATTGAAAATATAGAACATTACACACGGCACTCAAAAAATCCATCAAAATGTTTTAGTATGACTTTGGTAAGCTAAGAAGCCGCACCGCTTGATGGATTGTCGGAGCATTATGGCTACCATAGTCAGACGTACTGTGCTTCAACATACGGGTATTGTTTTGGTGTGTATACAGACTGCAAAATGTCACCTATCAGCAGACATATTATCTTGCATTTTGTTTCGCAATATTATGCAAAACCAATGTTCTTACCTTCTGGTACTTGCCGAAATTTTGTGCGTTTCTGTCATTGTAGTCCATTGATAAGCTTTTTCTTTTTCTCTATCTTCTTGTTATGGGGCATTCATCTTCCGCTGTTGCCATTTTTAATATAAAGTAGCGTGAAGTTCTAACTTATCGTATTTTTGGGACTACAAGGCGCATTTAAAATCCTTTAATTTTCTCAAAACACGACAGTGCGCCTTATAAACCGGTGCGCCTAATGTATGGAACAATTCTGGTTGTGCTTACTGACCTCAAAGCTATTATTTGGTACACTGATAAGTGGGACCTGTAGATGGCAGTCACACATCAGATATAGGTGTAGACTGCAAGATGACGCCATTAAACCACACCAAAACTTTAAATGTTCTATTGAAAATATAGAACATTACACACGGCACTTAAAAATCCATCAAAATGTTTTAGTATGACTTTGGTAAGCTAAGAAGCCGCACCGCTTAATGGATTGTCGGAGCAATACGGCTACCATAGTCAGACGTACTGTGCTTCAACCTACGGGTATTGTTTTGGTGTGTATAAAGACTGCAAAATGTCACCTATTAGCGGACATATTTTCTTGCATTTTCTTTCGCAATATTATGCAAAACCAATTGGTCTTACCTTCTGGTACCTGCCAAAAGTTTGTGCGTGTTTGTCATTGTCGTCCGTTGATATGCTTCTTGTTTTTCTTATCTTCTCATTATGGGGCATTCATCCTCCGCTGTTGCCATTTTTAATATAAAGTAGCGTAAAATTCTAACTTACCGTATTTTTCGGACTATAAGGCGCACTTAAAATCCTTTCATTTTCTCAAAAATCGACATTGCGCCTTATAAACCAGTGCGCCTAATGGACGGAACACTTCTGGTTGTGCTTACAACCTTGAAGCTATTTTATTTGGTGCAATGATAAGTGGGACCAGTAGATGGCAGTCACACATAATGTATAGGTGTAAACTGCAAGATGACGATAGTAAACGACACCAAAACTTTAATGTGCCATTGAAAATATAGAACATTACACACGGCACTCAAAAATCTACCAAAATATTTTAGTGCGACTTTGGTAAGCTATGAAGCCGCACCACTTTATGGATCGTCGGAGCATAACGGCTACCATAGTAAGACGTACTGTGCTTCAACATATGGGTATTATTATGGTGTGTACAATGGCAACTACTGCCAGACATATCATCTGGTGTTTTGTTTCGAAATATTATGCAAAACCAACTTTTCTTACCTTCTGGTACCTGCTGCAAATTGGCGCGCATCCGCCGTGGTTGATAAATTATCCTACGCTGTTGCCTTTTGTAATACAAAGTAGCGTAAAGTTCTAACATCGGTCAGTGGAAACTGACGCACTCATTAAAACTTCTATGTCGATTCATTTTTCCATTCCTCGTGCAGCCCTACAGGCAAACCAAATTAGAGCTTTTCTTCCTGTCGCTCACATACCAGTGAGCTGTTTTTTTTTACTTGAGTAGGGGCCAATCCAAATCCTACCACTTAGCCTTTACCCCTCTTCTTACCCTTTAAAATAGTGGAGGATTGAAAACCTGGCCCGAAGAAAAGAGGCGCCACTGGAAAATTGGCGCCTGTGCAGCCTCACCTTCCTCACTCTGTCCGACATTATGTGAGTGTTTGGAGTTCTCAGGGAAACGTTGAGGACGATCACGCAGTTCATCACCACCATGGTGGTCACCGACATCACGAACTTCAAATACCTGCGGCAGAACATAAATATTTCCAATAATAACGTTGGAATATTGAAAGTACTCAGGACTTACTTTCCGATAAGAGGACCTGCCTTTGAAGTCTCTGGAACCTTCTTGGCGATGAGGAAGAGGAACACTGTCTGGCCCAGAAGAGTGGCGATAGACATGGTGCACTTTTGGCCACCGGCTGCCAAAAAAATACAATGCACAATGTTGAGTCTCAACATCCCAGTTTTCAATAAAGGACATAAAAAATGAAGACCTTTAGCAGGGAGGTAGTACACCAGCAGGCAGAGAGAGGAGAAGAGCACGCATGGAGCGATGATGTTGATGATGTAGAATAGAGGCTTTCTCTGGATGATGAGGAAGAAGACCACTTCTTGGTACTCCAGGTCATCTTTTGTATACTGGCTGTGAATAACCTTCTTAGCTGGCCTGTGTTTGATGGCCCACTCTCCATTTTCTAGCAAGGACAAACAAAAATAATGCTGAATATCCAGGGGCGTCACTGGGTCTGAAGAACCTGGGGAGCATTAGCCCTTGCAAGATCTTCTCGCTCACAACTTTTCGGCACCGTATTAGAATTAAACAACAAACAATGGTTGAAAGTGGAGGTGTAAGAATGATTCAATCATCTTTAGTCAGCATGAGACGGTCCAAAATGACAAGAACAGTGTTGCTGTGTGGACAAACTAGCAGTCAACTTGCAAACAGGGAAATATTGCACAGATGATAGCAGTGTATACCAACTTGCACAGAACTACAGAGTTGAGCTGAAAACAGAGGAGGTTCTGGTGGAAAGAAACAATCTTGTCTGGAAAACAGGCGGGATGTCCACCCAAAGATAGGTTGTCTGTGCACAACCTCTTTGATTCAATATTTCTGCACTTGCAGTGTAAGGAAGCGATAGTTCTTTTAGAGTTGGGACACGATGGACAGAGAATCCGTTAATCATCTTTATTGCTGAAAGGTAGTCGTAAATGTGTACGAAAGCCTATTGTGTGCCGTTAACCAGTTCTGTAATTTTTCCTCTTTTCTCTATTTGTTTAGACCAGTGGTTCTCAATTTTTTTCAGTGATGTCCCCCCTGTGAATTTTTTTTTAATTCAAGTACCCCCTAATCAGAGCAAATAATTTTTGGTTGAAAAAAAGAGATAAATAAGTAAAATACAGCACTATGTCATCAGTTTCTGATTTATTAAATTGTATAACAGTGCAAAATATTGCTCATTTGTAGTGGTCTTTCTTGAACTATTTGGAAAAAAAGATATAAAAATAACTAAAAACTTGTTGAAAAATAAACAAGTGATTCAATTATAAAAGAAGATTTCTACACATACTGCGATGAGGTGGCGACTTGTCCAGGGTGTACGCGGCCTTCCACCCGATTGTAGCTGAGATAGGCACCAGCACCCCCTGCAATCCCAAAGGGAATAAGCGGTAGTAAATGGATGGATGGATAGCTGTAAATATACTCCTCCCCTCTTAACCACGCCCCCAAAACGCCCCGCACCCAACCACGCCCTTCGCCCGACCCCGACACCTCACCTCCCGAAATCGGAGGTTTACACATGGAAGTAATCATCAACTTAAAATGCCCTCTTTGGGGATTGTAAAAGAGATCCATCTGGATTCATGAAATTAATTCTAAACATTTTATTCACAAAAAAATAAATCTTTAACATCAATTTTTATGGAACATGTCCACGAAAAATCCAGCTGTCAACACTAAATATTACATTGTTGTATTTCTTTTCACAGTTTACGAACTTACATTCATATTTTGTATTATTATTATTATTATTATTTAATAAACATATTTATAAAGGATTTTGGAATTGTTGCTATTTTTAGAATATTTAAAAAAAATCTCACGTACCCCTTGGCATACCTTCAAGTACCCCGAGGGGTACGCAGACCCCCATTTGAGAACCACCGGTTTAGACCAAAGACACACATTCACATCTACCTTTCAGCCATAAAGATGAATTAACGGATTCTCTGGCCGGAATCTGTCCATCGTGTCCCAACTCTAACAGAACTACTATCCCTTCCTTATATTGGTCCTTTGAGCCGGATAGAGTTCTACCATCAGACACAACAGAATCATCAGCTGCCACCATTGATCGAAAACGGCTATTTTAAAGACGTGCTTTAAAGGGGAAATGACGTTACAGATTGACCTATCAACTTAAAGGCACAGGAACATTACAGAACTGGTTTACGGCACACAATAGGCTTTCTTAGGATTGTTTTGCTTACAGCTTGATGTTTCTGTTCAGCAAATACCGAAGACGTGGAAATGTTTAAAAAGCTTCCTTTTCCCTGTTATTACTGTAAAGGTCATTTAAGGCAGTGGTTCTCAAATGGGGTTACGCGTACCCCTGGGGGTACTTACCATGAATTGATTAACGTGGACCCCGACTTAAACAAGTTGAAAAACTTATTCGGGTGTTACCATTTAGTGGTCAATAGTACAGAATATGTACTGTACTGTGCAATCTACTAATAAAAGTATCAATCAATCAATCAAACTTGAAGGTATGCCAAGGGGCACGTGAGATTCTTTTAAAATATTCTAAAAATAGCAACAATTCAAAAACCCTTTATAAATTATATTTATTGAATAATACTTCAACAAAATATGAATGTAAATTCATAAACTGTGAAAAGAAATGCAACAATGCAATATTCAGCGTTGACAGCTAGATTTTTTGTGGACATGTTCCATAAATATTGATGTTAAAGATTTATTTTTTTGTGAAGAAATGTTTAGAATGAAGTTGATGAATCCAGATGGATCTCTATTACAATCCCCAAAGAGGGCACTTTAAGTTGATGATTACTTCTATGTGTAGAAATCATTATTTATAATTGAATTACTTGTTTATTTTTCAACAAGTTTTTAGTTACCGTATGTCCTTGAATTGGCGCCGTGGCGCTAATTAATTTAAAACCTCTTCTCACTCCGGCACTTACCAAAGGCATGCGGTAAAAGTAAGCATGCGCTAAATATTTTAAAACCTCTTCTCACTCCGGCACTTACCAAAGGCATGCTGTAAAAATTTGATTGTAATGTAAGCTTGGACCTTAAATCCTACTGAATAGCTCCTAATCTTCTTCACTTTATGGGATTTCAAATTACCGGTATTGAAATCAGCCTCCTCCATTTTGAAAATGATGACCAGGGAAGTTTCACTCGTGACGTCACGAGTTCGACCAGGCGGTAATACTAAGCGTGCGCTAATTATTTTGCGAAGCGAGTTTGACCCGGCAGTAATTCAAGGCAGGCGCATTATAAATATGCCCTGCGGCAATTCAGGGAAATACGGTATTTTTATATCTTTTTTCCCCAAATAGTTCAAGAAAGACCACTACAAATGAGAAATATTTTGCATTGTTATACAATTTAATAAATCAGAAACTGATGACATAGTGCTGTATTTTACTTCTTTATCTCTTTTTTTCAACCAAAAATGCTTTGCTCTGATTAGGGGGTACTTGAATTAAACAAATGTTCACAGGGGGTACATCACTGAAAAAAGGTTGAGAACCACTGATTTAAGGCATTTAGACTACAGCTGTCAAATTTAAGGCCCACAGGCCACACTTGACAATAGGAATGGTTGATATGGACTATCACAATAACCTGCCATTTATGGTGAATACAACAAAATGAAGATAAAAAACACCATAGAACTCCACCTTTTTGAGTTTGTCAGTGCATTCAGTCTTCAAAGCCCTCAAAACACGACTTTAAAACAGCACTAAGGCTATTAAACTACATCAATTAAGTTGAAGCAGCACACCTATACTGCAAAGCTGTAGTAGTGTGCTTTTTTATACGGCATGGGCGTTATTTTTCTGTCAGCAATATTATATTATTATGAGTTTTAGATTACAAATCAATCAGATCGTGTTTTAATAAGACTTCAGCGTGAACTCTCCAGCGCTCCGGTCGCATAATGGCCAATAATGATGACTACCGATATTATCGTCCGACAAACTTTAAAATGTAATATCGAAAATTACCGGTATTGGTTTCAAAAAGTAAAATTCATGACTTTTTAAAACACCGCTGTGTACACAGACGTAAGGAGGAGTACAGAGCGCCAAAAAGCCTTAAAGGCACTGCCTTTGCGTGCCGGCCCAGTCACATAATATCTACGGCTTTTCACACACACAAGTGAATGCAAAGCATACTTGGTCAACAGCCATACAGGTCACACTGAAGGTGGCCGTATAAACATCTTTAAGACTGTTACAAATATGCACCACACTGTGAACCCACACCAAACAAGAATGACAAACACATTTTGGGAGAACATCCGCACAGTAACACAACAGAACAAATACCCAGAATCCCTTGCCGCACTAACTCTTCCGTGATGTTACAATATAGACCCGCTGCTAACCTCTCTCCCCCCGACCCCACCACCTCAACCCCACCCACCTCAACCTCCTCATGCGAGCTGCTGTTTTGAGGCATGTTAAAAAAAATTATGCACTTTGTGACTTCAGTAATAAATATTGCAGTGCCATGTTGGCATTTTTTTCCATAACTTGAGTTGATTTATTTTGGAAAACCTTGTTAAATTGTTTAATGCATCCAGCGGGACATCACAACAAAATTAGGCATAATGTATTCAAACTGTGACTGTATATATCGATATCGGTTGATATCTGTATCGGTAATTAAGAGTTGGACAATACCAGAATATCGGATATCGGCAAAAAAGCCATTATCGGACATCTCTAATGATGACGCTTATGATGTATATTGTTGATGTGTATTATTCACCGAAATAGACGGATACAAAATATATAGTTGACAAAATGAGCAGAAACAGGCAAAAATAATGTTTTTGGATGTCACGCCAAACAATGTTCCACAACTGATCGCCGTCACGCTCTTCAGGGCAGACATGGAAGCAGATTTCCCCAAAACTTCTTTCATGATCTTCAGAAAATGTTGACTTGGATTGCACAGAATCCTTGAAATTGCCACAAATGCGCCAGCACTGAGAGGACTGGAATTGAAGCTAGTTTCTGGTGTTCTTGTCTCATAATGATAATGATTCCAAAAAAGTCCTGTTCCCCTTTAAAGTTTTCCATGCAGAAAACAGTGTGAAATGCATACAAAAAAATAATTAAATGATTAAATTTAAATTTTATATCGCTTTTACCTTTACTGAAGACGTTTGTTTGGGAAGACGGCGATGAGTGGAGCAGGAAGAGGGAAGGGAAGGTTTTCTTGAATCCAAAAGTGTTTCTCACCATCTTTATCAAAGTGTCGGTAATCGCAAATTTCTTTGGCCCGTGGGTGAGTTACTTTGCAGAGGTACTTGATAAAAATGAACGGACTGAGTCACCGACTGGGGATTCTTTGTTTGGGCACTGGAATGACTCACGGCGGAATAGACCACAGTAGTCCGTTAACTAACTGCGCATTGTTGGGCCGCACAATAACCGGGACGCTATACGAAAACCGGGGCAGAAATTGTGATGTACGAAACCAGAGATGGTGTCGTACATCAATAATTGTGATATTGCCCAAACAGTAAACAAAGCAGTACTTTCCCTCGTTGAAATGTTTCAGTCCTACTCTGTTCTGCTTTTTAGAAGCTGAAACTACTGCATGTGCTGTCGCTTCAAGTACTAAGTTGTCGTCACTCGTTGCACCTGTAAAAGCTTCAGGGTCAATATCGACCCACTCGAGCGTGCGGTTGTCCTCCTCTTTGAGAACCAGCTCAATCTCCCAGGCGCTGTAGGTCTGGGAGCTGCACACAAAGACAAGAGATACGGCCTGTCAGAGCAATGACAAAACAAACATTTATTTCCTTTCACCGGACAGCGTTGTGAAAAGAGGCGGTGAATGCAACTTTTGTCCCCGCTCTGGCCACGGCAAGCTCTATTGCAGCGCAAAGAAACGCTGACGTGGGAACACGCGGCAACTAGCCAAGATTCAAGACAGACTGGGAGGCTGTAATTCAACAGCGTCTAAGCCCCCTTATATTTGTGTGACCCCCATAAAGGTCTCCCTTTGTAAGTTGGAGTTGAGAGGAGTGATACGTCTCCTGTCTCTTCTTCATGGTTTGACACAGGTGACCATATTTTTAAATCACCTCAAACCAGCCTTTTTTACTAGACATTTCCTTAGAATAGAACCATCAATTTGTCCTTTACGATACATTCCTAAATTAAAAGTGTAAAAAAACCTTTAAAATATCAACCTAAAATCTAAAAAAATCGGGTACTATGGTATTTTACATGCCATATTTTCTGGAGCAAAGGCGTCCATTTTCTACCGCTTATTCCTTTTGGGGTCGCGGGGGGCGCTGGTGCCTATCTCAGCTACAAATGGGTGGAAGGCGGGGTACACCCTGGACAAGTCGCCACCGCCATCACAAAAGGCGCACCGGATTATAGGGCACATTAAAGGAGTAATATTTATTTTATTATTTTCTAAATGTAAAAGAGTTCCTTGTGGTCTACATAACATGTAATGGTGATCCTTTGGTCAAAATGTTGCATTGATGATGTTTTACTGATCATCATCAAGTCACTTCAGGATGCGGCATTTTGTGTGTGATCTTATTTATTTCGACAGCGTCTTCTCTCCGTCATTTTTGTTGTAGCGGTGTAGCGTGCAAGGACGGGAGTGGAAGAAGTGTCAAAAGATGGAGCTAACTCTTTTAATGACATTCAGACTTTAATTTAATCAATAACGGAGCAGCGTCTTCTCCTCCATGGCTCGCTATTGCAACAACAACACCGAAAATGTGTCCCGTGAAAAACCGTCCGACCGGAACTCTCTAACAATAAAAGTTCCTTGGGTGAATAATGTAAACTCAATTCACCGGTATGTTTTAGTGCTTTCATGGCGAGTTTACTGACGGATATATATACAAACCCCGTTTCCATATGAGTTGGGAAATTGTGTCAGATGTAAATATAAATGGAATACGATGATTTGCAAATCATTTTCAACCCATATTCAATTGAATGCACTACAAAGACAAGATATTTGATGTTCAAACTCATAAACTTTGTTTTTTTTTGCAAATAATAATTAACTTAGAATTTCATGGCTGCAACACGTGCCAAAGTATTTGGGAAAGGGCATGTTCACCACTGTGTTTCATCACCTTTTCTTTTAACAACACTCAATAAACCTTTGGGAACTAAGGATGCACATTTTTGAAGCTTTTCAGGTGGAATTCTTTACCGTTCTTGTTTTATGTACAGCTTAAGTTGTTCAACAGTCCGGGGTCTCCGTTGTGGTATTTTAGGCTTCATAATGCGCCACACATTTTCAATTGGAGACAGGTCTAGACTATAGGCAAGCCAGTCTAGTATCCGCACTCTTTTACTACGAAGCCACGCTGTTGTAACAAGTGACTTGGCATTGTCTTGCTGAAATAAGCAGGGGCGTCCATGATAACGTTGCTTGAATGGCAGCATATGTTGCTCCAAAACCTGTATGGACCTTTCAGCATTAATGGGGCCTTAACAGATGTGTAAGTTACCCATGCCTTGGGCACTAATGCACCCCCATACCATCACAGATGCTGGCTTTTCAACTTTGCACCTAGAACAGTCCTGATGGTTCTTTTCCTCTTTGGTCCGTTCACCGTTTCCAAAAAACAATTTGAAATTTGGACTTGTCAGACCACAGAACACTTTTCCACTTTGCATCAGTCCATCTTAGCTGAGCGAAGCCGGCGGCGTTTCTGGGTGTCGTTGATAAATGGCTTTGGCTTTGCATATCAGTTTTAACTTGCACTTACAGATTTAGCGACCAACTGTAGTTACTGACAGTGGTTTTCTGAAGTGTTCCTGAGCCCATGTGGTGATATCCCTTACACACTGATGTCGCTTTTTGATGCAGTACCGCCTGATGGAACGAAAGTCAGTTATATAATTGCTTACGTGCAGTGATTTCTCCAGATTTTCTGAACCTTTTGATGGTATTACAGACCATAGATGGTGAAATTCCTACATTTCTTGCAATAGCCCTTTGAGAAATGTTGTTCTTAAACTGTTTGACGATTTGCTCACACATTTGTTCACAAAGTGGTGACCGTTTCCCAATCCTTGTGTGTAAATGACTGAGCATTTCACGGAAAATGTTTTTATACTCAATCTTGGCACCCACCTGTTCCCAATTAGCATGCACAGCTGTGGGATGTTCCAAATAAGTGTTTGATGAGAATTCATCAACTTTATCAGTATTTATTGCCACCTTTCCCAACTTCTTTGTCACGTGTTGCTAGCATCAAATTCTAAAGTTAATGATTATTTGAAAAAAAAAAAAAAGTGTTTATCAGTTTGAACATCAAATATGTTGTCTTTGTAGCATATTCAACTGAATATGGGTTGAAAATTATTTGCAAATGATTGTATTCCGTTTATATTTACATCTAACACAATTTTCCAACTCATATGGAAACGGGGTTTGTAAGAACTTTACACTATTTTATATTGGAAATGGCAAAAGTGGACGATTAATGTCCCATAACTAGAAAATAGAGAAAAAGAAGAAGCTTATCAACTACAAAGGCGGACTCGTGCACATTTTCAGGACTTATGCAGATTCCAAATACAGATCAGCAGGTACCAGAAGGTAAGAAAAGTTTCTTTTGCATAATTTTGTGAGACAAAACGGCAGATAATCTCCTACCTTATACACACACCATAATAATACTCGTATGTTGAAGTAAAGTACAATCCATCATGTGGTGCGGCTTCACAGCTTACCAAAGTTGTGCTAAAACATTTTGATGGATTTTTGAGCGCGGTGTGTAATGCAAAGCGTCATGTAACATTTTGCAGTTCACACGTATCTCTTATGTGTGACTGTAATCTACTGGTCACACTTATCATTACATAATGTGCCAAATAAAATAGCTTCCAGAATTATGCCGTACATTAGGTGCACCGGGTTATAAGGTGTGCTGTCGAGTTTTGAGAAGATAAAAAGGATTTAAGTGCGCCTTATAGTCCGAAAAATACAGTACTTGAATGATGGAATGGATTAAGAAAAGAAACGAAACAAAGTACAAATATGATCCAGTTTAATAAACTGTTCAAACTCGAAGTGTTTGCAAAATATTAGGAAATCATACTGATTTTTTTTATGTGAATTAAAGCTTATTCAGGTAATATTGGAGAACTTTATTATGTATAATTTATGGATTAAAGTTGTGTACAGAGTGAGAACAGGAAGTTAATAACAGTGTTAGCAATTGCTATGGAATGGAAATGCAGTAGGATAAAATAAGCTCTGCTTCTTCCTACTCCTTTTCGGACAAGTTGGAATGAGAGACTGGAGATTGTGACGTATCATGTTGTAACTGTGACGTATCATGTTGTAACTGTGACGTACAGTATCATGTTGTAGCTGTGTCGTATCATGTTGTAGCTGTGACGTATCATGTTGTAACTGTGACGTCTCATGTTGTAAATGTGACGTCTCATTTTGTAACTGACGTCTCATGTTGTAACTGTGATGTATCATGGTGTAACTGTGACATCTCTTGTGGTAACTGTGACGTCTCATGTTGTAACTGTTACTTATCATGTTGTAACAGTGACGTATCATGTTATAACGGTGACGTATCATGTGATAACGGTGACGTATCATACTGTTACGGTGACGTATCATGTTGTAACAGTGACATATCATGTTGTAACGGTGACGTCTCATGTTGTAACGGTGACGTCCCATGTTGTAACGGTGACGTCTCATGTTGTAACTGCGACGTCTCATGTTGTAACTGCGACGTCTCACGTCGTAACTGCGACGTCTCACGTTGTAACTGCGACGTCTCACGTTGTAACTGTGACGTCTCACGTTGTAACTGTGACGTATATTGTTGTAACGGTGATGTATCATGTTGTAACGGCGACGCATCATGTTGTAACGGCGACGTATCATGTTGTAACGGCGACGTCTCAAGTTGTAACTGCGACGTCTCATGTTGTAACTGCGACGTCTCATGTTGTAACGGTGATGTTTTATGTTGTAACGGTGATGCATCATATTGTAACAGTGATGTATCACATTGTAACGGTGACGTATCATATTGTAACGGTGACGTATCATATTGTAACGGTGACGTATCATGTTGTAACGGTGACGTATCATGTCGTAACGGTGACGTACCCTGTCGTAACGGTGACGTCTCATGTCGTAACGGGGACGTCTCATGTTGTAACGGTGATGTCTCATGTTGTAACGGTGATGTTTCATGTTGTAACGGTGACGTCTCATGTTGTAACGGTGACGTCTCATGTCGTAACGGTGACGTCTCATGTCGTAACGGTGACGTATCATGTTGTAACTGCGACCTATCATGTTGTAACTGCGACGTATCATGTTGTAACTGCGACGTATCATGTTGTAACTGTGTGCATGTTCGAAATGAACTTGAACAGACAGCACCAGTTTGGGGTATTCGTCACGCAGTAGGTCACCAATGTGGTTTGTGACCCGGCCCACTCACCGGAACACCATGGTGCAGTTCTGCCAGTCGAAGGGGAAATAGTTGACTCTGATGGCACAAGCGCTGCGGTAGATGGCGGGTGGCCGCCATTCCACGCAGCCATTCGGAGACACCAGAGCGTTGCAGTAGAGCGCCACTTCAAACTGTCCGTCCACACTGCACACACGTTGCAACATCAACCATCAATCAACTTGATCAGCGATATGAGCGTGAACATCCCACTTGTTCTCCAAGATGACATCAGGCAGCCAGATGCTCTTTGAGGGCACGCGGAGCTCAGAAGTCAAGTTCTTGTACCGCGCTGACCTGGGTGGTTGGTCCCACCTCAGTCTGTAGTCGCACCATTTCTGCAGGCGGGAACATCTTGGTGTGAAAACTGCAGCGTCACGTTCAATATCAGACGGATTACCAGTTGGATCCAAACACTCGTCGTCAGAGCTTCCTCTTTTTCATTCTGAGAGGAGATGTTCATTCAGTATGAGTCACTATCACCGTGGGAGAAAGTTACAAGCTCACCAGGGAGATGAGGTTGGTCAGCGTCATCTTGATGTACACCAGAGTCACATCCCCACTCTTCTCCATGGGACGCACGTTCTTGTTGTAGCCCTTCATCAGCTCTTTGAAGAGTTCCCCCTCCAGGTTGACTGCAGAGGCTGCAGGGAGGGGAAGTAGAGGACATTTTAAAAAGAGCCTCCGCTGATACATGGATGTTTTTAGCAGGAAGAGAGTCAAAATGTTGTAATTGCGGCGGTTGGTACTTAATGGTATCCTCTGCCACAACTGCACGCAGGTGAGTGCAATCTATTGTATTTTTCGGACTATAAGGCGCACTTAAAATCGTTTCATTTTCTCAAAACTCGATAGTCTCCTTATAACCCGGTGCCCCTAATGTACGGAATAATTCTGGTTGTGCTTACCAACCTCAATGCTATTCTATTTGGTACATGGTGAAATGATGAGTGTGACCAGTGTGATACATCACAGCTACAACATGATACGTCACAGTTACAGCATGATTCGTCACAGCTACAACAAGATACGTCACAGCTACAACAGGATACGTCACAGTAACAGCATGATACATCACAGTTACAAAATGATACGTCACAGTTACAACATGATACGTCACAGTTACAACATGATACGTCACAGTTACAGCATGATACGTCACAGTTACAACATGATACCTCACAGCTACAACATGATACGTCACAGTTACAACATGATACGTCACAGCTACAACAGGATACGTCACAGTAACAGCATGATACATCACAGTTACAACATGATACGTCACAGTTACAACATGATACGTCACAGTTACAACATGATATGTCACAGTTACAACATGATACGTCACAGTTACAGCATGATACGTCACAATTACAACATGATACCTCACAGCTACAACATGATACGTCACAGTTACAACATGATACGTCACAGTTACGACATGATACGTCACAGCTACGACATGATACATCACAGTTACAACATAATACGTCACAATTACATGATACGTCACAATTACAACATGATACATCAGTTACAACATGATACATCAGTTACAACATGATACATCACAGTTACAACCGGATACGTCACAATCTCCAGTCTCTCATTGCAACTTGTCCAAAAAGGAGTAGGAAGAAGCTGATCTTATTGAATCCTACTCCTTTTCTATTTCATAGTAATTGCTAACACTGTTATTAACTTCCTGTTCTCAGTTTGTACACAACTTAAATCCATATATAATACATAATAAAGTTCTCCATAATTACTTAAATAAGTTTTAGTTTACTTAACCATATGAATAAGATTATCTCATACTTTGTAAACACTTTGAGTTTGAACAGTTTCTTAAACTGGATTTGTGCTTTGTTTGGCTTCTTTGCTTAATTCCTTCCATCATTCAAGTACCGTATTTTTCCGACTATTAAGTGTTATGTTCAAAGAAGGGAAAGAGGCGACAACCAGGACAGAACTGCGGTTTTTCAAGGTTTATTTGAAACCTTTGATGAATACATGACATGTGTATGCTACGCCAAGTGAATGAGTGTGACTATGTGTAATTTTAATAATGTAATGTAAAGGGAATGCCAGACGTGATGCTTACGGTAAGGTTAGCGACGTCCTGGTAAAGGTTCCTCGGGTCTGCTGGTCTTTATGCCGCTCCCTTTCATCAAGTCCAGGTGTGTTGATTATTGTTTGAGTACAGGTTTGTTGCTGCGTGGGCGTGCTGCGCTCAGCACTAGCGGGGACATGTCTGAGCGCACTGTTAACAGAGGCGCGTCCTGGCGCGTCCTGGCGCGCTGTCAGCAGAGGCGGCCGCAGCCTTAGCTGCCGAGGAAACGCGGGTTCGACTCCGCGTCATGGCAATAAGGCACACTTAAAATCCTTTCGTTTTCTCAGAATTGACAGTGTGTCCAATAACCCGGTGCGCCTAATGTACGGAATAATTTTGGTTGTGCTTACAGACCTCAAAGCTATTTAATTTGGTACATGGTGAAATAAGTGTGACCAGTAGATGGCAGTCACACATAAGAGATATGTGTAGACTGCAATGTGACTCAAGTAAACAACACCAACAATTTATATGTTCCATTGAAAACATAGAACATTACACTGGGCGTTCCAAAATCTATTAAAATGTTTTAGTATGACTTTGGTAAGCTATAAAGCCGCACCGCTTGATGGATTGTACTGTGCTTCAACATAGGAGTATTATTATGGTGTGTGTGTATAAGGTAAGATGTTATCTGGCGATTTGTTTTGCAATAGTATGCAAAAGCAACTTTTCTTACCTACTGGTACCCACTGTTGTCCTGAACATTTGCGCACATCCGCCTTTGTAGTCAGTGAACCTTATAATCCGGTGTGCCCTATGGTCCGGAAAATATGGTACCTTTTAATATGCTCTTGATTTACCGTTTGGTGGCTTTGAAAGAGAATGTTTTGTCACAACAGACGCTATAGTTTTGCATCTGGGGAAAAAAGAATCATCAGAGTTTTTAGTCTTTGAGATTAAAGACTAAACATCTAAAAAAGGATGTGTGCGTGCTTTTCATATTTATTATCATTATTGTTATTCATTTCAGTGAGGTACAACACACTTTTCACTACTCCATCATTTACTGCACATTTCTGTTGCCATGCTGCTACCTGTGGTGTTTTGCTATCAAACATGCAGCAAACATGTGACACTTTTTATGGTCTTTTTAGAAGATGTCCGGTGCATCTGTAATAAGGTTGTCTCGATACCAATATTTTGGTACCGGTACCAAAATGTATTTTGATACTTTTCTAAATAAAGGGGACCACAAAAAAAAAAATCATTATTGGCTTTATTTTAACAAAAAAAATCTTTGGGTACATTAAACATATGTTTATTATTGCAATTTAGTCCTTAAATAAAATAGAGAACATACTAGACAACTTGTCTTTTACTAGTAAGTAAACAAACAAAGGCTCCTAATTAGTCTGCTGACATATTGTGTCATTTATCATTCTATTATTTCGTCGACATTATAAAGGACAAGCTGTAAACATTGATTATTAATCTACTTGTTCATTTACTGTTATTACCTGCTTATTTTCTCTTTCAACACGTTCTATCTACACTTCTGTTAAAATGTAATAATCACTTATTCTTCTGTTGTTTGATACTTTACATTAGTTTTGGATGATACCACAAATTTAGGTATCAATCCGAGACCAAGTATCTGCAGCAGACCTGGGCAAATTAAGGCCCAGGGGCCACATGCTGCCTGTTGAGCTTTTCAATCAGGCCCGTAATGACCGTAAGTCTTCAACAATACAAAGTATTTCAAAGATTTGGAATCTGCGTTTATGTATGCTGTACCAGTTACTATGGTAATTTAACTAGTTACTATGGTAATGTAATTAGTTACTATGGTAATCTACGTCACAGCAGCTCAGACGAGGCACCAAGCAGTGTGGGCGGAAAGCGCTTCCACAGACGCGGAAGGAGATTTTCACAACAAAGTTCTAAAGCTTAGTGATGTATAGAATAGAATAGAAAATAGAAAGTACTTTATTCCTTACTTCCTCCCACCTCCAAAGACATGCACCTGGGGATAGGTTAATTGGCAACACTAAATTGGCCCTAGTGTGTGAATGTGAGTGTGAATGTTGTCTGTCTATCTGTGTTGGCCCTGTGATGAGGTGGCGACTTGTCCAGGGTGTACCCCGCTATCCGCCCGATTGTAGCTGAGATAGGCGCCAGCGCCCCTCACGACCCCCAAAAAGGGAATAAGCGGTAGAAAATGTATGGATGGATGAACTACTTTATTGATCCCTGGGGGGATTTTCAGCAAATATTAGATATATTAGATTATAAGTGTGCTTATTTTGTACCCTTTGTGTTCATATTTCACTGTTTGTTGCATTTTAGTAGCATTTCACTTGATTGTAAAATATGTTGATTGAAAGGGGGTGTGACATTCATATTTTGTCAATATTCTGTTTTTTTATCGTTCCTAGAAAAATTTAAAATTAGATTACGTTTTTTAAGGCGGTTTGTCATAACGTTTTTATCATTCAATCGGACATTATTGTGAGGTTTTATAATAGTGTTCTTAAAAATAGATATACCGGCCCCCAGACACATTTTTTTCTCTAAATGTGCCCCCCCGAGTCAAAATAATTGCCCAGGCCTGATCTACAGAATTATACATTGGTCATATTCAAGGTCCTCATGTGGACAGGGACAAATTTACTGTGTTTATAAACATAATATAATTTTTTTTTAAAACAAAAAAGATTTTGTAAATGCTGAAAAAAATATTGATGTAATCATGTAAGTATCGACTCGATATGCTCTTGTACTTGGTATCATTACAGTGGATGTCAGGTGTAGATCCACCAATGGCATTTGTTTACATTGTGATGCCGGTGAGTTATTGTATCCTCCTACATTGTGTAGTGAAGCATGTTTAGCTATTTCTCGTTCTGCAGTGATAATGCTACTTGTAAGAAACTCACTTTATTTGTCACCATGGAGGCGAGGAATAGTGATTTAGAAGTAGCTAAAACACTGCAGCTGAATGTTAGCCGCCAACTAGCTAGCCATGTTTTAAAGCACCTCTTCCTGAGGGAGTTTCAGTTTTGCAACTTCACCTTTATCTTTAGTTTTTAAGCCAAAATGTGTCTGTTCTCTCTTTTCTGTCTACACACTGTCTGCTTGTAAGTATTCTGTGATTGTGTGCTGCCGAACATGCTCAACTGCTCGTAAAACCAGCAATGTGACGATGTAACGAGGACGTGCAGTCATGCCCATTAAAAAAAAAAAAGGGGGCGTGGACCACTACTTTTCAGAGGCTGTATAGTACCGAATATGATTAATTAGTATCGCAGTACTATACTAGTACCGGTAACCCTAATCTGTAATGAAATTCACTTTTTTTTTTAGCTCTGCAGATGCTTTTATGGAAGAGAGGCTGCAATCAATGTGCTCAAGATGCAAAAAATGCATACTTCAAGGAGGGTCTATATATATATATATATATATATATATATGTTCATATTATTTATTCTAAATGAAAAAAAAACGAATGCCATTTGATAAAAAACAGATACCAAAATGCATCAATTGAATTTGTTTTAATCAGACCCTTAAGTCGCCCGCATGCAACTATAAAATTATAAAAGGATGTTGCTGTATAGACAGTACGTGTATATTTTATTTCTGACGGACAGAGGAAATAAGTTGACAAACACATTCTCTGTTCCTCGTCTGTCTTTGCAGCGCGAGAACTGATCTCACAACTATGTGTGTAACACTTGCAGTTTGCACATACATTTCAGAGGGGCTAAATAAAATGCTAAATAGTGCTTGGAAATCGGTGATGGATGGTAATACAATTAAAATTAAAAATTATTGTTAAAAGGTGCATTCACTAAAAGCCTTACTAAAAAGATAAGTTTTCAAATGTTTCTTAAAAGTGTCACCACAGTGAAGATTACAGAGGGACTGGTGAAAGTTGTTCCAGAGTCTGGAAGCTCTAGTCTGGAATGCCAGGGTTTTAAAGGGATTGTTTAGGATTTTTAGAAGACCCTGGCCTGAAGACCCTGAAGAGTGGGGGCATAACAAGTCAGTGATGTACTGAGGGGTACCGGTCTAAAGTCTGGCAGCTGCATTTTGTACCGTCTGAAGTCTCTTTAGTGTTGACTTGTTGAAAAGAGTGAAGCGAGAATTACAATAGTCAATACCAGATGAAATGAACATGTGAATGATCATTTCCAGATCCAATTTCGACAGCAAATTTTCTCACTTTAGAAATATTTCTGAGGTGATAGAAACAGTTTTTGGTCAACAGTGACCCTCCAAAGACTTGGACTGATCAAACAGAAGCCCAACGTTTCTGAAGCTGCTTTGAACAGATGCACCCAGAGTACCAAGGAAGTTCTTGACCAGGGGGATCTTTTTATCGGGAACAATTATCAGAGTTTCCCTTTTGTTAGAATTTATCCGGAGGGAAATTTGAGGACAACCAGTTTTTGATACAGGACATGCATTCCCAGAACTCAGATAAAAAGTGAAATTCTGAATCATTGAAGGATCATGACAGTTGAATATCATCTGCAAAAAAATGATAATAAACTTTTTAAAACTACTGTTTAAAACTAATGAAAACACATCAAGCGGGATCAGATACAACAAAAATAAAACAGGGCCCAGAACAGAACCCTGGGCCACACCACAGGACGGGTTGGACACATTGGACATTTCATCCTCAAAACCAACATTAAAAGTTTTTCAATTGACATAAGAAGTAAACCACTGAGGAACTGCACCAGAACACCCCATTTCAGATTTGACACAATCTATCAGTATCCTGTGTTCCACAGTATCAAGGGCGGATCTTGTAAAACTAAAACTGTGTCATGACTCGTGTCAGCGGCCGTCATCGCATCACTGGAAGCTTTCAAAAGAGCAGTTTCGGTTGAGTGAAATAAACTAAAGCCAGAATGGTATTTATCATAAACATCGTGCTGTAGATCACATGTAAAAACAGACAGCCACTATGTTGTGAAAATTATTATGCATATATATATATATATATATTCAATATTATCCATCCATCCATCCATCATCTTCCGCTTATCCGAGGTCGGGTCGCGGGGGCAACAGCCTAAGCAGGGAAACCCAGACTTCCCTCTCCCCAGCCACTTCGTCTAGCTCTTCCCGGGGGATCCCGAGGCGTTCCCAGGCCAGCCGGGAGACATAGTCTTTATACAACATAAATCCGAGCAACTTCTACTTCAACCTTTTTCCCAGGCTGATTATCCCAACTGCACAGTAGAACACACTATTTATCAACACATCATTAATACAAAACCCAAAACCAGTGAAGTTGTCACGTTGTGTATATGGTAAATAAAAACTTAAAACAATGATTTGGAAAAACCTTTTCGACTTATGTTCAATTGAATAGACTGCAAAGACAAGATACTTAACATTCGAACTGAGAAACTTTGTTAATTTTTGCAAATATTAGCTCATTTGGAATTTGATGCCTGCAACATGTTTAAAAAAAACCTGGCACAAGTGGCAAAAAAGACTGACAAAGTTAAGGAATGCTCATCCAACACTTATTTGGAACATACCACAGGTGAACAGGCTAATTAGGAACAGGTTGGTGCCATGATTGGGTAAAAAAGCAGCTTCCATGAAATGCTCAGTCATTCACAAACAAGGATGGGGCGAGAGTCACCACTTTGTGAACAAATGCATGAGCAAATTGTCCAACAGTTTAAGAACAACATTTCTCAACTAGCTGTTGCAAGGAATTTAGGGATTTCAACATCTACGTTTCGTAATATCATCAAAAGGTTCAGAGATTCTGGAAAAATCTCTGCACATAAGCTATGATATTACGGACCTTCGATCCCTCAGGCGGTATTGCATCAAATAAGCGACAGTGTGTAAACGATATCACCGCAAGAGCTCAGGAACACTTAAAAAAAACACCATCAGTAACTACATTTGGTCGCGCCATCTGTAAGTGCAAGTTAAAACTTTACTATGCAAAGCCAAAGCCATTTTTCAGCAACGCCTGTAGTCCACACCTGTCACCCGTTTGAAAATGTGCGACACATTATGAAGCGTAAAATACAACAACGGAGACCCCGGATTGTTGAACAACTTAAGCTATACATCAAGCAAGAATGGGAAATAATTTCACTTCAAAAATGTGTCTCCTCAGTTCCCAATCATTTACAGAGTGTTGTTAAAAGGAAAGACCATGTAACACAGTGGTAAAAATGCTCCTGTAACAACCTTTTTGCAATGTGTTGCTGCTATTAATTTCTAAATTAATGATTATTTGTCAAACAAATGCAGTTTCTCAGTTGGGACATTGAATATCTTGTGTTTGCAGTCTATTCAATTGAATATAAGTTGAAAAGGATTTGCAAATCATCGTATTCTGTTTTTATTTACCATTTACACAACGTGCCAACTTCACTGGTTTTGTACTTAAACCTTTTTCCAAGGGTAATTGTCTCAACTGTACAGTAAAACACACTGTACTTATTATGAACACATCATAAATATAATACAGGTGACGCACAAAAGTGATGGAATTCAACACGCGCACACAGTGAACACACTTACCTGTTGCAGAAATCAAAAGTAGCCTAATGAAGGGTGGCACGGACAATCTAGAATCCATCAGTGTGTGTGAGTGTGTTTGTGTTTGTGTATGCTGCACTGCATGGCACAATGATCACACACACACACATGGGCACTACTTAATAGAGCTACTGGCATCGTGTGTGCGTGTGCGTGTGCGTGTGCATGTGCGTGTGTGTGTGCGTGTGCGTGTGCGTGTGCGTGTGCGTGTGTGTGTGTGTGTGTGTGTGTGTGTGTGTCTGTGTGTTTCCCAGCATAAGTCAGTGTATTTCCAGTGCCACATAGCCAGCTGTCACAACACACATATTGTATTGTCACACACTCAAATACAGCACCCTGTTGTCGGTCAGACCTTTACATTCTAGAAATAAAATGAGTGATGGACACATTTAGAAAGGAAGGCAGCATACAGGGAACAACAGAAAAAGAAAAGACTACGCCACACAAGACCCCCTCCAAAGGAAAAACTGAACAGGTGATAAGTCCAACTCATTTGCAGGTGATTGAAGGCTAGACAGTCTTCGTAGAGGCTGACTTGTGTTGCTGGCACATTTTAGGCTTGCTGTGAGTTTGTGCATCGCAAAAATACTTTCCACACATCCTCCCAAATTGAGGAGGGAATGTAGCTGAAGTGTCGGGAGTGTAAGGGGCAGCTGCCACACACAACCTTATTTAAAGACTTAAGTGAGATGAGCACAAAGCCGCTTGGCCATATTTTTTTTTTGGGCCACCCATGGAATTGCAACACACACTTTCAAACACAGGGGGCCCGATCTACTAAACCAAGGGTGTCAATCTGGTTTAATCCAACCCGGAAGATGAGTTTGCTCAGTATAAAAATGAGCTGCATTTTTTTTTTTTATGAAAGAAACTGCTGTTATAAATGTGTCCACTCGATGTCGCAGTAGCAATTCAAGTGTAACCCACGTCACACATGACACTGTTTAAAGGCCTACTGAAATGAGATTTTCTTATTCAAACGGGGATAGCAGGTCCATTCTATGTGTCATACTTGATCATTTCGCGATATTGCCATATTTTTGCTGAAAGGATTTAGTAGAGAACATCCACGATAAAGTTCGCAACTTTTGGTGCTGATAAAAAAGCCTTGCCTTTACCGGAAGTAGCAGACGAAGACGTCACAAGGGTGAGGGCTCCTCACATCCTCACATTGTTTATAATGAGAGCCTCTAGCAGCAAGAGCTATTCGGACCGATAAAAAAAAGACAATTCCCCCATTAATTTGAGCAAGGGATGAAAGATTCGTGGATGATGATATTGATAGCAAAGGACTAGAAAAAAAAAAAAGTAAAAAAAAAAGGCGATTGCATTGGGACGGATTTAGATGTTTTTTGACACATTTACCAGGATAATTCTGGGAAATCCCTTATCTCTCTATTGTGTTGATAGTGTTTTAGTGGGATTAAATAGTACCTGATAGTCGGACGGGTGGGTCCACGGGTGTCTTGAGGCCAGTCTCTGAGGGAAGTCGACGTCAGCTGCATGGACGGCGCAAGCCCAGCTGATCTCCGGTAAGAGGCGACTTTTTATCGCAATTTTCTCACCGAAACCTGCCGGTTGACAAGTGGTCGGGAACCATGTTCGCTTGACCGCTCTGATCCATAGTAAAGCTTCACCTCCGGGAATTTAAAACAAGGAAACACTGTGTGTTTGTGTGGCTAAAGGCTAAAGCTTCCCAACTCCATCTTTCTACTTTGACTTCTCCATTATTTATTGAACAAATTGCAAAATATTCAGCAACACAGATGTCCAGAATACTGTGTAATTGCGCGATGAAAAGAGATGACTTTTAGCCGCAAATGGTGCTGCGCTAATATGTCCTGACAGTCCGTGACGTCACGCGCACGCGTCATCATTCCGCGACGTTTTCAACAAGAAACTCCGCGGAAATTTAAAATTACAATTTAGTAATAAATACTGATAAAGTTGAGGAATGCTCATCAAACACTTATTTGGAACATCTCACGGGTGTTCAGGCTAATTGGAAACAGGTGGGTGCCATGATTGGGTATAAAAGCAGCTTCCATGAAATGCTAAGTAATTCACAAACAAGGAGGAGGTGAGGGTCACCAATTTGTAAGCAAATTGTCGAACAGTTTTAGAACAACATTTCTCAACGAGCTATTACAAAGAATTTAGGGATTTTACCATCTACGGTTGGTAAAATCATCAAAAAGTTCAGAGAATCTGGAGAAATCCCTGCACGTAAGCGATTATATTATGGACCTATGATCCCTCAGGCGGTACTGCATCAAAAACCGACATCTGTTTGTAAAGGATATCACCACTGTCAGTAACTACAGTTTGTCGCTACATCTGTTAATGCAAGTTAAAACTCTACTATGCAAAGCGAAAGCCATTTATCAACAACCCCCAGAAACGCTGCCGGCTTTGCTGGGCCTGAGCTCATCTAAGACGGACTGATGCAAAGTGGAAAAGTGGTCTGACTAGTCCACATTTAGTATAACAAAGAGGAAAATACCCATGCGGATTTTTATAGGCGCAAAGTTCAAAAGCCAGCATCTGTGATGTAAGGGGGTGCATTAGTGCCCAAGGCATGGGTAACTTACACATCTGTGAAGGCACCATTAATGCTGAATAGTCCATACAGGTTTTGGAGCAACATATGTTCTCATCCAAGCAACGTTATCATGGACGCCCCTGCTTATTTCAGAAAAACAATGCCAAGCCACGTGTTGCAACAGCGTGGCTTCGTAGTAAAAGAATGCGGGTACTTTCCTGGCTCGCCTGCAGTCCAGACATGTTTCCCATCGAAAATGTGTGGCGCATTATGAAGCGTAAAATACAACAAGAAGATCCTGGACTGTTGAATAACTTAAGCTGTACATCAAGCAAGAATGGTAAAGAATTCTACTTTCAAAGTTTCAACAATTAGTTTCCTCAGTTCCCAAACGTTTATTGAGTGTTGTTAAAAGAAAATGTGATGTAACACAGTGGTGAACATGCTCTTTCCCAACTACTTTGGCACGTGTTGCAGCCATGAAATTCTAAGGTAATTATTATTTGCAAAAAAAAAAAAAAAAAGTTTAAGAGTTTGAACTGAATATGGGTTGAAAGGGAATTGCAAATCGTTGTATTCCGTTTATATTTACATCTTATATGGAAACAGGGTTTGTAATATGGTTTCTGTAGGAGGACAAAAATGACACAATTAACCTCCCTAATTGTTATAAAACACACTGTTTATATTAAACATGCTTCACTGATTTGAATATTTGGCGAGCGCCGTTTTGTCCTACAAATTTTGGCGTTCTTTGAACTCACCCTAGTTTGTTTACATGTATAACTTACTCCGACTTTCTAAGACTAGTTGTATGCCACTTCTTTTTCCGTCTCATTTTGTCCACTAAATTTTTTAACGTTGTGCATGAATGCCCAAAGGTGAGTTTTGTCGATTTTATAGACTTATGTGGATGCTAATCAGACATATTTGGTCACTGCATGACTGTAAGCCAATCGATGCTAACATGCTATTTAGGCTCGCTGTATGTACATATTGCATCATTGTGCCTCATTTGTAGCTATATTTGAGCTCATTTAGTTTCCTTTAAGTCCTCTTGATTAAATTTATATCTCATGACACACTATAGTATGGCTTTTAATTTTTTGCGGCTCGAAACGGATTTGTTTTTGTATTTTTGAACCAATATGGCTCTTTCAACATTTTGGGTTGCCGACCCCTGATGTAGAGGAAGGAGAAACATGGGCATGTCTGGATGACTCGCCTTCATCTTTCCAGTGTTTACCTGCGAGTAGAAACAGGTTGTTGGCTGTGGCGCGTTCTTTCCGACGTCACTTCCTGTGTGGGGTGCGGTCTTCTTCTCCGAACTCAGTTTGTAAACGATCAATACAGAGCTAAGAGCCGGAGATTCAAGAAATACACGGCACACTTACCCAGGTAAAAAAAATTCCGAGGAGGGAATCTTAAATGCTTAGGTTAAATAATTATTTGTTTAAGGGGTTATCCGGCTTATTGTAGACAAAGCCTAAAGGTAATGTGTAAGATGACTTTAAGCGCTCTCTGGATTGGCTGCCGTCTCTCCAATCAGCGCAGTTGCAAGCAATCAGCTGCTCCTGTTGTGGCTGGCAGCAGACTAATGCTGTAGCGACACATAATACCTTCTTTAATTGTAAATTACCCACTTAATGGATAAAATTACGAAACGTTAAAAGGCAAAGATTTAATTCAACGTGACCATCATCTTTGCAATTAGAGTTCCGTGCAGCGCTTGCAAATGGTTGACAGCACGATGCGCACCATGAACTCCATTGTAAAAATGTGTGTTTCTACATTTGTTGTTTGTTTTATTTTGTTTTATGCTTAAATCTACTATATTCCCATTGGTAAAAAGCCTACTGAAATTAGATTTTCTTATTCAAACGGGGATAGCAGGTCTTTTCTATGCGTCATACTTGATCATTTCGTGATATTGCCATATTTTTGCTGAAAGGATTTAGTAGAGAACATTGACGATAAACTCCTCTCTGAGCTGCCACCTTGTCGTGGTAGAGGAGTTTGCGTGTCCCAATGATCCTAGGAGCTATGTTGTCCGGGGGCTTTATGCCCCCTGGTAGGGTCTCCCAAGGCAAACAGGTTTTAGGTGAGGGATCAGACAAAGAGCAGCTCGAAGACCTCTATGAAAAAGACAAAACATGGACCCTGATTTCCCTCGCCCGGACGCGGGTCACCGGGGCCCCCTTCTGGAGCCAGGCCCGGAGGTGGGGCACGATGGCGAGCGCCTGGTGGCCGGGCCTGTTCCCATGGGGTCCGGCCGGGCACGGCCCGAAGAGGCAACGTGGGTCACCCCTCCAATGGGCTCACCACCCACAGCAGGGGCCATAGAGGTCGGGTGCAATGTGAGCTGGGTGGCAGCCGAAGGCAGGGCACTTGGCGGTCCAATCCTCGGCTACAGAAGCTAGCTCTTGGGACGTGGAACGTCACCTCACTGGGGGGGAAAGAGCCTGAGCTAGTACGCGAAGTGGAGAAGTTCCGGCTGGATATAGTCGGACTCACTTCGACGCACAGCAAGGGCTCTGGAACCACTTCTCTCGAGAGGGACTGGACCCTCTTCCACTCTGGCGTTGCCGACAGTGAGAGGCGACGGGCTGGGGTGGCAATTCTGGTTGCCCCCCGGCTTAAAGCCTGCACGTTGGAGTTCAACCCAGTGGACGAAAGGGTAGCCTCCCTCCGCCTTCGGGTGGGGGAACGGGTCCTGACTGTTGTTTGTGCTTACGCACCAAACAGCAGTTCAGAGTACCCACCCTTTTTGGGTACACTCAAGGGAGTACTGGAAAGTGCCCCCCCGGGTGATTCCCTTGTCCTACTGGGGGACTTCAACGCTCATGTTGGCAACGACAGTGAAACCTGGAGAGGCGTGATCGGGAAGAATGGCCGCCCGGATCTGAACCCGAGTGGTGTTTTGTTATAGGACTTTTGTGCTCGTCACAGTTTGTCCATTACAAACACCATGTTCAAACATAAGGGTGTCCATATGTGCACTTGGCACCAGGACACCCAGGCCGCAGTTCCATGATCGACTTTGTAGTTGTGTCATCTGATTTGCGGCCTTATGTTTTGGACACTACGGGTGAAGAGAGGGGCGGAGCTTTCTACCGATCATCACCTGGTGGTGAGTTGGCTGCGATGGTGGGGGAGGATGCCGGACGGACCTGGCAGGCCCAAACGTATATTGAGGGTCTGCTGGGAATGTCTGGCAGAGTCTCCTGTCAGAGAAAGTTTCAATTCCCACCTCCGGAAGAACTTCGAACATGTCACGAGGGAGGTGCTGGACATTGAGTCCGAGTGGAGCATGTTCCGCACCTCTATTGTCGAGGCGGCTGATCGGAGCTGTGGCCGCAAGGTAGTTGGTGCCTGTCGAGGCGGCAATCCTAAAACCCCTTGGTGGACACCAGCGGTGAGGGATGCCGTCAAGCTGAAGAAGGAGTCCTATCGGGTCCTTTTGGCTCATAGGACTCCGGAGGCAGTGGACAGGTACCGACAGGCCAAGCGGTGTGCGGCTTCAGCGGTCGCTGAGGCAAAAACTCGGACATGGGAGGAGTTCGGGGAAGCCATGGAAAACGACTTCCGGACGGCTTCGAAACGATTCTGGACCACCGTCCGCCGCCTCAGGAAGGGGAAGCAGTGCACTATCAACACCGTGTATGGTGCGGATGGTGTTCTGCTGACCTCAACTGCGGATGTTGTGGATAGGTGGAAGGAATACTTCGAAGACCTCCTCAATCCCACCAACACGTCTTCCTATGATGAAGCAGTGCCTGGGGAATCTGTGGTGGACTCTCCTATTTCTGGGGCTGAGGTCGCTGAGGTAGTTAAAAAGCTCCTCGGTGGCAAGGCCCCGGGGGTGGACGAGATCCGCCCGGAGTTCCTTAAGGCTCTGGATGCTGTGGTGCTGTCTTGGTTGACAAGACTCTGCAGTATCGCGTGGACATCGGGGGCGGTACCTGTGGATTGGCAGACTGGGGTGGTGGTTCCTCTCTTTAAGAAGGGGGACCGGAGGGTGTGTTCCAACTATCGTGGGATCACACTCCTCAGCCTTCCCGGTAAGGTTTATTCAGGTGTACTGGAGAGGAGGCTACGCCGGATAGTCGAACCTCGGATTCAGGAGGAACAGTGTGGTTTTCGTCCTGGTCGTGGAACTGTGGACCAGCTCTATACTCTCCACAGGGTTCTTGAGGGTGCATGGGAGTTTGCCCAACGAGTCTACATGTGCTTTGTGGACTTGGAGAAGGCATTCGACCTTGTCCCTCGGGAAGTCCTGTGTGGAGTGCTCAGAGAGTATGGAGTATCGGACTGTCTTATTGTGGCGGTCCGCTCCCTGTACGATCAGTGCCAGAGCTTGGTCCGCATTGCCGGCAGTAAGTCGAACACATTTCCAGTGAGAGTTGGACTCCGCCAAGGCTGTCCTTTGTCACCGATTCTGTTCATAACTTTTATGGACAGAATTTCTAGGCGCAGTCAAGGCGTTGAGGGGTTCCGGTTTGGTGACCGCAGGATTAGGTCTCTGCTTTTTGCAGATGATGTGGTCCTGATGGCTTCATCTGACCGGGATCTTCAGCTCTTATTGGATCGGTTTGCAGCCGAGTGAGAAGCGACCGGAATGAGAATCAGCACCTCCAAGTCTGAGTCCATGGTTCTCGCCCGGAAAAGGGTGGAATGCCATCTCCGGGTTGGGGAGGAGACACTGCCCCAAGTGGAGGAGTTCAAGTACCTAGGAGTCTTGTTCACGAGTGAGGGAAGAGTGGATCGTGAGATCGACAGGCGGATCGGTGCGGCGTCTTCAGTAATGCGGACGTTGTACCGATCCGTTGTGGTGAAGAAGGAGCTGAGCCGGAAGGCAAAGCTCTCAATTTACCGGTCGATCTACGTCCCCATCCTCACCTATGGTCATGAGCTTTGGGTCATGACCGAAATGATAAGATCACGGGTACAAGCGGCCGAAATGAGTTTCCTCAGCCGTGTTGCGGGGCTCTCCCTTAGAAATAGGGTGAGAAGCTCTGCCATTCGGGAGGAACTCAAAGTAAAGCCGCTGCTCCTTCACATCGAGAGGAGCCAGATGAGGTGGTTCGGGCATCTGGTCAGGATGCCACCCGAACGCCTCCCTAGGGAGGTGCTTAGGGCACGTCCAACCGGTAGGAGGCCACGGGGAAGACCCAGGACACGTTGGGAAGACTATGTCTCCCGGCTGGCCTGGGAACGCCTCTGGATCCCCCGGGAAGAGCTAGACGAAGTGGCTGGGGAAAGGGAAGTCTGGGTTTCCCTGCTTAGGTTGTTGCCCCCGCGACCCGACCTCGGATAAGTGGAAGAAGATGATGAAGACATTGACGATAAAGTTCGGAACTTTTGGTCGCTAATAGAAAAGCCCTGCCTTTACCGGAAGTCGCAGACGATGACGTCACCCGTTGAGGGCTCCTCACATCCTCACATTGTTTTTAATGGGACCCTCCAACAAAAAGAGCTATTCGGGCCGAGAAAACGACAATTTCCCCATTAATTTGAGTGAGGATGAAAGATTCGTGTTTAAGGATATTGATAGCGACGAACTAGAAAAAATAAAAAATCAAGTTAAAAAAAAAACGCGATTGCTTTGGGAGCGTTTCAGATGATTTTAGACACATTTACTAGGATAATTCTGGGAAATCCCTTATCTTTCTAATGTGTTGCTAGTGTTTTAGTGAGTTTAATAGTACCTGATATTCGGAAGTGTGTGTCCACAGGGTGTCTTGAGGCCAGTGTCTGATGGAAGTCGACGGCAGCTGTATGGATGGCACAAGTTCAGCTGATCTCCGGTAAGTTGCGACTTTTTACCACAATTTTCTCACCAAAAACTGCTGGTTGACATTTGGTCCGGAATCCATGTTCACTTGACCGCTCTGATCCATAGTAAAGCTTCACCTGCGGGAATTTTAAACAAGGAATCACCGTGTGTTTGTTTGGCTAAAGGCTAAAGCTTCCCAACTCCATCTTTCTACTTTGACTTCTCCATTATTAATTGAACAAATTGCAAAAGATTCAGCAACACAGATCTCCAAAATACTGTGTAATTATGCGGTTAAAGCAGACGACTTTTAGCTGTGTGTGTGCGCAGCGCTAGTATTTCCTTACAGTCCGTGACGTCACGCGTACACGTCATCATTCCGCGACGTTTTCAACAAGAAACTCCCGGGAAATTTAAAATTGCAATTTAATAAACTAAAAAGGCCGTATTGGCATGTGTTGCAATGTTAATATTTCATCATTGATATATAAACTATCAGACTGCGTGGTCGGTAGTAGTGGGTTTCAGTAGGCCTTTAAGTTTCCAGTGATTTTACCTTTAATAAGATGTATATATACATACATCTATCTATCTCTCTCTCTATATATATATATATCAGTACAAGCCAAAATTTTGGACACACTTTCTCATTCACAACACATCTGATGGCCCAAACCCCATTGATAAAGGAAAGAAATTCCACTTAATCAACCCTGATAAGGCACACCTGTGAAGTGAAAACCATTTCATGTGACTACTTGAAGCTTATCGAGAGAATACCAAGAAGTAGCTAAAAACACTGAAAACTGGGGACGGACATTAGCTGCTAACTAGCTTGCCATGTCTTGAAGCACCTCTTCCTGAGGGTGTTTCAGTGTTATAACTTCACCTTTATCTTTACTTTTTAGACTAAAATGCGTCCATTCTCCCTTTTCTGTCTACTCACTGTCTGCTTGTAAGTACACCGTGTGTGTGCACTGCCGAACATGGTCCTCTGCTTGTAAAACCAGGAATGTCACGACGTGACGACGACATGCTGTTATGCCCGGGAACCGGTACTTTTCAAACAAAGTATGGTACCGTTTTTTATTCAAAAGTACCGCGATACTATAGTAGTACCGGTATACCATACAATCTCCAAGTACATGAAATTGTATTGTTTGCAAACGTCGTGTAGCATGTGGCATTTGAATCGTGGATCATTCCCAAAGTATTGCTATTTACCGGTTAATAAGGGAGCATAATGAAATGTCAATATCATTTGGGGGTTTTGTTATCATTCCCCATCCTGGAATAAGGAGGGTAGACGGGACACAGCAGCTGCCCTGTTGATGGGAAAGCTTACTCTTGATGGTTGCAGGAGGGGATTCTATGTGTGGTCCCAGCTCTGGCATACCAGCACTCAGCTACAGGAGGCAATTTGTAGTCCATGGAGAGTCGCAAACCCCCATCCCGTTTGCTCCGAAATGACACACCCCAGCAGGAATAACAGTTTTATTATTATATGGATTTTCTTTTACAAAAATACAAAAATACAAATAAATATGGTATGAATAAAATAAATCTTCACAAGAGGCTCAACCTTTGCAAAGGACAGTATGAATAACTTATTTGTACAGTGTCATAAATTAGACTTAATTTTGATGTATTCAGTTTTTGGGTCTCTCGAAGGGAGACTGAATCCTCTTCACAACAAAGTCCCACAGAATAGTGTTCAGGTGTGCGTCTGCAGCGCCATGACAAGGTTCCTCCATGAGGTCTTGTGTCCACGGTCTTTCATCTGAGCCCACATCTCCTCAGTGTTTCCCCTGGCGGTTCCATCCAAGTCACGTCTTGAGGGCCTCCAGCGCCGAGGAAAGGATCCTTGGCACACTGCGATAGAACGATTCATTTCCCAGGCCTACCAGACCGTAGAAAGTCAGAGGACGTCCTCCCACAATAACTCTGACTCGCGCTTGGTAAAGTCCTCGATTGTTCTTGGAGCTCAGATCAACTAAAACCTGGATACAAGAAAAACAAAAACAATGTAACCATTATTACAGGGTTTCTTAACCTTTTCCACCTGCAGTCCCAACTTTTTCACTACAGAAGTGCCCGGGGTCCACTCAAATATAAACATTGAATTAGTAATCTCACTCTGGATTATCGTTGTCCCGATACCAATATTTTGGCACCGGTACCAAATGCTCGATACTTTGTAATAATTTTCTAAATAAAGGGGACCACAAAAATGGCATTATTGGCTTTTTAACAAACAGATCTTAGATTAAACATATGTTTATTATTGCAATTTAGTCCTTAAATAACTTTATTGCTGCCATTTGCATTTCCTAACTCCCTCAAATTTAACTGTAATGTTTGAAAACACAGTTTGAACTACACAAAATGAGTATTGGTCCATGTCAGGCAACATTTCTTATGTACAAACAAAGGGTACTGGTACCGGTACCAAAATGTATTTCGATACTTTTGTAAATAAAGGGGACCACAAAAAATGGCATTACTGGCTTTATTTTACAAAAAACTCTTACAGTACATTAAGCATGTTTATTATTGCAATTTTGTCCTTAAATAAAATAGTGAACATACAAGACAACTTGTCTTTTAGTAGTAAGTAAACAAACAAAGGCTCCTAATTAGTCTGCTGATGTATGCAGTAACATAGTGTGTCATTTAACATTCTATTATTTTGTCTACATTATGAAGGACAAGCTGTAAAAATAAATTATTAATCCACTTGTTCATTTGCTGTTAATACCGGCTTACTTTTTCTTTTAACATTTTCTATCTACGCTTTTGTTAAAATGTAATAATCACTTATTCTTCTGTTGTTTGATACTTTACATTAGTTTTGGATAATACCACAAATTTAGGTATCGATCCGATATCAAGTAGTTACAGGATCATACATTGATCATATTCAAAGTCCTCATGTGTCCAGGGACGTATTTCCTGAGTTTATATACATAATATAAAAAAATGGGACCCATTGCCTCCCTGCTTGACACTCAGCATCATGGGTTGGAATTGGGGGTTAAATCACCATAAATGATTCCCGGGCGCGGCACCGCTGCTGCCCACTGCTCCTCTCACTTCCCAGGGTGTGATCAAGGGAATGGGTCAAATGTAGAGGACAAATTTCACCACACCTAGTGTGTGTGTGACAATCATTGGTACTTTAACTTAACTTTAATAATTTTAAAAAAGGAAAAAAGATTTTGTGAGGATAAAAAATATTGATGTAATCATAGTAGTATCGCCTAGGTACACTATTGTACTTGGTATCATTACAGTGGATGTCAGGTGTCGATCCACCCATGGCATTTGTTTACATTGTGACGCCGGTGAGCTATTGTATCCTCCTACGGTGTGTAGTGAAGTATGTCTAGCTATTCCTCGTCCTGCAGTGAAATGGTACGGTTAAGAAACATACTTTATTTGTCGGCATGGAGGCGAGGATGAGTGATTTAGAAGTAGCTAAAACACTGCAGATTGCGGATGGACATTAGCCGCTAACTTGCTAGCCATGTTTTAAAGCACTTCTTCCTGAGGGTGTTTCAGTGTTATAACTTCACCTTTATTGTTAGTTTTTCAGCCAAAATGCGTCCATTCTTCCTTTTCTGTCTACACACTGTGTCTGCTTGTAATGTGTGTGCTGCCGAACATGCTCCTCCGCTCGTAAAAACAGCAATGTCATGACGTGACGGCTATACTTGCCAAACTTGAGACCTCCAAATTCGGGAAGTGGGCGGGGTTGGGGTTTGGTGGTAGCGTGGGTGTATATTGTAGCGTCATGGAAGAGTTAGTGCTGCAAGGGGGACTGGGTATTTGTTCTGTTGTGTTTATGTTGTGTTGCGGTGCGGATGTTCTCCCGAAATGTGTTTGTCATTTTTGTTTGGTGTGGGTTCACAGTGTGGCGCATATTTGTAACATTGTTAAAGTTGTTTATACGGCCACCCTCTGTGTGACCAGTATGGCTGTTGATCAAGTATGCTTGCATTTACTTATGAGTGTCTGTAAAAGCCGCATATATTATGTGACTGGGCTGACACGCTTTTTGTATGGAGGAAAAGTGGACGTGACGACAGGTTGTAGAGGACGCTAAAGGCTGTGCTTTTAAGGCACGCCCCCAATATTGTTGTCCGGGTGGAAATCGGGAGAAATTTGGGAGAATGGTTGCCCCAGGAGATTTTTGGGAGGGGCACTGAAATTTGGGAGTCTCCTAGAAAAATCAGGAGGGTTAGCAAATAATGGTGATGGCGCTCCGTCATGCACGTTAAAAAATAAAAAAAAATAAAAAATTGGGAAGCCATCCATCCATTTTCTACCGCTTGTCCTTTTCGGAGTGGCGGGGGGTGCTGAAGCCTATTTCAGCCGCATTTGGGGCGGAAGGCAGGGTACACCCTAAACAAGTCGCCAACTCATTGTAGGGCCAACACAGATGGACAGAACCCGTACTTTTCAAACAGAGAATAGTACCATGTTTGATTCATTAGTACCGCAATACTATACCAGTACCAGTATACCGTACAACCCTACTCTGGATTAAACAATTATGTCTATTACCTACGACAGCATTTTTAATCACAAAGATTATTATCAAGGCTTAGGTCAGGCTGATTACAAAATAAATACTAATCAAATATACTGCAAAAGACGGGACTCATCAGAACGGATGAAAATAAATGTACATACAATTATGCAGTGCTAAAATAAATAAATTCTAACTATATAAATAATAAATAATGTTTTTCACATAAACTGTCAAACTATCAGGGCAAATAAAAATAGAGCTTCACCACTTAAGTCATAATTTTTGCGTTTAAGAAACGCTTCTATGACTTTAGCTCCAGACTTCAGTTTGTTTGATATATACTGCCACAAGTGGTGGAAAAGTGTATGACAATTGAGTACTGTTGCAGCTCATAGCTGGACCTTGTCATTGTGAAGGATGATTACCTCTTGGAAATTCATGCGGAGGCTGCTGTTTGGGATATTTAACACCCAGCGGTATGAGTCTCTCACTTGGCTGACTTGCTGCGAAGTCTCTCGAATGCCAGGACAAACTAGGAGGACACACATTTTAGGTGATCAGCTGCCAACAAAACATCGTATGATGGCAGAGAAGGATTCATGCATACCTTTCCCACCAGACCCAGGTGTCTGTCCCTTATAAAGGAGGCTTCTTCTTTTCCTGTGGCGACCGAAAGGATTGCTGGCATGTAATGTCTGTCTGGGTTGAGACGTCGTCTTTGTGAGGTCTGCTGTAGTCGGTGGTTGAATTGTTGTTGACTGCCTTTGAGCAGGGGATTCTGAAGCCTTTAATTCTCCAAGATCAGTGCCATCAGAAGTATCTTGAGGTCCACTTTGTGTCTCATCACCGGTCATAGTCCTACTTGGCATCCTTAATTTATCAATTTCAGTCATCAGGGTTGGCAAAAGTGACCAAGTTTCCTGGGATTTCCAGGAGGGAGAGGGACCGGTGCTGACTTGTTGCCTCACGGAAGGAGTCGGATTAGGAGGAGGGTTGGAAGAATTCTCCTGGAGGAAGGATAGGTCCAAGTGGAGGATGGGGGGAGCAGCTTTAGAGTCCAGTTTGGAGTGCAACACTGAGATAATATCTCGGTATTCTTTCTCAAGTTGAAGAACCGAGTTGTCCCCTGTCTGGAAGTAACATGCATGAATTAGTATTAAAACATAGATACACACCTGATAAAAAATCTTACAGCAATTGTAGATTCCTACTAAGACAATGTTTGTATTGTGTTCCAAAGACTTGGAGGTCAACGTCCTGCTGCCGTGCAATGCATTGTGGGCTATTGACGTCAGAGGGTTATGTTGCCTTGCTAGTTTGCATGCAAACACTTGGAGAATGCCACACTGTGTTACCAGAGCACAGGACACATTGTGAAATCTCCCGTATAAGCTTAGAGAAGGAAGACTTTGGAAGACAATAAAACAAGATGGCACAAGATTCTTTAAGGTCAGCAAAACTAACTAACTGTCACCAGGTCAGGAAAATAATCTTGGTACCTGTAAAAAAAGGTTTTCCTCCTCTCTGGGCGTCGAAGAAGAGATGTCTGTCAATGTCTTGTTGGTTTCTTTCTCCATGTCCTCAGAAATGTTTACCAGGTACTTCTCCCAGTCCTCCACCAAGGGGCCTAAGTCTCTGAACAAAGGTGGAGGAAGTGGAGGAGAACCATCCTCCTCCGGTGTCACAGTGCCACCTAGCTGCTCTGCAAAGAATAAAACACTTGTTGCAGCTATTCTTTTTTAAATCACCCAGCTCACATGGTAAAAATGGCTATCGATTCCCAGCTTTTAGGGATGATCGTGTCGATCCGTCAAGTACAGTACAGTACGTACCTGTAATCTGTACACGGTCGTGGTCCCCAGCCGCATCCCTCCTGTCTCTGGTGTGAGTGAAAGCAGTGTTGTGAATGTGCTCCACCAGTTGAGGAAGAGTCTGGGTGAAGAAAGTTAGATCCACTCTATCCCGGATGTAGTCCTCGGCCCTCTGGAGTAGGTCCAGGAGGTTCTGCAGGAAGGAACGCAGCTCTGGATAGAAAATGATGAATGAAACATCAGAAAAACCGCAAACATAAGAGTTGGTTGTCCAGTGGGTATTACAAAACCCTAAACCAGTGAAATTGGTACGTTGTGTAAATGGTAAATAAAAACAGAATACAATGATTTGCAAATCCTTTTTAACGTATATTCAATTGAAAAGACTGCAAAGACAAGATAAATTTAATGTTCAAACAGAGAAACCTTTTTATTTTTTGCAAATATTAGCTCATTTGGAATTTGATGCTTGCAACATGTTTAGAAAAAGCTGGCACAAGTGGCAAAAAGACAGAGAACATTGAGGAATGCTCATCAAACACTTATTTGGAACATCCCACAGGTGAAGAGGCTAATTGGGAAGAGGTGGGTGCCATGATTGGGTATAAAAGCAGCTTCCATGAAATGCTCAGTAATTCACAAACCAGGATGGGGCGAGGGTCACCACTTTGTGAACAAATGTGTGAGAAAATTGTCCTGCTTAAGAACAACATTTCTCAAGAATGTAGGGATTTCACTATGTAAGGTCCATAATATCATCTACAACTACAGTTGGTCGCTACATCTGTGAGTGCAAGTTAAAACTCTACTATGCAAAGTAAAAGCCATTTATCAACAACACCCAAAAACGCTGCCGGCCTCCCTCGGCCCGAGCTCATCTCAGATGGACTGATGCAAAGCGGAAAAGTGTTCTGTGTTCTTCTAAATTAATGATTATTTGCAAAAAATATATATAATTTCTCAATTGGAACATTAAATATCTTGTCTTTGCAGTCTATTCAATTAAATATAAGTTGAAAAGGATTTGCAAATCCTTGTATTCTGTTTTTATTTACCATTTACACAACATGCTAACGTCACAGGTTTTGGGTTTTGTATTTTGATTGTGCTTTTTTATAGGATCTCATTGGATATTAGAAGTGTTTGCTTAGTGTACAAGCCAGCTTCATTTGGCATCATCAAAAATAGATGCAGCAGGGTCCTGATTGCAGATTTTTAAAAGAATGTTTTACGTACGACATTTCTTGAAGCGGATAAGACATTTGTCCTCGGCCATTCGGCTGCAAGCGCTTGTGGACTGGCCAGGAGGGCAGGTGAGGGTGTAGAAGCGGCACAGAGTGCTGAACTCTGATCTTTGCTCCTCCTCTGTCATCTCTGTAGTCCTTAGAAGCTCCGGACATGTTGGCTCCCGACTGCCAGATGACTCTGAGATGTCGTCAATACAGATGGTATTAATGATTATAAAAGTCATGTGTTGGATTGCATTTTTGTCTAAATGTCACTCACTCTGGATCTCGGCCTGAATCCAGTCAGAAAAAGCAGACACACGGGTATAAACTCCGGGCTTTCCCTTCTCGCCGCATCCGTCTCCCCAGGATGTAATTCCATGGAGCTGGAAGCGACCTGAAAGTCTGTCTTGGTAGATCAGCGGGCCTCCAGAGTCCCCCTACAGAAGACGATCAAAGAAAACAATGGAGTTCTATAAGGTTGACTCTATGATCAGTTGTGGATAATACCTGACAGGAGTCAATTCCTCCTGAGAGATAGCCAGCACACAGCATGGTGTTGGTGACCAGTTCTTTGCCAAGTGCGTTCTTACAAGTGGTCTGAGGCAGTAAAGGCACCTTGGCCTCCATCACTACATCAGCAGATGGGCCATCTGCAACAGGAATAACCCAAGGGAGTCAAGACGATAGAAAAGGTCTAACATTTTCAAAGTAAGAGTGTGAAGTCACCTTCATAGAGAGACCCCCAGCCTGCCACCAGACAAGGACTGCCAGTTGGAGGCTCCATCCCATAAGGCAGACACACGGGGGTGACACGGTCAGACAGGACTACTGGGTATGTTAGCTCCACCAGGGCTATGTCATTGTTGAACGTCTTTGGATTGAACTGTAAAACATGTAATAAGTTTTTACTGATATCTTGACTGAGATACTAGTTGGCTAAAGGGGTGTTCACACATTGGATGGTGTGACCCGACGATAACGGTAAGCCTTTTCCACAGCACTAACACATATTGGCGTGGTAGGACCACGGATCTCCCCAAAAAGCGCCGGAGTCCTCCACCCTCTACTCTGCATCAAAAGCAGTGCCTATGTGTAGTTCCTTGATAAGCCCATTATGCTGTAGTTACCGTGTAAGCGTTGCAAAGGTCTGGGAGGATGTGACTGGTGGATTATGGCGGTGTTAACACGGTATTATCACAGAGCTCACGGTGCAAATAAGGCGGTTGCGGTTCTTTGCAACGTGAAAGGTTTTTTGAAAACTTTCCATTTTAAACTGCCAAGACTACCCTCGCGGTTCTCAGGATTCATGGCGAATGAGTGACCAGGTTTTGTGTTCGGTGTTACCACTATCTTGCCAAACCGCCACGAGCCGCCATCTAACCTGGCAATGTGTGAAGGCCCTTCAACCAAAGCGCCTGCTGCATTTCACTTAGAGATAGGTTCGCAAATGTACCTTTGGATGAGGGATGATGCGGTTGACTTTGAGTATCTGCTCATCTGGGTCAGTCTTGGTGATGTCAAACTCCCCCACCACGGCTGACCAGTAGCTTTCACTGCGACTCCTGCAGTGTGAGCAAAGAATCAAGGTGTTCATGTAAAAACTGAACAAAAAATGTTGCCTTTACAATGATAAAAATACTTACCCGGCAAAACAGTGTGCTGCAGTGACCACCCAGGAACTTTCCACCAGAACTCCTCCACACATCAGGCCACCATCGAGCTGCAGATTGACCAACCAGGGCCAGCTGCCTGGTGGAGCAGGGGATCCACCCACAATCCTGGAACGAGGCCGGGTCATGTTGTGTGCTGATGATGACCTCTGACCACACACGGCTGCGGGTGTGGACACAAATCGATTATCAGTTATATATTTTTTTAGACACAATGATCTTTAAGACATTTGAGCCTCTTAGGATAATCTGCAAGAGTTTTTTTGCAGGAAATATGTATTCCCTCACCCTGCACATGCGTCTGAGTGGCGGGTTCCAGGTTCTGCATTGTGTTAAGCAAGCTGCACTGGAGGACACGAGCACTGCAACTCTCACCCATGATTCTGATGCAGCTCTCTTTGTCCAAGTTTCCGGCTTGACAGCGGTGTTGGTAGAAACCGCAGGCCTGGCTCAAAGCCCAACTCCGCTCTGCTTCGTCTTGAAGCTTCTGGGCCTTGCTGATGATGTCGCAGCTGGGTTCTGATAAGGCATTGGAAGGGGCAGCTGGGGTAGAAGAAAATTTGCAGAGCGAGGAATAAGCATTCATTGATAGTTTGACGGAAGAACTTTGGTTGACAAAGGCAAGGTGAATGGAGCTTACAGCAGGAATCAGAGGGCTGTCCACAGTCTTGAAACAGGCAGGGAGTGCAGCCTCTGCAGCCTGCCTCCGCCCGACTTCTCTCAGATGATGCTCGGTCGAGAGCAGAAAGGGCACTGGTCATGGCTGCTTCTAGAACCACAGTACCACGATCGGACAGAGCTACAGAGGACACAAGGAGCAAACTAAGCATTAAGGATAAGAAGTGCAGGAGGCTGACCTCAAATACGCAGAAATATCAAGTACTTCAAATATTTTATTGTTCTGAAAGGTGTTAGTTTGTGACCAACACGCAGGATTTTGTGTTAAGTTTAATGGAATTAGATTTACTTCTCTGGATGCCCTGTTGGAGCGTGTTGGGCAAACTAGCTCACACTGAATGCTCTGCGGATGCTTTCTACAGACACACTTCAATCAGGCCGCCAACCCTGCCGCCCCCCCTCTGTGCCGCTCAACATCACAGAACTGGACACTAACAAAAAGAGATGCTGATTGAAGTACTTAATTAGAGGGCCCGGGCTAAGCGGGAAGGCAAAGGCTGGCAGGGTATGGATGGACAAACCCAGGGGGCATGGACAGGCGGACCGCAGTGGAGGCTTGGACCTCACAAATGGGTAGTTTTAAACCTGTACAACTTTATCTTTTACTGTGTGCTTCTAGATTGCAGAAGTTGTGCATCACTTGATTCTTGCAACATTGAGGGCATATCTTAAATAGTATTCGGTTTCAGTTCGGTTCAAGGTTTAGTGCTGTATGAGGAGCCTGACTCTAAACCTGCTTCATGTGTAATTAGCTTTCATTTCAATTTGATTTGACTTTTTACTGGAACAATTACACAAAGTTATATCGATATAGACCGGCAACAATGTTGTATATATTTAAGAACTGCTTGGCTGTATCTGATAATCATTTTTTTCTGTTTTTTACAGCTGTCAAAGCTGAGTACTTACCTTTAAGTGCACTTTGGGGCATCCTGTAGACTTCTCTGCCTGCCGGAGCTGCCAGTAAGCAGTCCAGGCCCGTGAACAGCAGCGATACCAGCACCAGCATCGTGTCAGGGCATGGGGTGTCCAGTGGCCACAGCCGGGAGACACTTGTTGAAGAGAATGCAGAGACGATGCACTCTGGCCTGATGGCGTCCAGGTTGGTGTCTCTGCAAAAGCTTTCTCCCTCCTCCTGACTGTCTGTGATGCAGTGCATCTGTCTGTAAATTGAGGTAGAGGAACAATAAGTGTCTCCTTAGTGCTCCCGGGTATAAATGGCGTCTCCAGGGGAACACCAGCATGGGGGAGGAGAGGAAATGAGGGCGGGAGAGATGCTCCCATGCAGGGCCAATACACAAACAGATGAATTCATTAAGACTGTGACAGCAAATCAGGAGCAACTTGCCAAGGCTGGACATCACAAAGCGGTTTGGGTCTGTGAAAGGAGACACATGGGGAAGGGAGGGCGGGGGGGAAAAGGCGGGCTGATTGGCTGGGCGACAGGCGAGGGGGTGTTGTTTGAATGAATTAATAGGAGAGGAAGAGGGAGAAAGTTAGACAGATAAGGATATGGTCTGATGTGAAGGCGGAGGGGAGGAATGTGACGGGATGCGGCGTGAGCCCAGGGGGGCGGGGAGAGACAGTGAGAGAGGGAAGTGTCTGCTATTCTCCGTGCCTCTCAAAGAGGGCATTGTCCCTCTGAGGACGCCCGCATCAAAGGCGTCCCCCGGGCATCAATTGGCTGCCGCCTCCATTGATCACTTACACTCTTTTATTCCCCCCATTAAAATATTGTCAGTTCACATCACTTTTGTCTTTCTCTGCTGAACTCTGCTTTTGTTACATAAAAAATACGGTACATGAGTACTCAGGGACATGAAGTGGGAGATGTGTTGTCGTTGCGTGCAATGATCAGCAGCTATTTCCAAACCAGAATTTTCCGACCACATGTATCAAAATGTGAGCTGTTGTTAATGTGTTGGTTAGTTGCACAAAAGGGGTTCAGATATTTCAAACTCCTCAATACGATGCATTGCATTTCTACGCCAGTACAAAATAACATGACGTTTGTAAAAGCAGGTTTCATTGGAAATCAGGCGTACCAAACATTGCATTACTTTGGCAGGGATGTGTTTGAGTGGAATCTCAGCAAATACAAACTGAAAAGAAGTAAAGCTTATTTGTATTCAATACCAGCATAAAACGATGCTGTCTCTACATTTGGGTATTAAAAAAAATCACAGACAACAAATACCGTATTTTTCGGACTACAAGGCGCACCTAAAATCCTTTCATTTTCTCAAAACTCGACAGTGCGCCTTATAACCCGGTGCGCCTAATGTACGGCATGATTGTGGTTGTGCTGACCAACCTCGAACCAATTTTATTTGGTACATGGTGTAATGATAAGAGTGACCAGTAGATGGCAGTAGATGCACGCGCATCATCTTCATCTTCCGCTGTTGCCATTTCTAAAATAAAGTAGTTTAAAACTCTTACGTATATCTGTCGGTAAAATTACCAGGAAAGCACTAAAACATACCGGTGTAGTGAGTTTACATTATTCAGCCAAGGAAGATTACTTGTTAGAGAGTTCTAGTTGGACAGTTTTTCACAGGACACATTTCCGGTGTTGTTTTTGCACTCGTGAGCCATGGATGGAGAGATGCTGCTCCGTTATTGATTGAAGTAAAGTCTGAATGTGATTAAAACAGATAGCTCCATCTTTTCACACTTCTTCCACTCCCGTCCTTGCACGCTACACCGCTACAACAAAAATGACGGAGAGAAGACGCTGCCAAAAGGTGAGCCACGTAAATAAGACCGCCTACATAACGGCGCATCCTCAAGGGACTGTCAGAAAGCGACTTGAAAATGGTCTGTAAAACATCTATGCAACATTTTGACCAAAGAATAACCATTACATGTTATGTAGACCAGTGGTCCCCAACCACCGGGACGCAGAATAATTTTTTATTAAAAAAAAATAATAATAATAATAATAATTTTTATTTTTTATTTTTTATTAAATCAATCAATCAATCAATGTTTACTTATATAGCCCTAAATCATTAGTGTCTCAAAGGGCTGCACAAACCACTACGACATCCTCGGTAGGCCCACATAAGGGCAAGGAAAACTCACACCCAGTGGGACATCGGTGACAATAATGACCCAGTGGGACGTCAGTGACAATGATGACTATGAGAACCTTGGAGAGGAGGAAAGCAAAATCAACATAAAAAACACAATATACACTTACAATTAGTGCAAAAACCACAAAAACCTCCCATTTTCTTGACAAAAACGTCCCTTTTTTATGACAAAGAAAAAAAACAAAAAAAAAAGGACTCCGGTAACTTAGAGTCAAAATACTGGATGGATCTTTACAAAACATCATGTAACAAAACACTTTGTTTGAGCTTAGAGGTGCAAAGATGAGCAGCAAAAGGGAGAATAAGGATGATTTGAAAAAATGTACAACATTTAAGATCCCTTTTAAAAGTGTGTTGTGTGTTGGGTCGCACTGTGAACCCAGCCCCCTCCATGCACTCGTGCAGCACAATGGAGATGTGAGAGTGGGAACAAGCATGGGACAAACAGGCAGCGGCGCTTTTTCGTTTCTTCCCTCCCCTCCTGTCTTTTTCGCTTTGATGTCCTTTGATTCTTTTGCTTCCTGTTTGTTCGTCCTGCTCAACATCAAGCGTACAGCGGCCATGCCATAGTTTCCCAACGTGTCCCCTTTTCTGCTGGAGATGTTCCTACATGGAACATTTCTTGTCATTTAAGGCACACTGTTATTCACACATGGATCTACATATCTGGAAATCCGTTTAAGCACTATACCTCACAGCCATGATGTCAGGACATCAAATCATTTTTGTGCAACTCGCACTTCATACAACACTATAATGTAACAGTAGAAGGATGCGGGGTCGCCATGGCAATAAAAGATGTCATTCCCCTCTTTTTTTTTTTTTCACAATGTTTTGTTCCTTGTTCTTCTCATTTTTATTTGTTATCTTGATAATAACATAACAGAGAAACTTCCAAACAGTCTGAATGTATAGTTTGTCTAAAGTTTATATTAAAACTCTCAATATACAATATATTCGCTGTCAAACAACATCATGTATCCATAGAAATTAAGGTTATATATAATTGTATAAGTTTATTAATGTAACAAATGCTAAACATTAGAAACAGCCGCCAGTATTGTTCAGTGTACAGTAATAAATGAATGAAATACCCCTCTAAAAGTGTCAATCAAGTCTGAGCATTATGTTTGTAGTAACAAAATATTGAAACAAAAGGTATCTTTTTTTAATTTTATTTTATTTTGTCCTGTCCATCTACTCAGGCAAATCGTATAGTTGATGTATATGTCCATATCTGCTGTACAGATTTACTTTACAAAAGAGAAGTGTGGGATACTTATCTTGTGCCTTATTTGTATTTGACTTTATTAAATGTATTTATATTATTGTCTGATGCAGCGGGGCAGGAGTAAGAGGGGATAGAAAGAGAAAAAAGGGAAGACAGAGGGGGAAATTGCGGGGACAACAGAGGAATAAAACAGAGACAACAACAACAACAACAACAACCTAACAGCATCAACAAATAGGATGTGTACAAATATGATAGTAAAAGTGATAGCAAAGAAACAGTTAGTGAAATAAATAATAATAATACAGAAATGACAATGAACATTATTACACTACAAATGGAGCAATACAAATACCAATAGATATAGTGCTATTGATAATGAATAATAACAATAATTACCTCTATTATCAACAACACAAGTGTTCAAATGCAACAATACATATATGTAATGATAAATACAAATACAAAAGAAATCAGATAATTGAAGGAGAAGAAAGAGAAGCGGACTATATTAACCTTGTAGATTGTTATAATAACAATAGGTTAAGCTTTCTCAATGTGTCATGTGTTACCCAGTTTCCCCCAGGGCAACAACGTTTATATATGTTTGATGAAACGTGATTATGTGCATGAGTGTATGTATTTTTTATTGAGATTTTCCAGTCGGAGTCTTAGCAATGGTATACCCTTCTGGTAACCATTTACGGCTAAGGTAATGGAGCATGTAGGGTGAAAACTAATTGCGTGATTATTCTGCGAATAAACATGATTAATCACATAAGTTAATTTGTTATTTTTTTCAGCCGCACTTTAAAGGCAAAATATAGATTTTTATGTATAGAAATACTGCATACAAATGCTACCGTCACCCTTGGGTTGCACAGAAAACCAGCAGTGCCAGCATGAAAATAGGCAACATGAATAACGCCCCGATACTGTGTTCGGTTATGAAACCACTTTTTTCCCCATTGTCTCAGGCGGAAAACAATTGAAATGTAGGTCAGTGGGCTATGCAAGGGAGAAGAAGAGGTTCCCAACATGTGAGCAGACAGACTCTTGAAGCCCTCGACAATAGTCAAGCAGCTCGTCTGCACAAGCCTCATTGTTAGCCATGTTGTTAATTAGATCTATTATCACCTCAACTAGCCCAACTCGTATGAAGATAAAATGTTCACTCTGCTACAACGATGTCGTAGTGAGGATCTGGTTCATATTTTTAAATGCAATCCCAAGTCAGGCACAAATGATGGGCAATTGTCTGTTTTGTAGCATTTGGCTAAATGGAAGCAAAAGCATCAATCAATAAGCCTTTCCCATTCACAGTTATACATCCACATAGCGGGAACTTTGGGCTTGTGTTTCAATCAATCAAAGTTTATTTTTGCAGCCCTTAATCACAAGTGTCTCAAAGGGCTGCACAAGCCACAACAACATCCTCGGCTCAGATCCCACATCAGGGCTAGAAAAAACTCAAACCAATGGGATGACAATGACAAACCTTGGAGGGAGTCCATGTCACCCCCATTTGATCCAGTCTTCATTGCCTTCCAGTCAAATTCAGTTGAAGATTTTCGTGTGTTGCATGGTGGGGCTCCTCAGTACACCACTGACTTGTTATGCCCCTACTCCACAGTTCATGGTGGGGCCCCTCAGTACATCACTGACTTGTTATGCCCCTACTCTTCAGTTGCATGGTGGGGCCCCTCAGTACATCACTGACTTGTTCTGCCCCTACTCTTTAGTTGCATGGTGGGGCCCCTCAGTACATCACTGACTTGTTATGCCCCTACTCCACAGTTCATGGTGGGGCCCCTCAGTACATCACTGACTTGTTATGCCCCTACTCTTCAGTTGCGTGGTGGGGCCCCTCAGTACATCACTGACTTGTTCTTCCCCTACTCTTTAGTTGCATGGTGGGGCCCCTCAGTACATCACTGACTTGTTATGCCCCTACTCTTCAGTTGCATGGTGGGGCCCCTCAGTACATCACTGACTTGTTATTCCCCTACTCTTCAGTTGCATGGTGGGGCCCCTCAGTACATTACTGACTTGTTATGCCCTTACTTTTCAGTTGCATGGTGAGGCCCCTCAGTACTTCGCTGACTTGTTATGCCCCTACTCTTCAGTTGCATGGTGGGGGCCCTCAGTACAATACTGACTTGTTAGGCCCCTACTCTTCAGTTGCATGGTGCGGGCCCCTCAGTACATCACTGACTTGTTATGTCCTTACTTTTCTGTTGCATGGTGGGGCCCCTCAGTACATCGCTGACTTATTATGCCCCTACTCTTCAGTTGCATGGTGGGGCCTCTCAGTACATCACTGACTTGTTATGCCCCTAGTCTTCAGTTGCATGGTGAGGCCCCTCAGTACATCACTGACTTGTTATGCCCCTACTCTTCAGTTGCATGGTGGGGCCCCTCAGTACTTCACTGACTTTTTATGCTCCTACTCTTCAGTTGCATGGTGGGGGCCCTCAGTACATCACTGACTTGTTATGCCCCTATTCTTCAGTTGCATGGTGGGGCCCCTCAGTACATCACTTACTTGTTACGCCCCTACTCTTCAGGGTCTTCTGGCCAGGGTTTTCTTAAGATCCCAAAAACTCATTATAAAACCCTGGTATTCCAGGCTATAGCTCCCAGACTCTGGAACAACTTGCACCAGTCCCTCCGTAATCTTGACTGTGTTGACACTTTTAAGAAACATTTGAAAACTTCTCTTTTCAGTAAAGCTTTTAGTTACTCTACCTTTTAACTATCATTCATAATCACCATTGTACCCTTTTTATATTGTTTTCATTGAATTGTTGTTTTACTTCGCCTATGTTTTGTACAGTGCTTTGTGATTTTATCAGTGAAAAGCGCTTTATAAATAAAATCTACTTACTTACTTACCATAACACAGCACTATATGTCACACATGATGTGGTTTACCTTGGATTAGGCCGCGGAAAATTAAGGCACAGGGACCGCATGCTTTTCAATCTGGCCCAACGGACATTCCAAAATAATTTTTTTAGATCTTTAAAATGGAAAGTGTAGCTGCCATTATTATGTGCACTGCTGTTTTCTAATGACCGTAAGTCTTAAACTATACAAAGTATTTGAATGGTTGGGATCTGCGCTTTTGCATGATATACGACTTACTATTGTAATCTAATTAGTTACTATGGTCATCTAATTAGTTACTCTGGTAATCTAAGTCACAGCAGCTCAGACGAGGCACCAAGCAGTGTGTGTGGGGAGCGTTTCCACAGAGTGTCAGCCTGAAATGCGGGTGACAGGGACAGACGTGGAAGGAGATTTTTACAACAAAGTTCTAAAGCTTTGTGATATATCGGACATATCAGATTGTAGGTTTTTACTCTTTGCGTTCATATCTCACTGTTCGTTGCATTTTTGTTGCATTTTGCTTGTTTGTAAAATATGTAAATGAAGAGAGGGCATGATGTTCATATGTTGTCAATATTCAGTGTTTTATCCTTCATAGTTAATATTGTAAATCCCACATTTTTTATTTTCATGTACATTCTGGGTGTCTCATTCAGTAAAAAAAATGCTAAATTCCATTCTGTTTTTTTAAGTCATAATATTTGAAGCATTTAGTCAGACATTATTGTGAGGTTTTGCATAAGTTTTCCTAAAAATAGATATACCGGCCCCCAGACACTTTTTTTCCTCTAAATTCGGCCCCACGAGGCAAAATAATTGCCCAAGCCTGTCTTTAATCATGAGCTATTTCTCGCCTTCTCCAAACTTTGCTCTTCCCATCCAACCAAGGGATAAGGAGTCAGGTATTGCCAGAGCGGGGATAACGCAGCTGGCCGGTTCAAGACCTGTGCGGCACAAAATTATGAATATGGAGACGGGAGAGAAATCTATAAGGAACTATAAACGTGTTTAGCCGCTTCACTCAAAGTGTTTGGGACTAACCAAAGTGAAACATCCATCCTCCATTATTGCATTGCTGCAGAGCTCACACAGAACCAAGCTGTTGACAATTAATCTAATATGATTTCCATGACTCAAACAAAATACCTGTAAGATTGAAGCTTGTCTAGGCTGACATCTAGTGTCAAAAGGCTGGAATGTAAACTCCAGTGCAGTCTAAGGGCCAACCACCATTATTAGATTGTCTATTTTACCAATATTTCTGAACTAGAAAATACAGGTTCTGTAGAAATGGTGTGTCCATGCTCTAAACCAGTGGTTCCCAAAGTGGGCGGTGGAAAGATCTGGGGGGGCGGTGAGGAAGAAGGGGGCGGTAGGGGGGCAGCAGTCCGAAGTCGAAGTCAGAAGTTCGAACGTTTGTTTGACGATTTGTACACAACACGTGCAGCAGGACGAGTCAGTGGACGACGCATCAGGGTCCGGTTACCACACGCCGCTCTGGCCCAGTCAGATCCGACAGCATAGACTACAAAAGCAAAAGCTCAGGTTTGTAATTTCAAGCTTGTAATGTTCAGAATTTACAAAAAGTCATATCAAGATTTTTGGTTAGAAAAAAAAAAAATCTCTGACTGCTATCAAGTGCTGTGGAACAAGGTCAAGATGTACTTTATTGCCTTCCCAACATCATATTTAGTAGAACGGGGCTTCAGTGCAGTCGCCTTGCTTCTTTCCAAGCAAAGAAACCGACTGAAAATTACTGACCGCGGGGATCTACGACTTCTTCTTAGTGAGTTCCAGCCTGATGTTGAGAAGCCTATGTCCCTGCACGAAGCACATCCATCCCATTAATATTAAGTGTGAGACAATGAAGGTTACTGGTGGAATGTTTATTTACCATTCTATGTTGCTGAAACAGTTAAAACTGCTAAAAAATAAATTGGTTTACTAAATTGGGTTTTATTTGTGAAATACACATTTGTGTTTAACCTTTCTCTTTTCAAATTGCAGCATACCAAATATCAAGAAAGAGGTGTTTGTTTCCATATGTGTCTGTGGGGGGGGGGGGGGGCTGTATGCCAAGGGGGCGCCAGCCTGCAAAAGTTTGGGAACCATTGCTCTAAACGCTTTAGCAGAAGTGAAATGACTGTCAGAATATGTTCAAATGAACAATAGGAGTGGTTTGAATATTGAAGAATGCGAGTATACAAGGAAAAGTGGAAACAGTTTAACAGTGAAAAGGTTTCAATGTAGAAATACTCTATTTGAATGTTGAAGACAGGAAACTGTACTGCAACATACTACGAATTTAGAACTGCACAATAGTTGGAATTAAACAATGAGAATTGTTGAACAATTAGCCAAGGAAGTATGCGTCCCAGAATGAACTTACTGTATCAAGCCGAGGGTGAGTCTATGTTGGAGGTCTTTTATGCTATCATAGGCATCCGTCCGTCAGTAGTGACGATGGGTTCCTCCCACCGTCGAAGCTGGCGCCAATCGGGTGGAACTTAAGACTGCCAGCTTCTGTGTTGTTTCCTCCCTTTTCGGGGGAGGCTGGAGTGACCTCTCCGTGGCGCAAGCCTGGGCAGAAAGTATGGAGATCTTGGGTTGCCCAGACATCAGGATCCCCCTCTCGGCTGTGTCGATGTGGCCCAGAAGAAAGCAAGGCAATACATCTGGCATCGGCTTGGCTACAGGAACTGCCGGCGGGGGGTCAGCAAAGACACCCAGTCGCCTCAGGGGCTCCACTCCTGATTTTCTGTTTGGGTTTTCTCCCGTAGCCTTTTCTTCTCCCAAAGGTACCACAAGGCAGCAAGTGGGGGTCGGGGATGACAACTATTTGACTCATAGATGGGCCAGTGGTTGGCGGATGCCAGGGCGTCTCCACACACCATTGGGCCTGCACACCTTGCCTCTGGGGCCCACTGCTGCTCCGAGATCCCCTACAGTTTAGCCTGGGACCGCGAGGTCCCAGTTACCGTGTGTGGCCGAGAGGAGGCACTGTAGGAGTCTTGGTGGTGGAGAGGCTGTGTACCGGCAAGAGGAGGCTTACGCGCTCGGCTCTTCTTTTCACCCCGCGTAAGGAGGGCTAGCCGGTGGCAGTAGCTGAAAGCAGACAGTAGCAGGCAGAAGCAGCATGCAACATGCGAAATGCAACGTGCACTAACTACAAGCACTTCCACGCAGTGCTGCTGCACTGACGCTTCACACACACCCTGATTTACAACTGTGCTAAACATGTGTGTGACAGGACTACCTTGTTGGCTCATTTTGGGTATAAATCTGTGTTTTGTCTTTACAATAAAATGTATAGATTTATTTATTTATATGACTCATATGTAAAAAAAGAAATATTAGTTTTTTGGTTCAAGCCCATATTTAACAAAAGCATTTGACACAATTAATCACAACATCTTAATAAACAAATTAGAAAGGCTGAGAATCAGATGGTTGGTCTTGAACTGGGTTAGAAGCTACTTAACCAACAGGAAGCAATACGTGAAGCTAGGCGAACACACTTCTACAAAGCTGAAAATATTTTGTGGCGTGACTCAGGGATCAATACTTAGACCGAAATTGTTCAATCTCTATATAAATGACATTTGTAAAGTTACAAAGGACTTAAGTTAGTATTAGGGGTGTGCAAAAAAATCGATTATAATACAACTCGCGATTCTCACGTTGTGCGATTCAGAATCGATTCTCATTTAATAAAAAATTTATTTAAATTTTTTTTTTTAATTTCCTTTTTTTTTAGCAATCCAACAAACCAATACTCAATAACAATGCAATCTAATTCCAAAACCAAACCTGACCCAGTAACACTCAGAACTGCAATAAACAGAGCAATTGAAAGGAGACACAAACACGACACAGAACAAACCAAAAGTAGTGAAACAACAGTATCAATATTAGTTATAATTTCAGCATAGCAGTGATTAAAAATCCCTCACTGACATTATCATTAGACATTTAAAAAACAAAAAAAACAAAAAAACAATAGTGTCACAGTGGCTTACACTTGCATCGCATCTCATAAGCTTGACAACACACTGTGTCCAATGTTTTCACAAAGATAAAATAAGTCATATTTTTGGTTTAATAATTAAAACAAATTTAGATTATTGCAATCAGTTGATAAAAAATTGTATTTTACAATTATAAAAACTTAAAAAAAAAAAAATCTAATACTCTGCTAGCATGTCAGCAGACTGGGGTAGATCCTGCTGAAATCCCATGTATTGAATGAATACAGAATTGTTTTGAATCGGAAAAATATCGTTTTTGAATCGAGAATCGCGTTGAATCGAAAAAAATCGATATACAATCGGATCGCGACCCCAATAATCGATATTGAATCGAATCTTGGGACACCCAAAGATTTGCAGCCCTACTTAGTATTATTTGCAGATGATACGACTGTTTTGTTCGGAAGAGAACACGCACAATATAATAAAAAATAATAACAGAAGAGAAATATAACGTTAGAGGAAAATCTATTTTAAAACATTTGTATGCACGTACTGTACAACACTTAAAACCTTTAGCATATCAGTAAGTGGAATTAAATGATGAAATGGATTAGGCAAAGAAATCCAACAAAGCACCAATATGAATCAGTTTAAGAGACCGTTCAAACTACAAGTGTTCACAAAGTACACAGAACAATATTTATGATGAATATCTTGAATCCTTTTTTTCCCCCCTTTTGAGATAAAGATTATTTAGGTATTTAATATTTGTTTACTTACTCCATCCATCTTCTTCCACTTAGCCGAGGTCGGGTTGCGGGGTCAACAGCCTAAGTGGGGAAACCCAGACTTCCCTCTCCCCAGCCACTTCGTTTAGCTCTTCCCGGGGGATCCCGAGGCGTTCCCAGGCCAGCCGGGAGACATAGTCTTCCCAACGTGTCCTGGGTCTTCCCCGTGGCCTCCTACCGGTTGGACGTGCCCTAAACACCTCCCTAGGGAGGCGTCCGGGTGGCATCCTGACCAGATGCCCGAACCACCTCATCTGGCTCCTCTCGATGTGAAGGAGCAGCGGCTTTACTTTGAGTTGCTCCCGGATGACAGAGCTTCTCAACCTATCTTTAAGGGAGAGCCCCGCCACCTGGCGGAGTAAACTCATTTCGGCCGCTTGTACCCGTGATCTTGTCCTTTATGTCATGACCCAAAGCTCATGACCATAGGTGAGGATGGGAACGTAGATTGACTGGTAAATTGAGAACTTTGCCCTCCGGCTCAGCTCCTTCTTCACCACAACGGATTGATACAGCATCGATCCGCCTGTCGATCTCACAATCCACTCTTCCCTCACTCGTGAACAAGACTCCGAGTTACTTGAACTCCTTCACTTGGGGCAAGATCTCCTCCCCGAGAGATGGCACTCCACCCTTTTCCGGGCGAGAACCATGGACTCAGACTTAGAGGTGCTGATTCTCACCCCAGTTGCTTCACACTCTGCTGCGAACCACTCCAATGAGAGCTGAAGATCTTGGCCAAATGAAGCCATCAGGAACACATCATTAGCAAATAGCATGGATCTAATCCTGCAGCCACCAAACCAGATACCCTTAACGCCCTGACTGCGCCTAGAAATTCTGTCCATAAAAGTTATGAACAGAATCGGTGACAAAGGGCAGCCTTGGCGCAGTCCAACCCTCACTGGAAACGGGTCCAACTTACTGCCGGCAATGCGGACCAAGCTCTGACACTGATAAGACAGGGAGCGGACCGCCACAATATGACAGTCCGTTACCCCATTCTCTCTGAGCACTCCCCACAGGACTTCCCGGGGTAGACGGTCGAATGCCTTCTCCAAGTCCACAAAGCACATGTAGACTGGTTGGGCAAACTCCCATGCACCATGGACCCTGCCGAGAGTATAGAGCTGGTCCACAGTTCCACGACCAGGACAAAAACCACACTGTTCCTCCTGAATCCGAAGTTCGACTATCCAGCGTAGCCTCCTCTCCAGTACACCTGAATATACCTTACCGGGAAGGCTGAGGAGTATGATCTCACAATAGTTGGAACACACCCTCCGGTTCCCCTTCTTAAAGAGAGGAACCACAACCCTGGTCTGCAAATCCAGATGTACAGCCCCCGATTTCCATGCGATGCTTCAGAGTCTTGTCAACCAAGACCGCCCCACAGAATCCAGAACCTTAAAGAACTCCGGGTGAGTCTCATCCACCCCTGGGGCCTTGCCACCGAGGAGCTTTTTAACTACCTGGGCAACCTCAGCCCCAGAAATAGGAGAGCTCACCACAGATTCCCCAGGCACTGCTTCCTCATAGGAAGACGTGCTGGTTGGATTGAGAAGGTCTTTGAATTATTCCCTCCACCGATCCACAACATCCGCAGTCGAGGTCAGCAGAACACCATCCCCACCATACACGGTGTTGACACTGCACTGCTTCACTTTCCTGAGGCGGCGGTTGGTGGTCCAGAAACGCTTCAAAGCTGTCCGGAAGTTGTTTTCCATGGCTTCCCCGAACTCCTCCCATGTCTGGGTTTTTGCCTCTGCGACCACTGAAGCCGCACACCGCTTGGCCTGTCGGTACCTGTCTGCTGCCTCAGGAGTCCTATGAGCCAAAAGAGCCCGATAGGACTCTTTCTTCAGCTTGACGGCATACCTCACCGCTGGTGTCCACCAGTGGGTTCTAGGGTTACCGTCACGACAGGCACCAACCACCTTGCGGCCACAGCTCCAATCGGCCGCCTCGACAATAGAGGTACGGAACATCGTCCACTCAGACTCAATGTCCAGCGCCTCCCTTGTGACATGTTCAAAGTTTTTCCGGAGGTGGGAATTGAAACTCTCTCTGACAGGAGACTACCAGGCGTTCCCAGCAAACCCTCACAATGCGTTTGGGCCTGCTGGGTCTGTCCGGCATCCTCTCCCACCATCGCAGCCAACTCACCACCAGGTGGTGATCGGTAGAAAGCTGCGCCCCTGTCTTCACCCGAGTGTCCAAAACATGAGGCCGCAAATCCGATGACACAACTACAAAGTCGATCATGGAACTGCGGTCTAGGTGCCCTGGTGCCAAGTGCACATATGGACACCCTTATGTTTGTACATGGTGTTTTTTATTGACAATCTGTGACGAGCACAAAAGTCCAATGACAAAACAACACTCGGGTTCAGATCCGGGCGGCCATTCTTCCCGATCACGCCTCTCCTGGTTTCACTGTCGTTGCCAACATGAGCGTTGAAGTCCCCCAGTAGAACGAGGGAATCACCCGGGGGAGCACTCTCGAGTACTCCCTCGAGTGAATCCAAAAAGGGTGGGTACTCTGAGCTGCCGTTTGGGGCGTAAACGCAAACAACAGTCAGGCTAGATATAGTCAGACTTACTTCGACACACAGCAAGGGCTCTGGAACCAGTTCTCTTGAAAGGGGCTGAAGTCTCTTCCACTCTGGCGTTCCCGGCAGTGAGAGGCGACGGGCTGGGGTGGCAATTCTTGTTTCCCCCCGGCTCAGGGCCTGCACGTTGGAGTTCAACCCAGTGCACGAGAGGGCCTTCGGCGGAGGGAAGCTACCCTCTCGTGCACTGGGTTCAACTCCAACGTGCAGGCCCTGAGCCGGGGGGAAACAAGAATTGCCACCCCAGCCCGTCGCCTCTCACTGCCGGGAACGCCAGAGTGGAAGAGAGTTCAGCCCCTTTCAAGAGAACTGGTTCCAGAGCCCTTGCTGTGCGTCGAAGTAAGTCTGACTATATCTAGCCGGGACTTCTCCACCTCGCGCACTAGCTCAGGCTCCTTCCCCCCCAGCGAGGTGACGTTCCACGTCCCAAGAGCTAGCTTTTGTAGCCGAGGATCGGACCACCAAGTGCCCTGCCTTAGGCTGCCGCCCAGCTCACAGCACACCCGACCTCTATGGCCCCTGCTATGGGTGGTGAGCCCATTGGAAGGGGGAACCACGTTGCCTCTTCGGGCTGTGCCCGACCAGACTCCATGGGTACAGGCCTGGCCACCAGGTGCTCGCCATCGTGGGAAATCTGGGTCCTTTGTGTATTTTCTTCATAAGAGGTCTTCGAGCTGCTTTTTGTCTGATCCCTCAGCTAGGACCTGTTTGCCTAGGGAGACTCTACCAGGGGGCATAGAAGCCCCCGGACAACATAGCTCCGAGGAATATTGGGACACAAAACTCCTCTACCACGTAAGGTGGCAGCCCAGAGAGGAGAATAATGTCTTGATTTAGTTATTTAATTTTATATATACAGTATATTCATCATTAAATATCATAATTTTCACAGCTTTTTGGTTGGTAGAGGTAGATAGTGTTTTGAAGTAAAGTTCTGACTCTTTTTGTGAAGGCACAAAAACAGGTTGGGTATTGAGAACCTTACATCTATGAATATAAGATTTAGCCAATAGTATAATGATGTTGCAAAGGTAAAATTCCTTTTGAAATTGTTTCTCATACTGTGTAAATCCAAATAGCACATCTTTAAGACAAAACACACATAAATATTGTCCAAGATGAAAGGACAGATGTGTTGCCATAGTGATGGAGTGACTGTTAATGTTTCATCTTAATGCAAGAGGTCAAACTGACATTATTACCCAGAATGCGTTTCTGCAAAAGTATTGCTTTTTTGCTGATTTCAGACTGAACAAATGTTTTTTTACTACAACAAATACATTTTCCCATAGTGTTGAACATTTACTTGCATTCAAGGTTGTTTTCAGGGAGGCAAAAAAGTCAACTGTAAGGAGCACTAATTTATTGTCCAAAGTTCATAACATTATAATTGCCGTAAATTTTGAAAAAATGTTGGGTTGGCGAAGACTTCAAAAATGAACTACCAAATGGACTAATATCTTTAAAATTGTAAAAGTTCTTGAAAGTTGTATATTGTGGAAGTTCAGACCAGGGATGTCAAAGTGGTTTTCATTGAGGGCCACATGGCAGTTATGGCTGCCATCAGCGGCCCGCTTGTAACAGTGAATAATGTATGAATTTGCCTCTGGATTTCCTTATTAATTACAAACCCCGTTTCCATATGAGTTGGAAATTGTGTTAGATGTAAATATAAACAGAATACAATGATTTGCAAATCATTTTCAACCCGTATTCAGTTGAATATGCTACAAAGACAACAAATTTGATGTTAAAACTGATAAAAAAATGTTTTTTTTGCAAATAATCATTAACTTTAGAATTTGATGCCAGCAACATGTGACAAAGAAGTTGGGAAAGGTGGCAATAAATACTGATAAAGTTGAAGAATGCTCATCAAACACTTACATAGAACATCCCACAGGTGTGCAGGCTAATTGGGAACAGGTGGGTGCCATGATTGGGTATAAAAGCAGCTTCCATGAAATGCTAAGTAATTCACAAACAAGGATGGGGCGAGGGTCACCAATTTGTAAGTAAATTGTCGAACAGTTTTAGAACATTTTTCAACGAGCTATTGCAAGGAATTTAGGGATTTTACCATCTACGGTTCGTAAAATCATCAAAAGGTTCAGATAATCTGGAGAAATCACTGCACGTAAGCGATGATATTACGGACCTTTGATCCCTCAGGTGGTACTGCATCAAAAACGGACATCAGTGTGTAAAGGATATCACCACATGGGCTCAGGAACACTTCATAAAACCACTGTCAGTAACTACAGTTGGTCGCTACATCTGCAAGAGCAAGTTAAATCTCTACCATGCAAAGTGAAAGCCATTTATCAACAACACCCAGGAAAGTCGCCGGCTTTTCTAGGCCCGAGCTCATCAAAGATGGACTGATGCAAAGTAGAAAAGTGTTCTGTGGTCTGACGAGTCCACATTTCAAATTACCGTAGTTCCTTGATTTGCCGCCGGGGCGCTAATTAATTTAAAACCTCTTCTCACTCCTGCGCCTACCATAGGCATGCGTTAAAAGTAAGCGTGCACTAATTATTTTAAAACCTCTTCTCACTCCGGCACTTACCAAAGGCATGCAGTAAAAATGTTAGTGTGATGTAAGCTTGGACCTTAAATCTTACTGAATAGCTCTTAATCTTTTTCCCTTTATGAGATTTAAAATTACCTGTATTGAAATCAGCCTCCTCCATTTTGAAAATGATGATAGGGGAAGTGTCGTTACGTCATGAGTTTGACCAGGCGGTAATACTGAGCATGCGCTAATTATTTGGAAAGCGATTTCGACCCAGTAGTAATTCAAGTCAGGCGCATATTATATGCCCTGCGGCAATTCAAGGAAATACGGTATATTTGGAAACTGTGGACGTGGTGTCCTCCGGAACAAAGAGGAAAATAACCATCCGGATTGTTATAGGCGCAAAGTTCAAAAGCCAGCATCTGTGATGGTATGGGGGTGTATTAGTGCCCAAGACATGGGTAACTTACACATCTGTGAAGGCACCATTAATGCTGAATGGTCCATACAGGTTTTGGAGCAACATATGTTGTCATCCAAGCAACGTTATCATGGATGCCCCTGCTTATTTCAGCAAGACAATGCCAAGCCACTTGTTACAACAGCGTGGCTTCGTAAAAAAAAGAGTGCGGGTACTTTCCTGGCCCACCTGCAGTCCAGACCTGTCTCCCATCGAAAATGTGTGGCACATTATGAAGCGTAAAATATGACAGCGGAGACCCCGGACTGTTGAACGACTGAAGTTCTACATAAAACAAGAATGGGAAAGAAATTACACTTTCAAATAAATTAATAAATTAGTTTCCTCATTTCCCAAACGTTTATTGAGTGTTGTTAAAAGAAAATGTGAAGTAACACAGTGGTGAACATGCCCTTTCCCAACTACTTTGGCACATGTTGCAGCCATGATATTGTAAGTTAATGATTATTTGCAAAAAAATTTAAGTTTATGAGTTTGAACATCAAATATGTTGTCTTTGTAGTGCATTCAATTGAATAGGGGATGAAAAGGATTTGCAAATATTCCGTTTATATTTACATCTGACACAATTTGGGGGGTGCTACGGAAAAAAGCTAGCAGCTTAGTTGCCAGAATGTTTGTGTCAAATTGACATTGTTTTTACAACATTATATTGATGGCAGATTAATCGCAAACATGTTAATTTGGACAGCCATGTTTATTTCAGAAACAATGCTGATAGAAGTGTGTCCAAAGACAATATACAAGGCCAGGAAGACTTTGGAGTTTTCTTTGCCTGGGGTCAGTGAAGACTTTGACTGTGATCAAGTGTCTTTAAACACATTTGGAACGTTGGATCTTAACTGCAGAAAAATCTGTTAAAATACAAAATGTTGGAGTACTGTTGTCAAGCCATGTGTGCAAATGTTTTAAGCCTATCATAACATTTGCTTAAATGAAACCCATGATGCATTTAGTTTTTTGGACCTTTAAATACAAAGGTCCTGGGTTCAATCCCTGGGCTCGGGGCCTTTCTGTGTGAAGTTTGCAATTGCTCCCCGTGACTGCGTGGGTTCCCTCCGGGTACTCCGGCTTCCTCCCACCTCCAAAAACATGCACCTGGGGATAGGTTGATTGGCAACACTAAATTGGCCCTAGCGTGTGAATGTGAGTGTGAATGTTGTCTGTCTATCTGTGTTGGCCCTGCGATGAGATGGTGACTTGTCCAGGGTGTACGCCGCCTTCCGCCCAATGCAGCTGAGATAGGCTCCAGAACCCCCGTGACCCCGAAAGGAACAACCGGTAGAAAACGGATTGATGGAAAAACAGTACAAGTTATTTTTTCATTCTGGCAACTTAGCTGCTAGTTTTTCTACCGTAAAAACAAATGTAGCGTCTTTCCATTTACAGTAATACACTGTTAAAAAAGCAACCGTAGATTGTTCAGTCAACTGAATTTTAACGCAAAAAACAGTAGCAATTTATTTTTCAATTTACAGTAATATTCTGTAAAGAACGTAACATTTATTGTCATTTTTATTAATTTGATTGGTAGTTTTCTGTGAAGTTAAGCATTTTTATTTAGACAATTTTGTTGGGGAAAGTATGATAATATACTGTAATATTTGTTGCAATAATGGATACTATTAAAGTTTAAAAGGTATGCAATTTCAAGCTGTACATATGTTTTCTGTCAAAATGAAAAAAAAAATCATTTAATTTTATTAGAAAATATGAAGTACTTTATTGACACATCATTTCCAGGTGTTTGCGAGCCGGATAAAATAATCTGGCGGGATATATCTGGCCCCCGGGCCTTGACTTTAACACCTGTGTATTAGTAGGAAGAAAAAAAAACGTGAAAATTATGATGTACAGTAAAACTGAAAATATTGGTGAGTGTTTATTGAATGAGTCAACATGTCCTGAAATCTGTGAACTTTTTGACCCTTGAACGTAATCATTAGGATGAGCACTCTGGTGGTTCGAGGCGGATTAAAAACGCCAGGGAAGAAGTCAAGTCAAGTCAGCTTTATTTGTCAATTTCTTTACATGTAAAGACATACAAAGGAATCGAAATTTTGTTTCGCACTCTCCCATGCGTAGACAAAAAGAAAAGAAAACACAACAGTAAAGTGCAAGGTAAATACGTCTACCTACTAAAATGACAATATACATAGTTCCTGTTGTTTTTAAATAGGATATGGTTGTAAACAATGAGTGTTTCATCAGTAGTGCAAATACTTATGATATAGCAGCAGATGTGTGCAATTTTGAATAGTCATTTTTTCTGTGGGTCATGGGGTTTAGAGTTCAGGTTGTTCTGGGGATGGGGATTTCAAAGTCCTGACAGCCTGTTGGATCGGGCTGAGGATTGAGGGGTGGGGATGGGGAGTACGGGGGTGGGGGTGGGAAGAGAGTTCACCAGCCTAACAGCCTGGTGGTGAAAGCTGTTGGTGTATCTGGTGGTGCAAAAGCGGAGGCTCCTGTATCTTCTTCCAGAGGGCAGGAGGCTGAACAGGTTGTGTGCAGGGTGGCTTGCGTCACTCACAATTGTGAGTGCTTTGCGGGTGAGGCGGGTGGTGTATAAGTCCTGAAGAGATGGGAGTGGTGCACCAATGATTTTCCCAGCTGTTTTCACGATGCGCTGCAGGTCTCTTCTGTTGTATTGAGTGTAGCTCCCGCCCCACACAGTGATGCAGCTAGAATGCTTTCAACGGTGCCTCTGTGAAAAGTGGTCAGGATGGGTGGTGGAGCACTTGCCCGCTTTAGTTTCCGCAGGGAGTAGAGGCGCTGTTGGGCCTTCTTCACCAGTGATGCAGTGTTGGTAGTCCATGACAGGTCCTCACTGATGTGCATCCCGAGGAATTTGGTGCTCCTTACTCTCTCCGAATAGAACAGAATAGTAAATATATGAATTTTGGTGTACAATAACTAAGTGTACACAATAAACATCTTGCATGACATACGTATGAGAATATTAAATCCTAGAAAGTGTGGTGCTTTGAGACCATAACCATCAAAACAAAGGTCACATGATGTGATTGTGACCCCTCTTTCTGCTCCCGTCTCACACACCTGCAGGCTCTCTGCCAACAATGAAGGCATTCAACAGGACAAACAAACACATCGTGTGCACTGCTTAATGACCACAATTGTCTTGTTTTGTATTACTACTACGATTACTTCTATGAATACATTGAGTCCATCATTTTGTAAAAGCACACACGCAAAATAAGTGGTCAGTCAGTGTCTTGCGTGTATGGAAAAATGGATCTGATTACATATTTAAGGCCTCCGATTGAAAATATCACTTAAAACTACTTTCAGCACTTCAAAACTAGCATTTGTTGCCTATTCCTGCTCCATAAAATTAGACTTGACCATGAAATAGAATCATTTAAGGGGGAACATTACCACAATTTCAGAAGGGTTAAAACCAATAAAAATCAGGTCCCAGTGGCTTATTTTATTTTTCAAAGTTTTTCTCAAAATTTTACCCGTCACGCAATATCCCTAAAAACGGCTTCAGAGTGCCTGATTTTAACCGTCGTTATATCCGCCCGTCTATTGTCCTGTGACGCACTGCGTGAAGCCAACAGAAACAAACATGACGGATAGTACAGAAAGGTATAGCATAGTAGCTCGGATTAAGACTTGGATTTCAGCGGCGCAAGCGGTTCAACAGATTACACATGTATTGAAACGGATGGTTGGAGTGTGGAGGCAAATAGCGAAAACGAAATTGAAGAAGAAACTGAAGCTATTGAGCCATATCACCACAGACAGCGGCACGGGAGGAAGCGCGGACGAATTCGGCGATCGCCTTCTAACCAACGATTGGTATGTGTTTGTTTGGCATTAAATGTGGGTGAAGGGAAAGGCTGGATGCAAATATAGCTACAAATTAGGCATAATGATGAAATATGTACATACAGCTAGCCTAAATAGCATGTTAGCATCGATTAGCTTGCAGTCATGCCGTGACCAAATATGTCTGATTAGCACACTCCACATAAGTCAATAACATCAACAGCACTCACCTTTGTGATTTTGTTGACTTTATTGTTGGAAATGCATCTACTTTGAGTGTCGCAGGATATCCACACATTCTTGCCATCTTTGTGCCATCTCTATCGTAGCATAGCTGTCGTCGGTACAGTGTGAATCTTTTGGCCACTGGTGCAACTTGAATCCGTCTTTGTTCGTGTTGTTACACCCTCCGACAACACACCGACGAGGCATGATGTCTCCAAGGTACGGAAAACAGTCGAAAAAACGGAAAATAACAGAACTGATTTGACTCGGTGCGTGTAATAAGATTGAGAAAATGGCAGATTGCCTCATGTTGTGACATCACGGATGAAAGGTCATCGCTCGACAGGCTATCAATTGAAAGGCGTTTAAATTGCCAAATTCACCCTGTTAGGGTTCGGAAATCGGTTAAAAAAACATATGGTCTTTTTTCTGCAACATCAAGGTATATATCGACGCCTACATGGGTCTGGTGATAATGTTCCCCTTTAAATCCTTCAGAATTGTTGTTTCCCCTACACAAATGTGTATTCACTCTGTATTGTACAAACTCTGTTTCCATATAAGTTGGGAAATTGTGTTAAATGTAAATATAAACAGAATACAATGATTTGCAAATCATTTTCAACCCATATTCAGTTGAATATGCTAAAAAGACAACATATTTGATGTTCAAACTGATAAAAAATGTTTTGTTGAAAATAATCATTAACTTTAGAATTTGATGCCAGCAACACGTGACAAAGAAGTTGGGAATGGTGGAAATAAATAATGATAAAGTTAAGGAATGCTCATCAAACACTTATTTGGAACATCCCACTGGTGTGCAGGCTAATTGGCAACTGGTGGGTGCCATGATTGGGTATAAAAACAGCTACCCAAAAAATGCACAGTCTTTCACAAGAAAGGATGGGGCGAGGTACACCCCTTTGTCCACAACTGCATGAGCAAATAGTCAAACAGTTTAAGAACAACGTTTCTCAAAGTGCAATTGCAAGAAATTTAGGGATTTCAACATCTACCGTGCATAATATCATCAAAAGGTTCAGAGAATCTGGAGAAATCACGCCACATAAGCGGAATGGCCAGAAACCAACATTGTATGAGCGTGACCTTCGATCCCTCAGACGGCACTGTATCAAAAACCCGACATCAATCTCTAAAGGATATCACCACATGGATTCAGAAACACTTCAGAAAACCACTGTCACTAAATACAGTTGGTCGCTACATCTGTAAGTGCAAGTTAAAGCTCTACTTATCAGGCTGGCCCATGACAGTAAATTTGTGTTCTAGTTGTTTCCTATGTGTATAGTATTTCCTGTCAGCGCTCCTATTTTGTTGGTTTCCTGTCTTTCTCCCTGAGCGCTGTTTCCCCTCAGCTGCGGCTGATTGGCACCTGGCCACACCTGGACTGTCAATCAGCCCGCTCCTATTTGAACCTGTTTTGTCCTCCAGTCGAGTGCTGGATTATTGTATTGTATTGTCGTTCCTGTCGTGTCGTGTCGTGTCATGTCCTTGCAGCATAGTGGTAAGCTATATTTCGTTAGATGTTTGTAGCTTACTGTTTTTTGTTTCCTGCTTCCAATTTGTCTTTATACAACACGTAACGACTTCTGTTCGCGGTTCTGTTTTTGCTAGCCTCCATGCTAAGCCATATTTGTTTTCTAGCTCCCTTGCTAGCCTTTTTAGTTTGTTATCCGCCTCGTGCACGCTTTTTGTTGTAACCCTTTGGTTTGTTGTTGTTTTAGTATCTCTATTGAAACCATGTTTTCTCATTCAATGCCTGCCTCCTTCTCTGCATCTTGGGGTTCGTCACAAACTAACTCTGACACTATTATGCAAAGCGAAAGCCATTTTTTAACAACATTAAGAAACGCCGCTGGCTTCTCTAGGCCCGAGATCATCTAAGATGGACTGATGCAAAGTGGAAAAGTGTTCTATGGTTTGACGAGTCCACATTTCAAATTGTTTTTGGAAATATTCGACATTGTGTCATCCGGACCAAAGGGGAAGCGAACCATCCAGACCGTAATTGACGCAAAGTTCAAAATCCAGCATCTGTGATGGTATGGGGGTACATTAGTGCCCGAGGCATGGGTAACTTACACATCTGTGAAGGCACCATTAATGCTGAAAGGCACAAACATGTTTTGGAACAACATATGCTGCCATCTAAGCGCCGTCTTTTTCATGGACGCCCCTGCTTATTCCAGCAAGACAATGCCAAGCCACAATCAGCACATGTCACAACAGCGTGGCTTCGTAAAAAAATAGTGCGGGTACTTTCCTGGCTCGCCTGCAGTCCAGACCTGTCCCCCATCGAAAATGTGTGGCGCATTATGAAGCGTAAAATACGACTGAAGCTGTACATAAAACAAGAATGGGAAAGAATTCCCATTTCAAAGCTTCAACAATTAGTTTCCTCAGTTCCCAAACGTTTATTGAGTGTTGTTAAAAGAAAAGGTGATGTAACACAGTGGTGAACATGCCCTTTCCCAACTACTTTGGCACGTGTTGCAGCCATGAAATTCCAAGTTAATTATTATTTGCAAAAAAAAAATAAAGTTTAAAGTTTGAACATCAAATATCTTGTCTTTGTAGTGCATTCAATTGAATATGGGTTGAAAAGGATTTGCAAATCATTGTATTCCGTTTATATTTACATCTAACACAATTTCCCAACTCATGTGGAAACAGGGTTTGTATTTGAGGCCTCCAATTGAAAATATCACTTTAAACTACTTTCAACACTGTAAAACTATAGCATTCGTTGCCTCTTCCTGCTCCATAAAATTAGATTTGACCATGAAATAGAATCATTTAAAACCTTCAGAACTGTTTTTTCTCCGACACAAATGTACTTTAAAAAACAACAACACTTATTTCTGGGTTTTGACTTAGTCCTGTAACACAGTCCCACATTATTAACAGTAGGTAACACATGACATTACTTCTGAAAAATGTGGACTCTTCTACAAGTCAAATCCTCTGCAGGTCGTCATAAGTTGATGTTTATTTTTCATGTATTAGCCAATACTATGCTAAAAACTCACTCCTGTTACTTCGTCGTCTTTTGCCATAAGAACTTTGCACTAAGTTTGTATGGTATACTGGTAGTAGTATAGTACCGCGATACTAATGAATCCTATTTGGTACTATACCACCTCTAAAAAGTAACGCCCCCTTGTTTTTGTTTTTTTACGAGCATGATGGTGTGTCGTCGTCACGTCCAGACATTGCTGGTTATACGAGCAGAGGAGCATGTTCGGCGGCGCGCACACACAGAGTACTTACAATCAGACACAGAGTGTAGACAGAAAAGGGAGAATGGACACATTTTGGCCTAAAGAGTAAAGATGAAGGTGAAGTTATAACACTGAAACACCCTCAGGAAGAGGTACTTGAAGACATGGCTAGCTAGTTAGCAGCGAACATCCATCCGCAGTCGGCAGTGTTTTAGCTACTTCTAAATCACTCATCCTCGCCTCGATGGCGACAAATTAAGTAAGTTTCTTACAAGTAGCATTATCATTGCAGGACAAGGAATAGCTAGACATGCTTCACTACACACCGTAGGAGGATACAATAGCTCACCAACGTCACAATGTAAACAAATGCCATGGGCGATTACATCGCTATTTTTTAGCATCACAAAATCTTTTTTTAAATGTACATAATGTTTATAAACTCAGGAAATACGTCCCTGGACACATGAGGACTTAAATTATGACCAATGTCTGATCCTGTAACTATTTGATATTGGATTGATACCTATACCTTTTATCCTGCACTACAACGAGCTAATGCAACAGAATTTCCTACATATCTGTACTGTAAAGTTCAATTTTGAATGACAATAAAAGGAAGTCTAAGTTTCTTATTCTAAGTCTAAATGTGTGATATCATCAAAAACTAATGTAAAGTATCAAACAAGAGAAGAATAAGTGATTATTACTTTTTAACAGAAGTGTCGATACTACTATGATTACATAGTTTTTTTTTAGCATCACAAAATCTTTTTTATTTATTTATTTATATTATGTTTATAAACTCAGTAAATGTGTCACTGGACCAAGAGGACTAAAATGATGACCAATGACTGATCCTGTAACTACTTGGTATCGGATCGATACCTAAATTTGTGATATCCTCCAAAACTAATGTAAAGTATCAAACAACAGAAGAATACGTGATTACCAGTATTATATTTTAACAGAAGTATAGATAGAACATGTTAAGACATAAAATAAGCAGATATTAACAATAAATGAACAAGTGGATTGACAATCCATTTTTACTGCTTGTCCTATATAATGTTGACAAAATAATATAATTATAAATGACACAATATGTTACTGCATACGTCAGCAGACTAATTAGGAGTCTTTGTTTGTTTACTTACTACTAAAAGACAAGTTGTCTAGTATGTTCACTAGTTTATGAAAGGACTAAATTGCAATAATAAACAAATGTTTAATGTACCCTAAGATTTTTTTGTTAAAATAAAGCCAATAATGCCATTTTTTGTCGTCCCCTTTATTTAGAAAATAATAGAAATACATTTTGATACCGGTACCCGTCCCCTTAGTTTGTGCATTAGAAATGCTGCCTGACATGGACCAACACTCATTTTGTGTCGTTCAAAAATGTGATTTCAAACATTTCAGTTCATTTTGAGGGAGTTAGGAGATGCAAACGGCAACAATGAGGCGGAATGTAACATCACAAGTTGTATGAACTTGACCATGTTGAGATGCGCATACAGTATAGTACCAATGGGAGTGTAGTACATACAGTATAGTGCCAATGGGTGTGTAGTACATGCAGTTTAGTACCAATGGGTGTGTAGTACATACAGTATAGTGCCAATGGGTGTGTAGTACAAACAGTTTAGTACCAATGGGTGTGTAGCATATACAGTATAGTACCAATGGATGTGTAGTACACACAGTATAGTGCCAAAGGATGTGTAGTACATACAGATTTGTACCAATGGGTGTGTAGTACATGCAGTTTAGTACCAATGGGTGTGTAGTACATACAGATTTGTACCAATGGGTGTGTAGTACTTGCAGTTTAGTACCAATGGGTGTGTAGTACATGCAGTTTAGTACCAATGGGTGTGTAGTACATACAGTATAATGCCAATGGGTGTGTAATACAAACAGTTTAGTACCAATGGGTGTGTAGCATATACAGTATAGTACCAATGGGTGTGTAGTACATACAGTATAGTGCCAATGGGTGTGTAGTACAAACAGTTTAGTACCAATGGGTGTGTAGCATATACAGTATAGTACCAATGGATGTGTAGTACATACAGTATAGCGCCAAAGGATGTGTAGTACATACAGATTTGTACCAATGGGTGTGTCGTACATACAGTATAGTGCCAATGGGTGTCTAGTACATGCAGATTTGTACCAATGGGTGTGTAGTACATGCAGATTTGTACCAATGGGTGTGTAGTACATACAGATTAGTACCAATGGGTGTGTAGTACATACAGATTAGTACCAATGGGTGTGTAGTACATACAGTATAGTGCCAATGGGTGTGTAGTACATGCAGACTTGTACCAATGGGTGTGTAGTACATACAGTATAGTACCAATGGGTGTGTAGTACATACAGATTTGTACCAATGGGTGTGTAGTACATACAGTATAGTACCAATGGGTGTTTAGCATATACAGTATAGTACCAATGGGTGTGTAGTACATACAGATTTGTACCAATGGGTGTGTAGTACATACAGTATAGTACCAATGGGTGTTTAGCATATACAGTATAGTACCAATGGGTGTGTAGTACATACATTATAGCGCCAATGGGTGTGTAGTACATACAGATTTGTACCAATGGGTGTGTATTACATACAGTATAGTGCCAATGGGTGTGTAGTACATGCATATTTGTACCAATGGGTGTGTAGTACATACAGTATAGTGCCAATGGGTGTGTAGTACATGCAGATTTGTACCAATGGGTGTGTAGTATATACAGTATAGTACCAATGGGTGTGTAGTACATACAGTATAGTGCCAATGGGTGAGTAGTACATGCAGATTTGTACCTATGGGTGTGTAGTATATACAGTATAGTACCAATGGGTGTGTAGTACATACAGATTTGTACCAATGGGTGTGTAGTGCATACAGTATAGCACCAATGGGTGTGTAGTACATACAGTATTGTATCAAAGGGTGTGTAGTACTGTAGTTGAATATGCATCTTCTTTGCTCACCTACACTTGCCTGCAGTGACTCTACTCCACCCCCCCTCTCTCTCTCTCTCGCTCTCTCTCTCTCTCTGCCCAGGCCATTAGCTGTGAATTATGGTGCTGCTGCCATCACAGCCAATTGTCTGGACGACAAGCAGGCTTTGCCTCTCACTTTGCTTTGCCGTGTGTTAGCCTCCAGCCAAGTGGCGGGCTCGTCATCTCTGCAGTGATCGTGCAGGTAAGGTGAAAAGTCATGTTGCATTCTGGGCAGTCCTCACAGCACTCCATGCATGTTATGATGCATGACCATAATGATTGTGTGCTGTGTTGATAAAGTTCTAATCACTTCTTTGTTGGTAAAAAGGTGCTTTAAAAGATGCAACACTCCGAGTGAAGGGATGCAGAGACTAGACGAGGCACATCTTCAGACTGGGTATTGACCAGCACAGGTGATGATTTATCATATTCAAATAATTTCTGCAGCTTGGAACTGACAAAAATAGACAACATGACTTGTGGCATGCAGTACACTAAGTATTGAAGTCTTACTATGGCATTTTTTGGGACTATTTTGTGTTTCAGTGCCACTTTGTATGAGTTTATTACTATTACACTCTCACGGTGGCACTTTTCTTAATGCCAGCGTGTGTGTGTGTGTGCGTGTGTGTGTGTGTGTGTGTGTGCGTGTGTGCGTGTGTGTGTGTGTGTGTGTGTGTGTGTGTGTGTGTGTGTGTGTGTGTGTGTGTGTGTGTGTGTGTGTGTGTGTGTTCTTGTATTTCTACCCTTCTCGAGACATCAACAAGGAAAAGTACATTTCATAAGCGTACCGGTGAACAAGTTCAGACCGAAATCATGGTCCCTATACTGGAAAACCATTGCATCTAATAGAGTGTCTCATTTGCAACCCTGGTGGTGAAATCTATCAAAATGAGGGTGGTCCCAAAAAAGAGGGATTTTTGAAATTGACTGAGTTTCCCTTTTAAAAGTGCTCCTCCTGTGGTCAACATATGAAATAACAAGTGTGTGTTGACCCTGTGATGAGGTGACGACTTGTTCAGGGTGTACCCCGCCTTCTGCCCGAATACAGCAGAGATAGGCTCCATCATCACCCCCCTGCAAGCTCCAAAAAGGGATAAGCAATAGAAAATGGATGGATGGGTGTAAAAATTGGAAGTGCTCCCCCTCTGGCCAACATATGTAATAACAAGTGTGTGTAAGAAATTGAAATGTTCCCCCCAAAATTAATAATGAAAAACATGTACATAGAGACATACTGTAATAATTTGAAGTGAATAATGATGATTAAAAACCAATTAAAAACAAAACATTTAAAAAATAAAAAAATTACCTCACAGTGTTTCTATTTGTTATAAAATTGGGAACCATTTCTCATATTCTTTCTGTTTCTGTAATATTGTTATATTTTCTCATAAAATTCTTACCTTTTCTAAAATGTCAAATCATTACTTTTAAATGCAAAATGGTAACATTTGTCGTATAAAATTCTGACTTTTATCACAATATGGCCAATTTTTTTGTTGTTCTTATTATAATGTTACCAAAATGTTAAAGTTTTCTTATAAAATTGTGACTATTGTCGAGTAAAATTACGACTCTTTTCATAAAAATTGCCAACATTTTAAGCTTTTCTTATAAAATTGTGACTGGTATTGAGTTGAAAACCAACTTTTATCATAATACTGCAAAAATTCTTGTGCAATTCCAACTCATTTTTCACAACAAGCTTTTTTATATTTGTTTAGTATGTATATATTATTAATGTTGTAAATACAAATCTTTATATATATATATATCTTAAGAAGGTAACAAATACAATAATGTGTGTGTGTGTGTGTGTGTGTGTGTGTGTGTGTGTGTGTGTGTGTGTGTGTGTGTGTGTGTGTGTGAGTGTGAGTGTGAGTGGGTGTGTGTGTGTGTGTGTGTGTGTGTGTGTGTGTGTGTGTGTGTGTGTGTGTGTGTGTGTGTGTGTGTGTGTGTGTGTGTGTGTGTGTGTGTTCACAGAGCATCAGTTTGCCTCACTTAGGCGAAGCAGGCATTTATTTGCCCGATATGAGGCGAGAGCACAGTAGCCAGATGGAGGCTGTTGATCTTGTTAAAAAGGTCGACGTGAGAAGACCATTACCTGGTTGGCGGCAAACACACCCGGGTGTGAGCACACACACGCTAGTTAGCGTAGAGGCGGTGCACACCGGACGCCAGGCACTCTAAGTTATGAGAAAACTGTTGTCGTAAAACACAGCAGGCTGGATGTTAGGGATGAGTGCATCTGTCGTGGATTTGCATCCAACTTGTAATGTACTGTGTGTGTGATGCACAGATTAGTGTTGACCTGCCGGTTAATGATTGACTCAGCCCTCACACACTGGTTGCTAAGAGCCCCCAGGTAAGGGAGTCCAACAGTTGCCATGTACATTTAAATACTGTAGGTCAGGGACCAGTAGTGACACCATACCAACCCAGTTGTGACACCATACCGGCCCAGTAGTGACACCATACCAACCCATTTGTGACACCATACCGGCCCAGTAGTGACACCATACCAACACAGTTGTGAAACCATACCGGATAAGTATTGACACCATACCGGCCCAGTAGTGACACCATACCAACCCAGTTGTGACACCATACCGGCCCAGTAGTGACACCATACCAACCCAGTTGTGACACCATACCAAGCCAGTAGTGACACCATAAGGACAAGCAGTGACACCAAATTGGCCCAGTAGTGACACCATACCTGCCTAGTGGGGACACCATACCAAGCCAGTAGTGACACCATAAGGACAAGCAGTGACACCAAATCGGCCCAGTGGTGACACCATACCGGACAAGTAGTGACACCATACCGGACAAGTAGTGACACCATACCAACCCAGTAGTGACACCATACCGGACAAGTAGTGACACCATACCGACCCAGTAGTGACACCATACCGGTCCAGTAGTGACACCATACCAACCCAGTTATGAAACCATACCGGACAAGTATTGACACCATACCGGACAAGTAGTGACACCATACAGGCCTAGTAGTGACACCATATCAACCCAGTTGTGAAACCATACCGGACAAGTATTGACACCATACCGGACAAGTAGTGACACCATACCAACCCAGTAGTGACACCATACTGGACAAGTAGTGACACCATACGAACCCAGTTGTGACACCATACCGGCCTAGTAGTGACACCATACCATACCGGCCCAGTAGTGACAACATACCAACCCAGTAATGACATCATACCGACCCAGTAGTGACAACATACCAACCCAGTAGTGACACCATACCGGCCCAGTAGTGACCCCATACCAGACAAGTAGTGACACAACCTCCACCATCGACCGCTAGCTCGCCATCCACGTAATGGCCACCACTGGTCTAGGACAGTGGTTCTGAAATGGGGGTACGCGTACCCCTGGGGGTACTTAAAGGTATGCCGAGGGATACGTGAGATATATTTTTTTTTTAATTCTAAAAATAGCAACAATTCAAAAATCCTTTATAAATATATTTATTGAATAATACTTCAACAAAATATGAATGTAAGTTCATAAACTGTGAAAATACATGCAACAATGCAATATTAAGTGTTGACAGCAAGATTTTTTGTGGACATGTTCCATAAATACTGATGTTAAAGATTTCTTTTTTTGTGAAGAAATTTTTAGAATTAAGTTCATGAATCCAGATGGATTTCTATTACAATCCCCAAAGAGGGCACTTTAAGTTGATGATTACTTCTATGTATAGAAATATTTATTTATAATTGAATCACTTGTTTATTTTTCAACAAGTTTTTAGTTATTTTTATATATTTTTTTCCAAATATTTCAAGAAAGACCGATACAAATGAGCAATATTTTGGCACTGTTATACAATTCAATAAATCAGAAACTGATGACATAGTGCTGTATTTTACTTATTTATCTCTTTTTTTCAACCAAAAATTATTTGCTCTGATTAGGGGGTACTCGAAATAAAAAAATGTTCACAGGTGGTATATCACTAAAAAAAGGTTGAGAACCACTGGTCTAAGGTATGTACAAAATAAGAGGTCCGGCCCCCCAGTCCTTAACTTTCTGGAATTGTGGCCCCCAAAATCCCTGGACAAGTCGCCACCTCATCGCAGGGCCAACACAGATAGACAGACAACCTTCACACTCACATTCACACACTAGGGCCAATTTTAGTCTTGCCAATCAACCTATCCCCAGGTGCATGTCTTTGGAGGTGGGAGGAAGCCGGAGTACCCGGAGGGAACCCACACAGTCACGGGGAGGACATGCAAACTCCACACAGAAAGATCCCGAGCCCGGGATTGAACTCAGCACTACTCAGGACCTTCATATTGTGAGGCACATACACTAACCCCTGTTACACCGTGCTGCCACAATTTAATATTATTAGATAATTAAGTTAGAATATATTTATTTTAGCACTGCTCAATTGTATTTAAATGTATTTTTTATCTATTTTTATGAGTCGATTCTTTGATTCATGGATATCATTTCACGGTAAGTTGAGGTATATATATATATATATATATATATATATATATATATATATATATATACAGTATGTATGTATGTCGAGATTTCTGTGGTTTATCCGTTATACAGTTTCAATTCCGGGGTAGAGCGGAATATACGTTAGGTCAGGTAAAAATACAGAGGCTATTTCATCCCTCCAAGCCTGTTTCATTGAAACAGACTTGTAGGGATGATAAAGCCTCTGCGTTTTTTCCTGACCTAACGTGTGTATATAATATATATGTATATGTATATATATATATATATATATATATATATATATATATATATATATATATATGCACACACGTGGTCAAACTAGTTGATTTTGTTTATTAATACTATATATATATACATAAACATACACACAAACAGTCAAATTAGTTGATTTTGTTTATTTATATTATTGATTTATTCTATTGATTTTGTTTATTTTTATTTATATGAATAATATGGGGCAGCGGGTCTTTCTGTGTGGAGTTTGCATGTTCTCCCCGACTGTATGGGTTCTCGTCCAACTCCAAAGACATGGCAACACTAAATTGCCCCACACCTGCGGTCCTGAGAGAGAAAGCGGTAGGAAATGGATGGATGACAAAAAACATTACATGTTAGGATTAATATGCACACACACTAGTTTCTCTCCTCAGAGTTGTTGGGACCCCCAACTGAGAAAATGGTTGGACTGAGAAACCGCTCCACTTGGGAACCTTTGGTGCTCAAGTCCTCCTGCATCAAATCCTGCGCCATCGGCTGCTCCCTGGGCATCACGGCGCACCTCACCTATGCCAACGCAGACAAGGAGCCTGTTGAAGGTGAGTGATCAGGGCTTAGAAAACTCATATTTGCATAAGACCAATACACATCTCAGCTTCAGCTGGATGGGAAGTGATCTTGATCACCTTTAACACACAAGGGTTTTTATTTTAACTAAGCTTCTCACGACTAGACCCAACATAACATGGAGTACTATTTGTTATTTAGGTGTGTTTGTGTACCCTCTTGGAGAAAAAGAGGTGGTGGTGGGCTTTGAAGCCACAATCGCAGGACGGCAGATGGGCGTTCAGATCCAGAACCGAGGGAAGCTGAAGGACTGCTGCTTGGACTGCTGCCCTGGTTCTGGTCCTGACGGCCGGGAATGGAACTGCTGCGGGAGCTCCGGTTTGGACATGCAGTGCACCAATGGTGGGTCTGGAGCAATCACTTTATACAATGATTCTTTAGAAATGTGGCAGTCCTACTTTTGGAGCCTCAGCTGAATAATTCCAAGGAGCTGATTTTGTAATCTGCTGATGTACAAACCCCGTTTTCATATGAGTTGGGAAATTGTGTTAGATGTAAATATAGACGGAATACAATGATTTGCAAATCATTTTCAACCCATATTCAGTTGAATATGCTACAAAGACAACATATTTAATGTTCAAACTGATAAACTTTTTTTTTTTTTCAAATAATCATTAACTTTAGAATTTGATGCCAGCAACACGTGACAAATAAGTTGGGAAAGATGGCAATAAATACTGATAAAGTTAAGGAATGCTCATCAAACACTCATATGGAACATCCCACAGGTGTGCAGGCTAATTGGTAACAGGTGGGTGCCATGATTGAGTATAAAAGCAGCTTCCATGAAATGCTAAGTAATTCACAAACAAGGATGGGGTGAGGGTCACCAATTTGTAAGCAAATTGTCGAACAGGTTTAGAACATTTCTAAACGAGCTATTGCAAGGAATTTAGGGATTTTACCATCTACGGTCCGTAAAATCATCAAAAGGTTCAGAGAATCTGGAGAAATCACTGCACGTAAGCGATGATATTATAGACCTTTGATCACTCGGGTGGTATTGCATCAAAAACCGACATCAGTGTGTAAAGGATATCACCACATGGGCTCAGGAACACTTCATAAAACCACTGTCAGTAACTACAGTTGGTTGCCACATCTGTAAGTGCAAGTTAAAACTCTACTTGCAAAGTGAAAGCCATTTATCAACAACACCAAGGCCCGAGATCATCTAAGATGGACTGATGCAAAGTGGAAAGTCTTCTGTGGTCTGACGAGTCCACATTTAAAATTGGATTTGGAAACTGTGGACGTGGTGACCTCCGGAACAAAGTGGAAAATAACCATTCGGATTGTTATAGGCCCAAAGTTCAAAAGCCAGCATGTGTGATAGTAAAGGGGTGTATTAGTGCCCAAGGCATGGGTAACTTACACATCTATGAAGGCACCATTAATGCTGAAAGGTCCATACAGGTTTTTGGAGCAACATATGTTGTCTTCCAAGCAACTTTATCATGGGCGCCCCTGCTTATTTCAGCAAGACAAGTGTTACAACAGCATGGCTTCGTAAAAAAAGAGTGCGGGTACTTTCCTGGCCCGCCTGCAGTCCAGACCTGTCTCCCATCTAAAATGTGTGGCGCATTATGAAGCGTAAAATACGACAGCGGACTGTTGAACGACTGAAGCTGTACATAAAACAAGAATGGTAAAGAATTCCACTTTCAAAGCTTCAACAATTAGTTTCCTCAGTTCCCAAACGTTTATTGAGTGTTGTTAAAAGAAAAGGTGATGTAACACAGTGGTGAACATGTCCTTTCCCAACTACTTTGGCACGTGTTGCAGCAATGAAATTCTAAGTTAATTATTATCTGCAAAAAATAATAAAGTTTATGAGTTTAAACATCAAATATCTTGTCTTTGTAGTGCATTCAATTGGACATGGGTTGAAAAGCATTTGCAAATCATTGTATTCCGTTTATATTTACATCTACATCACAATTCCCCAGCTCATGTGGAAACGGGGTTTGTAGGATAAAACATGGCTATCACTGAGATAACAAGGGCAGACTGTAGATTTTGATAAATGTTGCTGCTGTTAGCTATTTTATTAAGCACTGACATGGAATGTCAATTTTGTGTCAGGACATCTCATTCTGGACGAAGACCTGGAAAGAACCACTTTCATCGTGGGCACAGGGGTCATAGGTCCCATGGATATTGTGTCCATCATCATGAAGACCTCACTGGAACTTCCTACACTAGAAAATGGAGCCATCCGCATTGTCTACCCGACAATCCTGACGCCCGTCGTCACACACATGACCACAAGCAAGAGTGAAAACGGGGGGAAATCCGAAGAAACCGGGTACGCTGAATCGTCAAAATACTGTAGAGCAGTGGTCCCCAACCACCGGTTCGGGGACGCGTTTTCTACCGGGCCACACAGAAACATAAATTAATTTATAAACTACCGCATTTTCTCTGACTTAACTTTTGTTTGTCCCACTAAACAGCAATAAGCTTGTTAATAGATGTATATTACAACTCCTTTGTTGTATAACATTAATGCACATATCAAATGTTCATGTGCCAGATTGTAGCCAAAAGCTAATTTTTCATGCTCTTTTTTTTTTTTTGCTGTTTTTATCTACCACACGTAGAAAACCGGTCTATAAAAATAATGCATACATTAAAGGCCTACTGAAACCCACTACTACCGACCACACAGTCTGATAATTTATATATCAATGATGAAATATTAACATTGCAACACATGCCAATACGGCCGGTTTAGTTTACTAAATTGCAATTTTTAATTTCCCGCGGAGTTTCTTGTTGAAAACGTCGCGGAATGATGACGCGTGCGCGTGACGTCACGGACTGTCAGGAAATATTAGCTCAGCACCAGTTACGTCGTCTCCTTTCATCGCATAATTACACAGTAATTTGGCCATCTGTGTTGCTGAATCTTTTGCAATTTGTTCAATTAATAATGGAGACTATAAAGAACAATACTGTTGGTGGAAAGCGGTGTATTGCAGCTGTCTTTAGCACTGAGACACAGCCGGTGTTTCTTTGTTTTTAACACGGAGCGGTCAAGCGAACATGTTTCTCTACGTCAAGCAGCATGTTTTTGGATGGGAATATTGTGATATATATCTTACCGGAGACATCATTGCATTATTCGTCCTCCTGCAGTAGCTGTTTAAAAGGCAGCTGTGAGCTTGGCTCCTCGGCTTCTCTCTGAGACACTGCGTGTTCACCGCAGCCATCGGACCTCAAGGTATGTCTTTACAATCTCACTAAAACACTATTAAAACAATAAGCAGATAAGGGATCTTCCAGAATTATCCTAGTAAATGTGTCTAATTACTTATGAAACGCTCACACTGCCGCCGCCCGGAACCGTCGCTTTTTATTTTATTTTATCTTGTGACGTCATCACCTGCGACTTCCGGTAAAGGCGAGGCTTTTTTATCAACACCAAAAGTTGCAAACTTTATCGTGGATGTTCTCTACTAAATCCTTTCAGCAAAAATATGGCAATATCGCGAAATGATCAAGTATGACACGTAGAATGGACCTGCTATCCCAGTTTAAATAAGAAAATCTCATTTCAGTAGGCCTTTAAACTGATCCCTGCTGGAAGAAATGTTGGGGAACACTGCTGTAGAGGATAAAATTTAATACTAACTAGAATTTGCAATGCATGTGAATGCCCTATGTGCGCGAACCGCCAAACCGCCGATACGTGTGAGCGCAACTAAAATACTTGAATGTCCGGCGTGAGTGGAGCGTGTGGATCTTGGAACGATTTGAATTGGATGAGAAATCTGGGATATGGGGAGGTTTGTGTATTGCCCCTTCATTTTCGATGGTGGGAGTTCCTGGTAATTCTGGGTAATCAGGGAGTTTTCGAAACCGGGAAACATGCTGGCTTGAATGTCCAGGGTGAGTGGAGTGTGTGGATGTTGGAACGGTTCAAATCGGATGAGAAATGTGGGATATGCAGTTGATTTCCCATACATTGTCAACGGGGAGAAAATTATTGGAAAACCTCTAATTTTGGGAAGCGGAAAACATGTTTTGAGTTCGACATAATTTGTACGGAATGAAAATGTTAATTTTGTTGTTCCAATTAAGAAGAATGTTTTGAAGTTGGAATGGTCGAAAATGGTTGAAAAATGCGGCCTGTAAAAACTTTTCCAGAAAGAAGAGGAACTCGGGCAATGGAAAACCAGGTATTCTGGGAATTATTTTCTTACTTGGTAGTTTGTTTGTCCGAGGTGAGTGAAGTGTGTGGATGGTGGAACGGTTCAAATCGGATGAGAAATGTGGGATATGCAGTCGGTTGTATATTTCCCATCCAGTGTTAATGAGAAAATTATCAAAAAATTCCGGGAAAACAGGAAATTTTGGGAAAGAGAAAACAGGTTTTGTGTTTGACAAATGTCAAGAACAGTATGAGCGGATGGTTAGAAGGTCACAATCAGGTAAAAAAAAAAAAAGGGGCATTGTATAACAATGAATACATCTATTCATTTTAATAGAAATTTGGGAATTTCGAGAAAAACTGGGATTTTTTTAAAATATAGGTAATACGATTGTCGTAGATGATATGAATGGGTTGGTGTTGGAATTTTTCAAGACAGTTGAAAAATGTTGACGCAGTAACAGTTTGAATTTAAATGGGTATTTCGGAATTCTTGGAATTTTGTACAAAAAGAAAAATGTTAGTTTTTTTGTTCCAACTAAGAAGAATGTTTTGAAGATGTAATGGTCAAAACGGTTGAAAAATGTGGCCTGTGAAAATTTTCCAGGAAGAGGTGAAACTTGGGCGATGAAGTGAAGTGAATTATATTTGTATAGCGCTTTTCTCAAGTGACTCAAAGCGCTTTACATAGTGACACTCAATATCTAAGTTACATTTAAACCAGTGTGGGTGGCACTGGGAGCAGGTGGGTAAAGTGTCTTGCCCAAGGACACAACGGCAGTAACTAGGATGGCACAAGTGGGAATCGAACCTGCAACCCTCAAGTTGCTGACACGGCCACTCTACCAACTGAGCTATGCCGCCTGGGAATTCCTGAATTTTTTTTAACTTGGTAGTTTGATTGTCAAAGGTGAGTGGAGTGTGTGGATGGTGGAACGGTTTACATCGGATGAGAAATGTGGGATATGCATTCGATTGTATATTACACATCCATTATCAATGAGGAGAAAATTATCGGAAAATCAGGAATTTGGGGAAAGAGAAAACATGTTTTGCATTCAAAATATGTGAAGAACAGCGTGGGTGGATGGTTGAAAGGTTGGAATTGGGTAAAAAATTTGGGACATTGATTAACTTTGAATATGTTCATTTATTTATTTGGGAATTTTGGTAAAAACGAGGAATATCACAATTGTCCTAGATGATGGTATTGGAATTCTTCAAAACGGTTGAAAAATGTTGACATAGTAACAGTTTAAATTTAAATCGGTATTTCAAAATTCCTGGAATTTCGGGAAAACCGGGGAATTTATACTAAAAGAAAAAGTTTCTTTTTGTTGTTCTAATTAAGAAGAATGATTTGAAGGTGAAATGGTCATAAACGGTTGAAAAATGTGGCCTGTGAAAACTTTCCAGGAAGAGATGAAACAAGGGCTATGGAATACCGGGAATTCTGGGAATTCAAATAATTTTTTGATTGTCCAAAGTGAGTGGAGTGTGTGGATGGTGGAACGGTTCAAATCGGTTGAGAAATGGGGAAATTGAGCTCGTTCGAAAAATGACCTACTCATTTTCATTTGGGAAAAATGGCTCGGAAAACCGTGGATTCTGGGTAATCTATGATATACTTGTTTTATTTTATTGGGGAGCTCACAATTCCCGGTTTTGATACTTGAATGGTTCTGATCGGATGAAAACTGTGGGCTGCGGAGCGCGCCAAAGTTTTGCAACGGAATAATACTAGTAAATAGATTGTGTTTGTGATTGTGTTTTGGCATAGAATCCAAACAACAAGTCACAACATTAGTGAGACAGTTTTGTGAGATCCCATACAATAATTTGCTCCTCTCAGTGCCGTTCTACACCATTGCAAACTACAAACACAGCAATAGGGCCTGATCTATTAAAGGTTTGTATGTAGTAACTCACCTGCAAACTTAATAGCACACACTAAGCTGATCTACTAAGGTCAGGAGCAGAGGATTGTCTCTCTTGAGTGAGCCAAAAAAGTAATCGCAATCCATTCAGTGTGTCGGTCTTCATGAAGAAAAAATGCTGATTATCAGAACGCCCACAATACTGGGAAGAGAAAATGCAAATATTATTATTCAGCACACGCATTGTGATTTACCATGGCAAAAACTGTTCTGCGGCCACTATTTTGCGTCTTTATTTAACAGGTCTGAAATGTAAGTATAAAGTGACACCGTTACGCACACGTCTGTGACAAAGGAGGAAAGATCACGCTGCAAAGACAGTTGGACAGGGAATCTTTCGTACTCGGTGTGCATGTCAACATATCGGGACTGTCAGGAATAAAGAAGAATAGACATATTGTCTATTCAGCAATATGGTTTTATAATTTTACAGCTGCTGGATGTCTTAAGAGGCTGATTAAAACAAATTTAGTTTATTTGTTTTAGTGCCTGCTGTCATTTTTTTTATGGCGTTCGCATCTTCATTTAGGAGATATAGTAACGTAATATAGCTCCTATATGAAAAAAACATCTTGCAATATGCATTTGATTGCATTTGGATACTCCCTGCACAGCTCACAGTCAGTGTGCTAAAAATGTTTTCTGTACTCGAGATTGTGATTCTATATTGCAAAAAAAGTGTTTAGATATGTGCCGCTTGTTTAACATTGCAAAAACCCGCAGGTTGGAGAGCACAATAACATGTATGTATGAAATGCTAAAATAATCAGGGACGTTCATGAAAAATAAGTTGCTAACCTGTTTTATCTTTCAGCATTAATGGTGCCTTCACGGATGTGTAAGTTACCCATGCCTTGGGCACTAATACACCCCCATACCATCACAGATGCTGGCTTTTCAACTTTGCGCCTATAACAGTCCGGAATGTTCTTTTCCTCTTTGGTCTGGAGGACATGACGTCCACAGTTTCCCCCCAAAAATTGGAATGTGGACTCGTCAGACCACAGAACAATTTTCCACTTTGCATCAGTCCATTTTAGATGAGCTTGGGCCCAGCGAAGCCGGCAATGTTTCTGGGTGTTGTTGATAAATGGCTTTGGCTTTTCATAGTAGAGTTTGAACTTGCACTTACAGATGTAGCGACCAACTGTTACTGACAGTGGTTTTCTGAAGTGTTCCTGAGCCCATGTAGTGATATCCTTTAAACACTGATGTCTCTTTTTGATGCAGTCCTGCCTAATGGATTGAAGGTCTCGGGCATTCAATGTTTGTTACGCTTACGTGCAGTAATTTCTCCAGATTCTCAGAACCTTTTGAGGATTTTACAGACCGTAGATGGTGTGATCCTTAAATTCCTTGCAATAGCTCATTGAGAAATGTTGTTCATAAACTCTTTGACAATTTGCTCACACATTTGACAACAAAGTGGTGACCCTCGCTCCATCCTTGTTTGTGAATTGCTGAGCATTTCATGGAAGCTGTTTTTATATCCAAACATGGCACCTACTTGTTCCCAATTAGCTTGTTCACCTGTGGGATGTTTCAAATAAGTGTTTGATGAGCATTCCTCAACGTTTTCAGTCTTTTTTGCCACTTGTCCCAGCTTTTTTTAATCATGTTGCAGGTATCAAATTCAAAATTTGCTAATATTTGCAAAAAATAACAAAGTTTTCCAGTTCAAACGTTAAGTATCTTGTCTTTGCAGACTATCCAATTGAATATAGGTTGAAAAGGATTTGCAAATCATTGTGTTCTGTTTTTATTTTTGGGGTTTTGCAAAAACAATATTGTATTTGCTCCAATAATAATAAGGTTTCCTCAAATGACCCATTACTCTCTCTGTCTCTCTTTTCAGACCAACCAGCTGTTTTGGTGCCACCTCAGGAAAACAGGACCGGGTTCTAGATACACAGCAGCAGTATTGTGCCCATGCCATCTTCACACGTCCAGCAGCAAATTTGGCTCCTTATGAACTCAACTTTCAACTGCTGGTCCGAGGGGCCTGTCTGCTGGCCGGTAGTTTCTCTGCTCTTGCTGACACGGTCGTTCTTAACACCTCAACATCTTGGATACTTGAAGGATACTTAAAATGTTACCTCCACAGCCAGACCCCCAAAATCATACGGTGTGGGGTTCCACCCAGGTTTCTGGGAAAATGTGCCTGAAAAGGTCAAACCAGCTGTGTGTTTTGCTATTAGTATGATGATAACCATAGACTGGAACGGTTTTATGCACCTATTGCCATTAGGGGACAGTATCACTCTACATTCCCTTTCCGCTATGTGTTTGCCAGTAGGGTGAGTAGTTTTAATTTAAATGTAAATCTAAATGTAACTCAGGACTGGAGAGCCCCACTCACGCCCTGAGGGCCGATGCTGACCCCAGTGCCCAAAGTGCCTCCATCACCTACATCACCTTAGCGCAGGAGCATCCCTATGACCGACACATAGAGATCATTCTGCACCTCAGCGGTGAGTATGTCCTCCGGTCTCCTGTTTTGTCGCTTTTTGTGTGAATTGTGCATGAACTTTCTTCTTGGCAGAACCACACAGCCCACTGGTCATCATAGAGAAGGGCAGACTCTCCTTTGCCCAGTACGGAAAGCACATTCACTCTCGACGGGATTTCATCCGCTGCACCCGCAAAGATCCCCAACCAGAGAAAAAGGTTGGCTTCTAAAGTTCTGTTCTTGAAATTGATATATATATATATATATATATATATATATATATATATATATGTATGTATGTGTGTGTGTATATATATATATATATATATATATATATATATATATATATATATATATATATATATATACATATATATATGTGTATCTATATATATATATATGTGTGTGTGTATATATATATATATATATCCATCCATCCATCCATTTTCTACCGCTTATTCCCTTTTTGGGGTCGCGGGGGGCGCTGGCGCGTGTCTCAGCTACAATCGGGCGGAAGGCGGGGTACACCCTGGACAAGTCGCCACAACATATATATATATAGACATATATATATATATATATATATATATATATATATATATATATATATATGTGTATATGTGTATGCATATCACTCAATCAATCAATGTTTATTTATATAGCCCTAAATCACAAGTGTCTCAAAGGGCTGCACATACCACAACGACATCCTCGGTAGAGCCCACATAAGGGCAAGGAAAAACTCACCCCAGTGGGACGTCGGTGACAGTGACAATGATGACTATGAGAAACTTTAAAGAGTACCGCATATGTGGGCAATCCCCCCCTCCCCAGGGGACCGAAAGCAATGGATGTCGAGCGGGTCTAACATGATATTGTGAAAGTCCAATCCATAGCGGATATAACATAACCGTGAGAGTCCAGTCAAAAGTGGATCCAATATAGTAGCGAGAGCACCGTCCAAAGTGGAGCCTGCAGGAAACCATCCCAAGTGGAGGCGGATAAGCAGAGATGTCTCCAGCCGATACACAGGCGAGCAGTCCATCCTGGGTCCCGACTCAGGACAGCCAGTACTTCATCCATGGCCACCGGACCTAACCCAATCCACAAGGGAAAGGGTAACAGAGGAGAAAAGGAAAAGAAACAGCAGATCAACTGGTCTAAAAAGGGGGTCTATTTAAAGGCTAGAGTATACAAATGAGTTTTAAAATGAGACTTAAATGCTTTTACTGAGGTGGCATCTCGAACTGTTACCTGGAGGGCATTCCAGAGTACTGTACCCCGAATGGAAAACGCTCTACAGCCCGCAGACCTTTTTTGGGCAATACAATCGGCAAGATAGGCTGGTGCTTGACCGTGTAGTATTTTATACGTAAGTAGTAAAACCTTAAAGTCACATCTTAAAGGCCTACTGAAATGAGATTTTCTTATTTAAACGGGGATAGCAGGTCCATTCTATGTGTCATACTTGATCATTTCGCGATATTGACATATTTTTGCTGAAAGGACTTAGTAGAGAACATCGACGATAAAGTTTGCAACTGTCGATGCTAAGAGAAAAAGCCCTGCCTCTACCGGAAGTCATACATATATATATATACATACACATGTATATATGTATACATACATCACATATATGTGAATGTATGTATATATATGTATGTATGTATGTATATATATATACATATATATATACATACATATGTGTATATATATATATATATATATATATATATATATATATATATATATATATATATATATATATATATGCAGCTGAGATAGGCTCCAGCGACCCCAAAAGGGACAAGTGGAAAATTTATGTATGTATGTATGTGTGTGTTTGTATATGTATGTATATCTATGTATGTGTGTATGTATACATAGTATGTATATATGTATATATACGTATATATGTGTATATATATGTGTGTGTATGTATGTATGTATACATAAATGGGTTGTACTTGTATAGAGCTTTTCTACCTTCAAGGTACTCAAAGCGCTACATAAATGCGTATGTATATACAGTATGTGTGTGTGTATATATATATGTATATATGCTTATGTATGTGTGTGCGTATATATATATATATATATGTGTGTGAATGTATGTATGTATATATATAAATATATATATATATTTATATATTTACACATATATACAGTATATATATATATTTATATATATATATATATATATTCATATACATACACATAAATACATACACATATATATATATACACATATACATATATACAGTATATATATACATACATATATATACACATACACATATAGGTGTTTGTATGAATGTATGTATATATATGTGTGTACATATGTATATACGTATATGCAGCTGAGATAGGCTCCAGCAACCCCAAAAGGGACAAGCAGAAAATGGATAGATGGATGGATTGATGTATGTATGTATGTTTGTATATATGTATGTGTATATGTATATACAGTATGTATGTATATATATATGTATGTGCACACATATGTGTGTATGTATGTATGTATATATCCATCCATCCTTCCATCCATCCATCCATCTTCTTCCGCTTATCCGAGGTCGGGTGGCGGGGGCAGCAGCCAATGCAGGGAAGCCCAGACTTCCCTCTCCCCAGCCACTTCATCCAGCTCCTCCCGGGGGATCCCGAGGCGTTCCCAGGCCAGCCGGGAGACATAGTCTTCCCAACGTGTCCTGGGTCTTCCCCGTGGCCTCCTACTGGTTGGACGAGCCCTAAACACACTCCCTTGGGAGGCGTTTGGGTGGCATCCTGACCAGATGCCTGAACCACCTCATCTGGCTCCTCTCGATGTGGAGGAGCAGCGGCTTTACTTTGAGCTCCTCCCGGATGGCAGAGCTTCTCACCCTATCTCTAAGGGAGAGCCCCGCCACACGGCGGAGGAAACTCATTTCGGCCACTTGTACCCGTAATCTTATCTTTTCGGTCATGACCCAAAGCTTATGACCATAGGTGAGGATGGGAACGTAGATCGACCGGTAAATTGAGAGCTTTGCCTTCCGGCTCAGCTCCTTCTTCACCACAACGGATCGGTACAACGTCCGCATTACTGAAGACGCCGCTCCGATCCGCCTGTCGATCTCACGATCCACTCTTCCCCCACTCGTGAACAAGACTCCGAGGTACTTGAGCTCCTCCACTTGGAGCAGGAGTTCTTCCCCAACCCGGAGATGGCACTCCACCCTTTTCCGGGCGAGAACCATGGACTCGGACTTGGAGGTGCTTATTCTCATTCGGGTCGCTTCACATTCGGCTGCGAACCGATCCAGTGAGAGCTGAAGATCCCGGCCAGATGAAGCCATCAGGACCACATCATCTGCAAAAAGCAGAGACCTTATCCCGCGGCCACCAAACCGGAACCCCTCAACGCCTTGACTGCGCCTAGAAATTCTGTCCATAAATCGGTGACAAAGGACAGCCTTGCCATAGTCCAACCCTCACTGGAAATGTGTCCGACTTACTGCCGGCAATGCAGACCAAGCTCTGACACCGATCGTACAGGGAGCGGACCACCACAATAAGACAGTCCGATACCCCATACTCTCTGAGCACTCCCCACAGGACCTCCCGAGCGACACGGTCGAATGCCTTCTCCAAGTCCACAAAGCACATGTAGACTGGTTGGGCAAACTCCCATGCACCCTCAAGAACCCTGCCGAGAGTATAGAGCTGGTCCACAGTTCCACGACCAGGACGAAAACTACACTGTTCCTCCTGAATCCGAGGTTCGACAATCCGGCATAGCCTCCTCTCCAGTACACCTGAATAAACCTTACCGGGAAGGCTGAGGAGTGTGATCCCACGATAGTTGGAACACACCCTCCGGTCGCCCTTCTTAAAGAGAGGGACCACCACTCCGGTCTGCAAATCCAGAGGTACTGCCTCCGATGTCCAGGCGATGTTGCAGAGTCTTGTCAACCAAGATAGCCCCACAGCCTTAAGGAACTCATCCACGCTAGGGCCTTGGCACCGAGGAGCTTTTTAACTACCTCGGCAACCTCAACCCCAGAAATAGGAGAGCCCACCACAGATTCCACAGGCACTACTTCCTCATAGGAAGACGTGTTGGTGCGATTCCTTCCACCTATCCACAACACCCACAGTTGAGGTCAGCAGTGTACTGCTTCCCCTTCCTGAGGCGGCGGATGGTGGTCCAGAATCGCTTCGAAGCCGTCCAAAATGTCGTTTTCCATGGCTTCCCCGAACTCCTCCCATGTTTTTGCCTCCGCGACCGCTGAAGCTGCACACCGCTTGGCCTGTCGGTACCCGTCCACTGCCTCCGGAGTCCTATGAGCCAAAAGAAACCGATAGGACTCCTTTTTCACCTTGACGGCATCCCTCACCGCCGGTGTCCACCAACGGGTTCTTGGATTACCGCCCCGACAAGCACCAACTACTTTGCGGCCACACCTCCACTGAGCCGCCCCGACAATAGAGGTGCGGAACATGGTCCACTCGGACTCAGTGTCCATCACCTCCCTCGTGACATGTTCAAAGTTCTTCCGGAGGTGGGAATTGAAACTTTCTCTGACAGGAGACTCTGCCTGACGTTCCCAGCAAACCCTCACAATGCATTTGGGCCTGCCAGGTCTGTCTGAAATCCTCCCCCACATTGCAGCCAACTTACCACCAGGTGGTGATCGGTAGAAAGCTCCGCCCCTCTCTTCACCCGAATGTCCAAATCATGAGGCCGCAAATCCGATGACACAACTACAAAGTCGATCATGGAACTGCGGCCTAGGGTCTCCTGGTGCCAAGTGCACATACGGACACCCTTATGTTTGAACATGGTGTTTGTTATCGACAAACTTTGACGAGCACAAAAGTCCAATAACAAAACACCACTCGGGTTCAGATCCGGGCGGCCATTCTTCCCAACCACGCTTCTCCAGGTTTCACTGTTGTTGCCAACATGAGCGTTGAAGTCCCCCAGCAGAACAAGGGAATCACCCGAGGGAGCACTCTCCAGTACTCCCTCGAGTGTACCCCAAAAGGGTGGGTATTCGGAACTGCTGTTTGGTTTCGTAAGCACAAACAACAGTCAGGACCCGTCCCCCCACCCGAAGGCGGAGGGAGGCTACCCTTTCGTCCACTGGGTTGAACTCTCCCGTGCAGGCTTTGAGCCGGGGGGCAACGAGAATTGCCACCCCAGCCTGTCGCCTCTCACTGTTGGCAACGCCAGAGTGGAAGAGGGTCCAGCCCTTCTCGAGAGAAGTGGTTCCAGAGCCCTTGCTGTGCGTCAAAGTGAGTCCGACTACATCCAGCCAGAATTTCTCTACTTCGCGCACTAGCTCAGGCTCCTTCCCCCCCATTAAGGGGGGATGGATTTTTCGTGAAAAAGGGAGGTTTTTTGGGTTTGTGCACTAATTGTAAATGTATCTTGTGTTTTTATCTTGATTTAATTAAAAAAAACAAAAAACAGTTTAATAAAAATAAATAAATAAATTATAAAAAATTCTTCTGCGGCCCAGTACCAATCGAGCCGCTTACCGGGCCGTGGCCCGGTGGTTGGGGACAACTGAGGTAGATCACCTCGACTTGATCAATTGAAAAGTAGCTCACCGGCAGAAAAAGTGTGGGCACCCCTGATATAAAGTGTGTGTATGAGGCAGCGACGTTGGGTTTAGAGCAAGGGTGTCAAACTCAAATACAAAGTGGGCCAAAATTTTAAACGGAACAAAGTTGAACAAATTAACCATTTATTAGGGACCCAAACAAGGTTTGCATTAAATATTGAACAAGCAAGGCTTGTATAACTTTAGTGACATGCAAAATCCAGGTTCAAATAATAATAATAATAATAATAATATTATTTAAAAAATATCAATGGCATATCAAATAAAATTTTAATAAAAATGTTATACCTTTTTTTCTATTTGCAATTTTCTGAGGTAAATATCAAATGTTTTCCAGAGGCTAATAATACATTTGAAAATAAAATAACAATGATGAATGAACCAAACATTCAAGCCTTGAAGTGGCAAGAGAAAATGCATGAATAAAACATTAATTAATGGTCAGTTTGCTGGAAGTTTCCCGGAAGAGTTAGTGCTGCAAGGGTTTCTGGGTATTTGTTCTGTTGTGTTACGGTGCAGATGTTCACCCGAAATGTGTTTGTCATTCTTGTTTGGTGTGGGTTCACAGTGTGGCGCATATTTGTAACAGTGCTAAAGTTGTTTATACGGCCACCCTCAGTGTGACCTGTATGGCTGTTGACCAAGTATGGCTTGCATTCACTTGTGCGTGTGTGTGTGTGTTAAATCCACAAATATTATGTGACACGCTGTTAGTATGGAGGAAAAGCGGACGTGAGGACAGGTTGTAGAAAACGCTAAAGGCAGTGCCTTAAATGCACGCCCCAATATAGTTGTCCAGGTGGAAATCGGTAGAAATTCGTGAGAATGGTTGTCCCGGGAGATTTTCGGGAGGGGCACTGAACTTCAGGAGTCTACCGGGAAAATTAAGAGTGTTGGCAAGTATGAGTATTAGCGGTGAATGCGGTGTTACAGCGGCACCGACGCTGTACAACACCGGCGGGCCAGCTCTAATGCTAAATTGATATTGCCTCAAGGGCCAAATTAAATTACACGGCGGGCCATTTCTGGCCCATGGGCCAGAGTTTCACACCCATGGTTTAGAGTGTTGTGGGGGCCCAGAATTAGATTTTACACGCCTGCTTGAGATCCAACTAAATTGTGACTTGCAGGTGGAGTTTGTGAGAAAGCGCTACCACAAGGACATTCTCAACAACCCAGTGTTGATGCTCAACTTCTGTCCTGATTTGTTGGAGGAGCCTCTGGAGCTGAACAAAGCAAACAGAGAAACCCTGTTTCTGGTGGATGGCAGCGGCAGCATGAGCGGCGACAACATGCGTCGGGTGAAGGTGAACTCAAGCAGCCAGTCTGCCATGGTTTGGTGCAGAAAGACCTTTAAGATGCTTTTCCCCCACAGGAAGCAATGGTGGTCGCGCTAAAGAGCCTCCCTGCAGGCACCTTGCTCAACATCGTCGGCTTCGGCACAAACGTCAAGTCTCTCTTCACGGCCAGCCAGCTCTGCACCGACGTGAGTTTGCATCACTTCAAGGGGAATTTGAATTTCCTGACGGCAGATGTTTTTCAAGCGTGCAGGACGCCCTGTTTGACGGTCTCTAATCAAGCGATAGGTCACGTCCTGGGGTTGCCTTAGCAGCAGAGTATCAGGTTAAATCCAGGCGAGGGTCTGCGAGGACACACAGTATTTTCACAAGCCTGACCATATGGTGACCTTTTATGCATGTTCAGCCCTCCAGCAAGGCAGGTGCTGATGTATGTTTACCTTTGCTTTATTACACCAGGTCTTCTTCAATCACTTTCCACCCTGGCTGTGTAATTGGGGCATCTGACATCAGGACAATCCATGTATGTCGCAGGTTATGTCCGCGCAGGCTTTGTGATCCTTAATCACCTACCACCTGCAGATAATATTCAACTGCTATCCTCAGATTCAGAGTAGGGTTGTCCCGATACCAATATTTTGGTACAGGTACCAAAATGTATTTTGATACTTTTCGATACTTTTCTAATAAAGGAGACCACAACAAATGGTATTATTGCCGTTATTTTAACAACTAATCTTATAGTACATTCAACATATGTTTTTTATTGCAATTTTGTCCTTAAATAAAATAGTGAACATACTAGACAACTTGTCTTTTAGAAGTAAGTAAACAAAAAAAAGGCTTCTAATTAGTCTGCTGACGTATGCAGTAACATATTGTGTCATTTACCATTCTATTATTTTGTCAACATTATAAAGGACAAACTGTAAAAATTGATTATTAATCTATTTGTTCATTTACTGTTAATATCTGCTTACTTTCTGTTTTAACATGTTCTATCTACACTTCTGTGAAATGTAATAATCACTTACCGGTTTTCTTCTGTTGTTTGGATACTTTTTACAATGGATACTTTACTACTTTACATTAGTTTGGATGATACCACAAATTGAGGTATTGATCCGATACCAAGAGGTTACAGGATCATACATTGGTCTTAATTTAAGTCAGCTTGTGTCCAGTGACGCATTTCCTGAGTTTATAAACATAATATAATTTTTTTTTTTTTTTAAATACTAAAAAAAAAAAAAAATGTTATCATGGAATTATCGACTAGATACACTATTGTACTTGGTATCATTACAGTGGATGTCAGGGGTAGATCCACCCATGGCATATGATTACATTGTGAGCTATTGTATCCTCCTACGGTGTGTAGTGAAACATGTTTAGCTATTCCTCATCCTGCAGTGATAATCATACTTGTAAGAAACTCACTTCATTTGTCACCATGGAGGCGAGGATTAGTGATTAGCATGTTTGGCTCATGTTTGTGAAGTAAGCATTTTTGTCTCATGTTTGTGAAGTTAACATGGTTGTGTCATGTTTGGGAAGTTAGCATGGTTGTGAAGTTAGCATGGTTGTCTCATGTTTGTGAAGTTAGCATTTGTGTCTCATATTTGCAAAGTTAGCATGTTTGTGAAGTTAGTATGTTGGTCTAATGATTGTGTAGTTAGTATGTTTGGCTCATGTTTGTGAAGTTAGCATGTTAGTCTCATGTTTGTAAAGTTGACATGTTAGTCTGAAGTTTGTGAAGTTAGCATGTTTGTGAAGATAGCATGTTTGTCTCATGTTTGTGAAGTTAGCACATTTGAAAACTTCTCTTTTTGTTAAAGCTTTTAGTTAATGCACCTTTTAACTATCATTTTAACCACCTTTGTATCCTTTTTATGTTGTTTTCATTGAATTGTTGTTTTACTTCACCTATGTTTTAAACATCGCTTTGTGATTTGATCTGTGAAGCGCTTGATAAATAAATTGTACTTGCTCACTTATTGGCAGAGTTCTGACAGCATGTTCTGCCTCAGGTGACGCTGATGCAGGCGTACGAGTATGTCCAGAAGATGAGAGCTGACATGCGAGGCACCGACCTGATGGGGGCGCTGTCCTGGGTGTACCAGCAGCCCATGCAGCAGGCGTACCCTCGCCAGGTGTTCATCATCACAGACGGGTCCATCAGCAACGTGGGCAAAGTTTTAGAGCTGGTCCGAAGGAACACGTGCGCTGGCAGGTATGGAGGCATTAGACACTTTTCCACCGCAGGAACGTCCCTACTTACTCAGGTAAATAAAGTTCCTCCCGTGTTTCCACCAAAAACTAGATTTAATTCTTCAGGAACCTTTCGGAGTTCCTCCGAGCTTGGTGGGACTTTTTCAAGCAACCAGGAACCTTTGGGGGCCTGTCGAACACTGATTAGTTGAACACCGTTGAGCGTTTCCTAAAAGACGTTTTTCAAAGCCATGACCACGATTGGAATAAACGCGACGACTTGTTTATTTTTTACTTATTGTATTTCTATTACAACAAACTTGACAACAAAAAGAAAGAAGAACGGAAGATTTCAAAATGCAGGAACTTTTGTGGGGCATCTTTGTGCTGAAGAACGCTGATCAGTGAAACTTTTTTGCAGTGTTTTTACTCGGTCGTAGACTTTAAAATACAAACCTCGTTTCCATATGAGTTGGGAAATTGTGTTAGATGTAAATATAAACGGAATACAACAATTTGCAAATCATTTTCAACCCATGTTCAGATGAATGCACTACAAAGACAAGATATTTGATGTTCAAACTCATAAACGTTTTTTTTTTTTTTGCAAATAATAATTAACTTAGAATTTCACGGCTCCAACACATGCCAAAGTAGTTGGGAAAGGCCATGTTCACCACTGTGTTACATCACCTTTTCTTTTAACAACACTATAAACGTTGGGGAACTGAGGAAACTAATTATTGAAGCTTTGAAAGTGGAATTATTTCCCATTCTTGTTTTATGTAGACCTTCAGTCGTTCAACAGTTCGGGGTCTCTGCTGTCGTATTTTACACTTCATAATGCGCCACACATTTTCGATGGGAGACCAGCCTTGACTTTAGGCGGGCCAGGAAAGTACACAATGTCGAATATTTCCAAAAACAATTTCAAATGTGGACTCGTCAGACCTCAGAACAATTTTCCACTTTGCATAAGTCCATCTTAGATGATCTCGGGCCCAGAGAAGCCTGCGGCTTTTCTGGATACTGTTGATAAATGGCTTTCGCTTTGCATAGTAGAGCTTTAACTTGCACTTACAGATGTAGCAACAAACTGTATTTAGTGACAGTGGTTTTCTGAAGTGTTCCTGAGCCCATGTGGTGATACCCTTTAGAGATTGATGTCGGTTTTTGATACAGTGTCGTCTGAGGGATCGAAGGTCACGGTCATTCAATGTTGGTTTCCGGCCATGCCGCTTACGTGGAGTGATTTCTCCAGATTCTCTGAACCTTTTGATGATATTATGGACCGTAGATGTTGAAATCCCTAAATTTCTTGCAATTGCACTTTGAGAAACGTTGTTCTTAAACTGTTTGACTATTTGATGTGTACAACGGGGTGTACCTCGCCCAATCCTTTTTTTGTGAAAGACAGAGCATTTTTTGGGAAGCTGTTTTTATACCCAATCATGGCACCCACCTGTTCCCAATTAGCCTGCACACCTGTGGGATGTTGCAAATAAGATTTTGATGAGCACCCCTCAACTTTATCAGTATTTATTGCCACCTTTCCCAACTTCTTTGTCACATGTTGCTGGCATCAAATTCTAAAGTTAATGATTATTTGCAAAAAAAATAAAGTTTATCAGTTTGAACATCAAACATGTTGTCTTTGTAGCATATTCAACTGAATATGGGTTGAAAAGGATTTGCAAATCATTGTATTCCGTTTATATTTACATCCAACACAATTTCCCAACTCATATAGAAACAGTGTTTGTATATGCAGTTTTGGATTATTTTTACAAACTTCATTTCGATACACAAAGATATGAGAAGTGGACGGACTCTTTTAAACGTATTTACACTTGAAGCGGCGATCTTAGCTGCTTCCTAATCTGACTTCTTTGGACAAATTTTGGGAAAATGGAGGCTGCACATGAGTGTAACAAAGGTAAAAAATATTAATTATTAACTATTTACTTTGTTATATGTTACAAAAGTAGTCAGTGACTCTCCATTTGTCATTATTAGCCTTAACCCCAGTGAACAGAATGCTAATGCTAACGCTAAAGCCTCTGTGTTCATGTTGTCAGCATGAGATAAACTCTAACATTTATTATTCATATATTGTTATTTCCAGATAAACACTGACATTTACTATTTATATATTGTTATTTTCAGATAAACCCTCAGATTTATTATTTATATATTGTTATTTCCAGATAAACACTGACATTTATTATTTATATATTTTTATTTACATATAAACCCTGATATTTATTATTTATATATTGTTATTTAGAGATAAACCCTCACATTTCTTATTTATATACTGTTATTTCCAGATAAACCGTCACATTTATTATTTATATATTATTTCCAGATAAACACTGACATTTATTATTTATATATTGTTATTTACAGATAAACCCTCACATGTAGTATTTATATATTGTTATTTCCAGATAAACCGTCACATTTATTATTCATATATTGTTATTTCCAGATAAACACTGACATTTACTTTTTATATATTGTTATTTTCAGATAAACCCTGACATTTATTATTCATATATTGTTATTTCCAGATAAACACTGACATTTACTATTTATATATTGTTATTTTCAGATAAACCCTCACATTTATTATTTATATATTGTTATTTCTAGATAAACACTGACATTTATTATTTATATATTTTTATTTACATACAAACCCTGATATTTATTATTTATATATTGTTATTTAGAGATAAACCCTCACATTTATTATTTATATACTGTTATTTCCAGATAAACCGTCACATTTATTATTTATATATTATTTCCAGATAAACACTGACATTTATTATTTATATATTGTTATTCACAGATAAACCCTCACATGTATTATTTATATATTGTTATTTCCAGATAAACCGTCATATTTATTATTGATATATTATTTCCAGATAAACACTGACATTTATTATTCATATATTGTTATTTACAGATAAACCCTCACATTTATTATTAATATATTGTTATTTACAGATAAACCCTCACATTTATTATTTATATATTATTTCCAGATAAACACTGACATTTATTATTCATATATTGTTATGTACAGATAAACCCTCACATTTATTATTTATATATTGTTATTTACAGATAAACCCTGACATTTATTATTTATATATATTTGTTTCCAGATAAACACTGACGTGTATTATTTATGTATTGTTATTTACAGCTAAACCCTCACATTTATTATTTATATATTGTTATTTACAGCTAAACCCTCACATTTATTATTTATATATTGTTATTTAAAGATAAACCCTGACATTTATTATTTATGTATTGTTATTTACAGATAAATCCTGACATGTATAATTTATATATTGTTATTTACAGATAAACACTGACATTTGTTATTTATATATTGTTATTTACAGATAAACACTGACATGTATTATTAACATATTGTTATTTACAGATAAACACTGGTATTTATTATTATCTAATATTTGTTATTTATACATTATTTACAGATAAACCATGACATTATTATTTATATATTATCTGTATATGGTTATATATAAATAAACACTGCATTTGTCATTTATATATTGCTATTTACAGATAAACACTGACATTTGTTATTTACAGATAAACACTGACACATATTATTGATATATTGTTATTTACAGATAAACCCTGACATTTGTTATTCATACATTTTTTACAGATAAACCATGACATTTTTATTGATATATTGTTATTTACACATAAACACGGACATTTGTTATTTATATATTGTTATTTACAGATAAACACTGACACATATTATTGATATATTGGTATTTACAGATAAACACTGACATTTATTATTTATACATTATTATTTACAAATAAACCGTGATATTTATTATTTATATATTGTTATTTACAGATAAACCCTGACATTTATTTATATTTTGTTATTTACAGATAAATCCTGACATGTATAATTTATATATTGTTATTTACAGGTAAACACTGACATTTGTTATTTATATATTGTTATTTACAGATAAACACTGACATGTATTATTAACATATTGTTATTTACAGATAAACACTGACATTTATTATTTATATATTGTTATCTACAGATAAACACTGACATTTATTATTTATATATGTATTGTTATTTCCAGATAAACCTTCACATTTAGTATGTATATATTATTTCCAGATAAAAACTGCCTTTTATTATTTATATATTGTTATTTACAGATAAACACTGACATTTATTATTTATATAGACTTTCTGACTGTTAGACATTGCGGACAAAAGCCTGACTTTTTATGAACAATTCCGTACATTTTATTTTAAGTATTCTCCTTTTGTATATTATTGCTTGGTATTTCATTTACTCACTTTTTGGTAAAATAACTCTGACCTCATTTTGTCTGTTTATTGACATGGTATCAGTGTAGAAATAAACTAAACCACTCCTCCATACGTCATCAGCATGATTTGTTTAAACTACCTTGAACTGTAAAATGTGGTAGAAATACAAACCACACATTTACACAGGAAACGATAGATCCAGGAACCATATGGAAAAGGGCCTCATGTCTGCTTTTTGTTCCAGTGCCAGGTTTTCGGGCTTGAAGGTGGAGTCACCGATACCTATTTCCTTCCTGACTACTTAAGTGCTCTCATTTATTCCCTCTGTGCCTGTTGATTCCTGATGCTTCACCCTTCTGTCGTGCACTTTTTGTTATTATTTGTATTCTTTCTTCTCTGCATTGGGGTCCTACTCCAGACAGGCATGAGAATCAGCAGCCTTCTGTTTCATCCATCTATTTTACCCAGGGGCAAACATTGTGGTCTTCTACAACCACGCATTTTGGGCCACTTTTCTACCCATAAACACACACCTTGAGACAGAAATGTACTCGCGCTGTGTGTTTACAATAAAGCAAACAGAAATGGAGTAGAACATGGGTGTCAAACTCGTTTTCATTGCGGGCCACATCGCACTTATGGCTACCATCAAAAGGCTGCTTGTAACAGCAAATAATATAGGAATTTCCCAATGGGTTTGATTATTATTTTTTGCGTGAACTGTAAAATAAAATCTGTATATTTTACTGTAAAACTCAGTCACCAGAATTGTACTGTAAAATGTCAAGTGTGTTTTTTTACAACATAGTACAGTAGGGAAGGAACTCGTATTGTCTGGTTCAAACACTGATAACATCTATTAAAAAGACAAAGAAGCAAGGAATTAAACAGAGACAGAATTAAATTTGGCTCAATTGAGGAGAAACGTCTGGTTTGTACTCTTGTACAGCTTCCCACCACGCTCTGACGAAAGATTGTATGCCACCTCTTTTATTTTGGACTTTCCCTGATTACATGGCAACAGCTGTTTTTAAAGGAAGGGGTTTGTTGCTGTGGTCACAAAACTGTTCAAAGAAAAGGTGCCTGGACTCGAGTCAGGTCCTGCTTCTTCTCCGCTTTGTAGATCTCGGGTCAAGACAAAATCTTTCTGTGGATTAAAATACATCAAAGAAACCGACACTTTCATGTCGCTTCCCATCATACACAGTGGAGTTTTACAAGCCATTTGCTTGTTAGGATCAAAGACAGCTTTTGTCTTCTCGCGGAGAACTCATGGCAACACAAAGTTTTGTGATAACTTGGATACAATTACTCTGACACGTATGGCTCCATCCATTTCTGGGTGGATCTCACGTGAGAGGAAGGTGGGGGTTAATAATTTTGCAATGCAGTCTGCTGAAAATGATGGAAAGTGCCACTCTACATTGCAACTGACGATGTGGTCAAAGTTGGAACTGCCACAAAACACATTTTAAGATATATTATCACCTGTCTGGCAGCTCAAGTGGATAGTGCATTCCCTCAGTTCAATACTTTTCATGTGTCAGGTAACCTGCAACAAATGGGGTCATATGAATCCCCTTCCTACTTCACGATAAAAAGAGAAAAAAAACTAGCAGCTGAGTCGCCAGGACTTTACTGTAAAATCTACAGTGGTTTTTAAAACATATTACTGCGAATGGGAAAAATGGTACCACTGTTTTTTTTACAGAAAACATGGCAGCTTAGCCACCAGAATTTTTCTGTAAACTTTACAATATTTTTTTTTACAACATTTAAAAACACTACCACTTTAATATTATTCTGGCGAGTGAGCTGCCACTCTTTTAACATAAAAAATGTTGTACCGTTTTTCCATTTACAGTAATACACCGTAATTCGTGATTACATTAACTTTAGATTTTAGGGTACAAAATTAACAGCTCAATCAACAGAAATTTTCCGTTAAAAAAAAAACTGTGATAAAATTGTTTTCAATTTACAGTAATATGCTGTAAAAACCACCATAGATTTTACCGTAAAAGCTATTGTCATTTTTACTATGTACAATTTGATGAATAACATGGTTTGAAATCAGAAGTCAAACATATTTAAGTAATTACTTTTATTTTGACAAATAAATTGTTTACAAAGTATGATAATATAATATTTGCAGTGACGTGCTGTCAGGGGAGGCAAGTGAAGCAGTGCCTCACCTGCCACCAGGTGGCTTAACCATGGGACGTTCCAAAACGAAGTAATACAATAAAATAAGTTTTAATTAGTCTCTTTTGGTTTATACTTTCCGTGAGATTTTAGTGTGGTTCCTGTATATTTTGATAATTTTCATGGTCAAAATCGCGGAAATTCCATGTTTCCTGATCAAAAGAATGCAGCAGATGAGAAGTGAGGCAGACACAGGCGGTGCCTCCACGGTTACACACAGTGTGTATTGGGCGTGCATGCGAGGGGGCGCATGCTTGTTGCCACGTGGAAAAGGCAGGTCTTAAGGCAGCAAGTAACTCTGCCTCAAGGTAGGGGGCGATATATTGTCATCTTGCAGTTCAATGCCTCAGCAGTCCTCTGGGAGAAGTGGGGGCGCTCAAGCTAGCAGACACAGGTCTCTCCAGCGGAAGCCAGCATTTTTTTATTTTCTTTTTTTTTAAACTGTATTTATAACAAACATGAATTTTTTTTTAGAGTAAGCCAGCGTTTTTGTCAGATGCTAAAATATTGTTTAATTTCTTGAAAATAAATTTAATTAAATACATGTGTCTGCCAATATGGAGGATTATATACTGTATCCAAGATGAAATACCTCTCTAAACTGGACTTTAAGACAAAACAATGCGATCATACAAAGTATGTTTTCATGGAGGATAGCTATTGCTGCTTCAGATACAAATACAGAAATGTAAGATACACTCACAATACTTGATTTATTTTGTCAAAAGCAAATGGGACCAAAAATTATTTAATATCAACTTTATCAAATAGTTTTGGACCCCATTTATCATATCATAATATCATTATAATAACGTTTTTATGAAAGCGAATAACTCCATATTTACCCCTGTAACTCTAATGTGCAACCTAAATCAACAATGACAAGAGCTGCATATACGAATTTAAATAAGAGAAAAAAGAAGAAAAAAAAGTATGTATACCTCACTTGGTGTTTAGTTCACCGCACGTCACTGAATATTTGTTGCAGTATTGGATACGAGTAAAGCTTAAAAAGGTATGCAATTTCATGCAGCATATTTTTTTGTAAATTGAAAAATGAATACATTTAGTAAGAAAATATAGAGTACTTAAAGGGGAACATTATCACAATTTCAGAAGGGTTAAAACCAATAAAAATCAGTTCCCAGTGGCTTATTTTATTTTCGAAGTTTTTTTCAAAATGTTACCCATCATGGAATGTCCCGAAAAAAGGCTTTAAAGTGCCTAATTTTCGCTATCTGTAAATCCACCTGTCCATTTTCCTGTGACGTCACATAGTGATGCCAATACAAACAAACATGGCGGATAGAACAGCAAGATATAGCAACATTAGCTCGGATTCAGACTCGGATTTCAGCGGTTTAAGCGATTTAACCGATGGATGGTTGGAGTGTGGAGGCAGATAGCGAAAACGAAATTGAAGAAGAAACTGAAGCTATTGAGCGAATAGCTATTGAAGCTATTCGGCGATCGCCTTCTAACTAATGATTGCATCTTTTGACCACAGGAGCAATTTAACGCCGTCGATTGGTAAGTGTTTGTTTGGCATTAAATGTGGGTTGAGGGAAAGGGTGGATGCAAATATAGCTACAAATGTACATACAGCTTGCCTAAATAGCATGTTAGCATCGATTAGCTAACAGTCATACCGTGACCAAATATGTCTGATTAGCACATAAGTCAATAACATCAACAATACTCACCTTTGTGATTTCGTTGACTTTATTGTGGAAATAAATCTGCTTTGAGTGTCGCAGGATATCCACACATTCTTGCCATATCTGCCATGTTAGCATCGATTAGCATGCCGTGCTAATCGATGCACACTCCACGTAAGACAATTTGAATCCGTCCCTGATTGTTTTGTTACACCCTCCGACAACACACCGCTCACGAGGCATGATGTCTCCAAGGTACGGAAAACAGTCGAAAAAACGGAAAATAACAGCTGATTTGACTTGTGTGTGTAATGTGTTTGAGAAAACGGTGGATTGCTTCACGATGTGACGTCACGGTTGAAAGGTCTTCGCTCCGACAGCCGAACAATTGAAAGGCGTTTAAATCGCCAAATTCACCCTTTTAGAGTTCGGAAATCGGTTAAAAAAACATATGGTCTTTTTTCTGCAACATCAAGGTATATATTGACGCTTACATAGGTCTGGTGATAATGTTCCCCTTTAATTGACGCATTATTAGTTCCAGGTGTTTGCAGGCCATATAAAATGATGAACCGGGCCAGATCGGGCCCCCGGGCCTCGAGTTTGACACCTGTGGAGTAGAACGTGTGTGCAGCATGAGACTAACGTCGAAGGGCTGGAGTAAATATCAGCCCCGCCCATTAATCCCTTAAGTGCTCTCGGCAATAAAAGTCTCCCTGGGTAATATACAGTAACTCCATTTGTAGCTCATTAGTATGCTGCTGGTGGACCGACTTTCTTCTCAGAATTTGGTTTGCTTCCTTTCAAATTAATATACTTACATAACTGATCGACTTTGTTTCAATTGTGGCGTATAAATGTTGAAGAATTATGAAAAATACAGCATGTTTTTTCAAAGTAAAAATATGTTTAATCATGTAAATGTAGTGAACGCGCTGAACGCTGTTTCTAATAGACGTTCCTTCTAATATAGCTAAATACGGCAACCAAAATAGGAGAAAAATCTGGAAGTATGACGCAGTGCACGATTTTAAACACATCTGGTGTCTAGTAGGAAGAGCAGTGATTGTACCTTTCTTGTGTTGTGATGCAGATGCTTTGGCTTAGGTCTGGGTCCCCGAGCCTGCAGGCGACTCCTGCAGGGCGTGGCCAAGCTGACAGGAGGCACCACAGAGATTTTGGAAGATGGGGAACGCCTTCAGCCAAAGGTCAGGATCGCTGCCACCTTGTGGGGAAATGTGAAGACATTGCCGAATGAATACAAACATTCACATATAAACTAGCGATGTGCTAATCGATCGACCACTGATCAATATCGGAGGATTTCTGTAAAAAAATCGCAATTGTCGATTAATGCCTTTTTAATGATGATCACAAACGTCAATCTCCTCTGGCTGACACTGTATTTGTTTTTAGTCCCCGGTTGACAAGTGGCTGGCGGCTAATTCTCCCCAAAGTTAACAATAATCACTTCCGTTACCGCAAATAAACTATATTTTAAATACCATTATCACTGGAGGACAAGGAGAAACCTGTTACACCAGATCTGGGCAAATTAAGGCCTGGGGGCCGCATGCAGTGTGTTTAAGCTTTTCAATCTGGCCCGCCGTACATTCCCAAATAATTTTTTTAGACCTTTAACATCAAAACTGTAGCTGCCATTATGATGTGCAGTGATGTTTTCAAATGGCCGCCGTAAGTCTTGAACTATACAAAGTATTTGAATGGATGGAATCTGCGCTTTTGCATGATATACTAATTACTATGGCAATCTAATTAGTGACTATGGTCATGTAATTAGTTACTATGGTCAACTAATTAGTCACTATGGTAATTTAAGTCACAGCAGCTCAGAACGAGGCACCAAGCAGTGTGGGTGGGGAGTGTTTCCACAGAGAGTTTCCAGAGCGGCCAGCCTGAATTTCGGGACGCGGAAAAACATTTTTACAACAAAGTTCTGAAGCTTAGTGATATATCAGATATAACAGATCGTAGGTGGGGGTTTTCTTACCCGTCACGTTCATATTTGGGTGTGTTTGTTGCATTTTTGTTGATTATAAAATATGTTGATGGAGAGGGGGTTTGATATTCATATATTGTCAATATTCAGTGTTTTATCGGTCATAGTTAATATTGTCAATCCCACATTCTTTATTTTTATGTTCTGGGTGTCTCATTCAGTAAAAATATGTAGAATTCCATTCCGTTTTTTAAGGCAGTATGTCATAACGTTTTTAGCTTTTAAACAGACATTATTTTGAGGTTTTGTATTAGTGTTCTTAAAAATAGATCTACCGGCCCCCAGACACATGTTTTTATCTAATTTGGTCCACCGAGTCAGAATAATTGCCCATGCCTGTTCCAAACGTGGGCAGCACGGTGTAAGAGGGTTTAATGGGGACGGCGTGGCGCATTGGATGAGTGGCCGTGCGCAACCCAAGGGTCCCTGGTTCAATCCCCACCTAGTACCAACCTCGTCAGGTCCGTTGTGTCCTGAGCAAGACACTTCACTCTTGCTCCTGATGGGTGCTGGTTAGCGCCTTGCATGGCAGCTCCCTCCATCAGTGTGTGAATGTGTGTGTAAATGGGTAAATGTGGAAGTAGTGTCAAAGCACTTTGAGTAATTTGAAGGTAGAAAAGCGCTATACAAGTACAACCCATTTATTTATTTAGTGCATCTGCCTCACAATACGAAGGTCCTGAGTAGTCCTGAGTTCAATCCCGGGCTCGTGATCTTTCTGTGTGGAGTTTGCATGTTCTCCCCGTGAATGCGTGGGTTCCCTCCGGGTACTCCTGCTTCCTCCCACCTCCAAAGACATGCACCTGGGGATAGGTTGATTGGCAACACTAAATTGGCCCTAGTGTGTCAATGTGAGTGTGAATGTTGTCTGTCTATCTGTGTTGGCCCTGCGATGAGGTGGCGACTTGTCCGGGGTGTAGCCCGCCTTCCTACCGATTGTAGCTGAGATAGGCACCAGCGCCCCCCACGACCCCAAAGGGAATAAGCAGTACAAAAATGGATGCATCACAGTTCGCCCACACATTCAGGTTTTCATCAACTGGGAACATCCCTTGAATGAACACATGAGTCACTCATGCATGATGTGTAACTGCCTTATCAGCTCATCAAGTCACTGAAAAAGGCCCTTGAACCTGTGCTGACTGATGTGCGGATTGACTGGTACCTGCCCGAAAATGTGGAGGCCCTTCTTTCCCCAAATGAAATACCTCCACTCTACCCGGGGAACCGCCTTATTGGTTACTGCACGCTGTACGACATGACAACATTTAAAGCCAAGGTACACCAGACACGTTCATTGTGTGAATGTTGAGAGATGTCCAACATGTCAGTTTCTATGGACAGTACACCAACGTTTATTCCCTCCCACTCTATGTTTTAGTGTCAAGGGCGGGCCTATAAAGATACACGTAATGTCTCCATTGGCTCGGTTTTTTGCCAGTCGAATGATGAGATGTCGCCGCCTACTTCGGAACTCATGCCTGCAGCTGCCTGCTCGGAAGGTAATGACTTGGAAGAGGCGCTGAGGGAGATATCCCGAGACATCTCCTCTGAGTTTTCCTGTGCCAAAGATGCTGACCCCACAGGTCAGTGATAATAAGTTTCTTGTTCGTCTACAGCGTTTACCACTTCTATTTACTACTCAGGCTGGTCCAGTGATGTTCGGACAAGGATCCAGGAGACCTCCTACATCCAGGAGCAGTATGTCCTCACCCACTGCTCCCTTAGTAGCGAGCGCAGTCCTCCTACGCACGTGCAGGCCTCGTCAAGTTCGAACACTACGAGCAGGGCCTGTCCGCCTGATCCCATTGACTCCGCTCCGCTGTTGGACACGGGATCTTTACCACAAGGTCTTGAGAAAATGCCCGCTCTAGAACCGAGATCGTCTATGTCTCGCTGGGCTGACTCAGAGTGGCAGGAAAACCTCTCAGCTGAGAGTCCGCACGACAGCATGAAAAAGGTTCATACTTTATATGCAAGCCTGTCTTTGTTTGAGTCGTTTTGGGGTTAGTGTCAAGACTTCAAAAACGCCTGCAGACCACATGCTGTACATTAGCACTGGCGCCTCTACCGTATTTTCCGGACTATAGTGCGCACCGGTATACAGTGGGGCAAAAAAGTATTTAGTCCGCCACCAATTGTGCAAGTTTTCCCACTTAAAATTATGACAGAGGTCTGTAATTTTCATCATAGGTACACTTCAACTGTGAGAGACAAAATGTGAAAAAAAAATCCAAGAATTCACATTTCAGGAATTTTGAATAATTTATTTGTAAATTATGGTGGAAAATAAGTATTTGGTCAACCATTCAAAGCTCTCACTGATGGAAGGAGGTTTTGGCTCAAAATCTCACGATACATGGCCCCATTCATTCTTTTCTTAACACGGATCAATCGTCCTGTCCCCTTAGCAGAAAAGCAGCCCCAAAGCATGATGTTTCCACCCCCATGCTTCGCAGTAGGTCTGGTGTTCTTGGGATGCAACTCAGTATTCTTCTTCCTCCAAACACGACGAGTTGAGTTTATACCAAAATGGATACATGGATGATACAGCAGAAGATTGTGAGAATGTCATGTGATCAGATGAAACCAAAATAGAACTTTTTGGTATAAACTCAACTCGACGTGTTTGGAGGAAGAAGAATACTGAGTTACATCCCAAGAACACCACACCTACTGTGAAGCATGGGGGTGGAAACATCATGCTTTGGGACTGTTTTTCTGCTAAGGGGACAGGATGATTGATCCGTGTTAAGGAAAGAATGAATGGGGCCATGTATCGTGAGATTTTGAGCCAAAACCTCCTTCCATCAGTGAGAGCTTTGAATGGTTGACCATACTTATTTCCCGCCATAATTTACAAATAAATTCTTTAAAATTCCTACAATGTGAATTCCTGGATTTTTTTTTCAAATTCCGTCTCTCACAGTTGAAGTGTATCTATGATGAAAATTACAGACCTCTGTCATCATTTTAAGTGGGAGAACTTGCACAATCGGTGGCTGACTAAATACTTTTTTGCCTCACTGTATAAGCCGCACCCACTAAATCAGGGGTGTCCAAACTTTTTCCACTGAGGGCCGCACACGGAAAAATTAAAGCATGCTGGGGCCATTTTGATATTTTTAATTTTCAAACCATAACAAAATATATGGATTTTTCAAAATTATTTTACCTTTAGGGGTCCCGGGGACCATAAAGGGTCTCAGTTAATAAAATGTTAAAAATAAGTCAAATTTGTATTATTATTTTTAATTTAATGCTTAAAGTAAATCTGTATATCAACTTGAAAAAAAAAGGTTTTATGGCATTTCTGTCAAAAACATTTTTGTTTTTTTTAATAGTAAAACTGAAATATGCAGTATTTAGTAATTAGAGCCCTAAAAGATCAATAAGGCAGGATACAGTAGATTTTAATTATTTATTATTTTTGAGTAATCACAGTGAAAAAATAAATAAAATACCATTAAATACATTTGGGATCCAAAAGGTGCCCCACTCAGAAAGATGGATGGATGGATGGATTTTTTTTAACTTTCAACACTTAAGTTACGAGATCAACTTCAGATATATCTGTCGATTTTGCGTTTTAACTATTATTTTGTTTGTTTTATGCTCTTTTGTCAAAGAAAACTTTTTCATATGGCAACTGCACAATATATGCAATATTTCCCACATAAAACATTTTAAAGTGAAATATTTGAACTAATTGGAGCTTTGAAATTAATTCATTATAACATGGATTTTTTGTTTTGAACAATGGCAAAAAAATAAATAATTGATTGATTGAAACTTTTATTAGTAGATTGCACAGTACAGTACATATTCCGTACAATTGACCACTAAATGGTAACACCCGAATAAGTTTTTCAACTTGATTAAGTCGGGGTCCACGTTAATCAATTCATGGTAAAAATGTTTTTTACATGGTAAAATAAAGACAAAAGAAAAAAAAACAGCCTGCATTACAGCTTTGTGTCAACATTGCAACTTTTTCTCGATAGATTTCACCTCATTCCAATATTTTTAATATTCTTTTTTATTTTTGCAATAGCATTTCCAGAATGTGTGGCGGGCCGGTAAAAAATTAGCTTCGGGCCGCACATTGGACATCCCTGCACTAAATGGTAGGGAAAAAACATGTTTACATTTATTAGCCGCACCAGACCATAAGCTGCAGATATCTACGTTGCAAAATTAGTTATTTACACAGAAAGATTATTTAAATGTTTATTAATATAACTTAATTGTTTCCAAACGGTGCCTGTAAAACGGCTGATCAAACAAAACAGAAGTCATCGTCATGAACCCACGAGCTAAGGAAGCTCGCAATCCAATCAGCTAAAGAGATTCCATAACTCTTTGTAAATTTACTGAGGAATTTGTGAAACTGTAACAATACAAAAAGAATGCCACTGCAAGTTAATAGTACTAACACACACTCATAAACGTGCTAGAATATTAATTAGCTCATGCGAACAACACTCTCTTCATTACATTACAAATATGCATGATAACACTCTTACAGACATCACACATGGGACAGTTGAGTAATTAAAACAGTTTTGGTTATATTTGTAAAACGTACAAACGTTGCTTGGAGTGGTGAAAGAAGAGTCCACACAAGCAGAAATTAAATGGACGCCTAAAAGACGGAACGGCACTTCTACTTCCGGTTGAAAGCACTAAATAGGACTCATCCAAAAGATGATGCTATAGCACAGACAATAACACCTTTTCAGTATATTTTCTTGTTTTATTTTAAAAACTATTTGCGTAATGGCCGTCTGCGAATAAAATTCCATAATTTAACCGCACCCTTTTATAAGCCGTAGGGTGCAAAGTGTCGGAAAAAAATAGCGTCTCATAGTCCGAAATTTACGGTATATTTTATCTGGATTCTTTGTGTGCGGACAGTAAGAAGGACCCATTCGTCACAGTTTACCTGACACATGAAATGTGACCAGCTAGGGGGGTGCACTATACAGTTTAGCCGCCAGACGGCAGTCGAGTGTTGTCTGTCTAAAAATGTGTTTTGTAGCAATTCCAACTTTGACCACAGCGTCAGTTGTTATGTCGAGTGGCGTTTTCTATCATTTTTAGCAGACTGCATTGCAAAAATGATTAACCCCCTCTCCCTATACATAGATACACAATAACATTTATACACATATACAAACATACACATACAGTATATACTGTATATATAATTATAAATATGTATATATAAATACATGCATATATTTTTACAACTATATATCATTTATAAAGCTGTAAAAATATATAATATATGCTAAAATGCATAAAGTCTAGTCAACCAATCTAGTCAACCAGCATCATAAATTACTCACTGACCCCCGGTGGTCCACGGGCCCCACTTTGACAAAGTCTTCAGACATCCCCGACATGTCAGTACTTGCCAATACAAAATGTTCAATTCCACTTTCCAGAGTTGTGCTGAAGAACCTCATGGGAGACAAAAATCGCTGGCCCGTTCAACCATGGCAGCACGAAGCTTCTCATCGCCGCAAGGTGAGATGGAGATGCATCGCCTCAGGAGAGCTCTGGAGAGGGTCTCTTTCGACCAAACTCTGGGAGGGAGGCTGGATGAAAGTGACGGAGAATCAAAGCCAGCAGATGTACTGTCCCACAGAAGCCTGAATGATTCCAGTGAGTATTTTTTCATACAAAATCCCTTTTCTCCTTTAATGTTGCTATCTAATGGCCTACTGAAATGAGATTTTCTTATTTAAACTGGGATAGCAGGTCCATTCTATGTGTCATACTTAATCATTTCGCGATATTGCCATATTTTTGCTGAAAGGATTTAGTAGATAAAGTTTGCAACTTTTGGTCGCTAATAAAAAAGCCTTGCCTTTACCGGAAGTCGCAGACGATGACGTCACAAGGGTGAGGGCTCCTCACGTCCTCACATTGTTTATATTGGGAGCCTCCAGCAGCAAGAGCTAATCCGACTGAGAAAACGACAATTTCTCCATTAATTTGAGCGAGGAGGAAAGATTTGTGGATGATGATATTGATAGCGAAGGACTAGAAAGAAAAAAAAAGGCGATTGCATTGGGACGGATTCAGATGCTTTTAGACACATTTACTAGGATAATTCTGGGAAATCCCTTATCTTTTTATTTTGTTGCTAGTGTTTTAGTGAGATTAAATACTACCTGATAGTCGGAGGGGTGTGTCCACTGGTGTCTTGAGGCCAGTCTCTGAGGGAAGTCGACGGCACCTGCATGGACAGTGCAAGCTCAGCTGATCTCCGGTAAGAGGCGACTTTTTACCACAATTTTCTCACCAAAACCTGCCGGTTGACAAGTGGTCGGGAACCATGTTCGCTTGACCGCTCTGATCCATAGTAAAGCTTCACCTCCCGGAATTTTAAACAAGGAAACACCGTGTGTTTGTGTGGCTAAAGGCTAAAGCTTCCCAACTCCATCTTTCTACTTTGACTTCTCCATTATTAATTGAACAAATTGCAAAAGATTCAGCAACACAGATGTCCAGAATACTGTTTAATTGCGCGATGAAAAGAGACGACTTTTAGCCGCATATGGTGCTGCGCTAATATGTCCTCTACAGTCACAAGAAACTCTGCGGGAAATTTAAAATTGTAATTTAGTAAACTAAACCGGCCGTATTGGCATGTGTTGCAATGTTAATATTTCATCATTGATATATAAACTATCAGACTGCGTGGTCGGTAGTAGTGGGTTTCAGTAGGCCACTAAGTTTCTCTTTCTTTTCTCCTCAACCCTCAGGCGGACTCCTTTTTCCCGCTTCTCCTCTCGACTGGGATAACTTCACAGACCCCGAGTATCTTTTCACTGCCGTCTCTTTGGAGGATCCTCCACCGGGTCAATGTCGCTCACTCATTCACGGGCTTCTAGGAGGCAGACCCGTGTCCTGGGAGGTCACCGTCAACCTGAGCCACCTCTGGGTGCCTGAAGACAAGAGTGCCACAGGGGTGGCAAGTGGAGGAGGAAGTGAAAGGGAATCTTGGGAGGAGATCGTTCACCAGCTCACCGCTCGCTCCGTCATAAGAGACTTTGAGAAATTGGCAGAGCGGGAGAACCAAACAGAGCACGGTTAGGTTTAATAGACCGATTCATCTACAATAACACACATAATGTATACCCGCTACTGCAATTTCTTAGGTTCAGCAAAGCGATACCGTGTGAAGGCTATCCAGACCAGCAAACATTGCAGTGTCACCTGCATGTACACGGCCTTCACCATCCTTGACAGCAACCCCAACAGAGGCTTCCAGGAAAGTATGGAGGTCCAAAACACAGGTGTGACACCTATCATCATCATCATCATAATCATTATCATTATTTTATAGTCGTAGTTTGCTGTAATGCATGTATTTCATTCATATAGGAAAACAAAAACAATACTTTAATCGAGTGATTCTTTGGCGTACCACCAGTGGTACACATACTGCAGTTTGAGAATAACTGGTTTAAACTATTTACTGGTACTCGCAGCTTAAAATCGGCAAAATGGCGTTCAGTTTTTGTGCCTGAACTCTTTGCATTTATACCTTATTCAGCGAACTAAACGGTAAAAAAAAAAATCAGCTCTCATCGTGGTGCAGAGTACTGTGCACTTTGACATCACAGCAAACTTCAATACCCTTTTTGTGTTTAGGTACACTTGTGAGGAGCAGTCGCCGATCCCACTCAGGTAGTCGCAAGCAAAAAACTTACTCTGTAGGTCTGGGCAGACGACCTGCCAGTGGAGACTGTGAAGAGGTTGAGGACACATTTAACTCTACAGGTAGACAAAATGGATGGCGACGGTTTTCTTTGCTGAGATGGTAGATGATCAGCCATCTTTTTATATCTTTCAGACAGAGATGACACCCCTACATCACCTCAAAGCCTTATATCCTGGGACTCCAGTAAGTCTACTGTCCCAAAACATGTCCTCTCTCTTACCTCTAGTGCAGGGGTGTACAAACATTTTGACTGAGGGGCCACATATATATTATTACAATAATATAATGGATGGCGACATAATTAGAGTATCATTTAGAGCAGTGGTTCTCAAATGGGGGTACGCGTACCCTTGGGGGTACTTGAAGGTATGCCAAGGGGCACGTGAGATTTTTTTAATATTCTAAAAATAGCAAAAATTCCAAAATCCTTTATAAATATATTTATTGAATAATACTTCAACAAAATATGAATGTAAGTTCATAAACTGTGAAAAAAAAATGCAACAATGCAATATTCAGTGTTAACAGCTAGATTTTTTGTGGACATTTTCCATAAATATTGCTGTTAAAGATTTCTTTTTTTGTGAAGAAATGTTTAGAATGAAGTTCATGAATCCAGATGGATCTCTACTACAATCCCAAAAGAGGGCACTTTAAGTTGATGATTACTTCTATGTGTAGAAATCTTTATTTATAAATGAATCACTTGTTTATTTTTCAACAATCTTTTATTTATTTTTATATCTTTTTTTCCAAATAGTTCAAGAAAGACCACTACAAATGAGCAATATTTTGCACTGTTATACAATTTAATAAATTAGAAACTGATGACATAGTGCTGTATTTTATCTCTTTTTTTCAACCAAAAATGCTTTGCTCTGATTAGGTGGTACTTGAATTAAAAAAATGTTCACAGGGGGTACATCACTGAAAAAAGGTTGAGAACCACTGATCTAGAGTATGTGAAAGTTAAACTTCCGTGACAACCTCCTTAAAGTGTTTTAATCAATCAGAAATATCAAGCAGCTAAAATGCACCAAACATGGATAAGTGTGGAGAGTGTTTTGCATTTTTCCTATCATCCCTTGTAATGGATTTAACTGGGTCCCATTTAGTTTTTTGCTTTTTTTTTAATTGGACGTTTTAAAAAAAAAATTATATTCACAATGTTCAATGAGCAGATTGTGTTATGTGTGACCATTTTTCTTGAATTTTTGTGCTGGTTGACTTTTTTTTCTCTCGGCACCATGACTTGGGAAGGTTGTTTGGATGGGGACTTATAAGTAAATGCTTTGCTGTGTTACCTTGTAAGTATAAATAATTGTTGAGTTACTATTGTTGGCCATCAGATGGGGATAATACCAGAGTCGACACATCTGTATTTTATGAATATGAAGGTCCTGAGTTTAATCCCGGGCCCGGGATCTTTCTGCGTGGAGTTTGCATGTTCTCCCCATGACTGCGTGGGTTCCCTCCAAGTACTCTGGCTTCCTCCCACCTCCAAAGACATGCACCTGGGGATAGGTTGATTGGCAACACTAAATGGTCCCTAGTGTTTGAATGTTGTTGTCTATCTGTGTTGGCCCTGTGACGAGGTGGCTACTTGTCCAGGGTGTACTCCGCCTTCCGCCCGAATGCAGCTGAGAAAGGCTCCAGCAACCCCCGCGACCCCGAAAGAGACAAGGTGTAGAAAATGGAGGGATGGATAAATACAGCGCTCCAGACCAATTTGCTTACTGAATTTGTGCTGGCTCGCGGATGAAATTGGAGACGGCGATGTGTCAACTGCGGCTGTAATTTAGCCACATGAATAACATGAATATTAAAAGCATGTTCATCAAACTTCTTTATTATTACTTGGAGTGTTCCAAGAAAACGCTTTCACTTTCGATACAATATCGACATTGGAGCCTTGAGTATTGGCCCATATGATATCAGCAGGATCCGTAGACAAGGTTTGATCTAGTGAAATCAGGTTTTAGGTATAAAAAAAACACTAACCTTATAGTGTTAAAGTAGATACTTGAATTATTTAGTAGTGTGGTATGTTGGAAAAGAACAATGGTTGGGATTAAAACACTAACCTTACAACAGAATAATGCTTTTCAAGTGGAGTGTTAATTTGTGTTTTGGCGACACCTAGTGGTCAAAATAATCAATCAAATTAAGGGCAACACGCAAGCAGTTGAATGATGCGGACATGTTTGTTACTGAATTTATCTGTAATTATTTTGCAACTATAATTATTTGTTACCTGTTCATAGTGACAGCTGTCAAGTCTTACACTTCATAATTGTTCAATTAAAGACACTCATTTTTTCACATTGTCAAGAATTTTGAAAACAAAAAATAATTTATTCAATTTTGGAATAAGGCTGTAACATAACATAAAACGTGGAAAAAGTGAAGCGCTGCAAATGCATTGTATAATAAGTCTAATATGTCGAGCTATTGAGCTTACATACAGTAGCTGATAGCTCTGAGTAGCCTACCATGTATACCTTTTTGTAAATAACGTCACTACATTACGAGGGAAGATAAAACTTGTGTGCTTATTGGAGAATATTTAGCTGTTAACTCGCTGTCAAACTTTGCACAAGTAAACACGCTGCTGGACTGCTTATATCTGAGTTTTTAGATCCAATGTCAATATTGGATCAGGACAGCCTTAATTATTACTGAATGCATATTTGACCTTTCTGCTGTTTCAGATGTCGGGGGCAATGCCCCCAGTACTGCTGCCTCAGCAACAACGGGCCCCTCGTCCACACGTTCTCAGAGATCCATAGAGAGCAAGTCAATGGAGAGCTTCTTTGGAACGAGGTAAGCTTGGAAAACCATGACATAAAATGACACACTGTTGTTAATGCTTTACTTCATACTTGCCAACCCTCCCGGATTTTCCGGGAGACTCCCGAAAACTCCCGAAAACCTCCCGTGACAAATTTTCTCCCGAAATTCAGGCGGAGCTGGAGGCCACACCCCCTCCATCTCCAAGCGGACCTGAATGACGTGCATAAAGAGCGAGCCTGCCCAATGACGTTATAACTGTAGAATGGTCGAGGGCGAGTTCTTGGTTTCATATGTGGGTTTATTGTTAGGCCGTTTCATTAAAGTCCTCCCAGCCCGGTAATAACACACAACAACAGCAGTCACATTTTTGTCTGCCGTAAAGCAGTTCAGCTGCTGTAAGCTCCAATGTTGTGCGCTTTTGACACTCTTAAGCAGGACAATACTGCCTTCTACTGTACATAGAATAGAATAGAATGTACTTTATTTAATTCAGCACCACAGTTCGCTCACAATAAACAATGATAATAATAAATAATATATTATATATAATATATGAATAATATAAATATATTCTACATATATTCTACATTTAAGTGCAGTCAAGGAACATATGCATTATACAGTCTGATGGCTGTCGGTATGAAGGACCTCCTGTGTCGTTCCGTGTTACATTTTGGGAGTCTGAGCCTTCCACTGAACATGCTCATTCTCTCCGCAAGGTCCGAGTGTAGTGGGTGGGAGGTGTTGTCCATAATGGCTAGGAGTTTTGCTAGACTTCTCCTCTGCCAGAGAGTCTAGCTGTGGTTAGAAAAATAGTGACAGACAATAGAACAAAGATGGACATTTCAACCCTTAACTCAACAATGAGTAGATGAGTGTTATGTGTGTGTATATGTGTAAATAAATGAACACGGAAATTCAAGTATTTATTTTATTTATTTATATACATATATATATATATATATATATATATATATAATATATATATATATATATATATAATATATATATATATATATATATAATATATTCTAGCTATATATATATATTTATTTTATTATATATATATGATAAAATATATATATATATATATATATATATATATATATATATATATATATAATAAAATACATATATATATAGCTAGAATTCACTGAAAGTCAAGTATTTTATATATATATATATATATATATATATATATATATATATATTAAATATATATTAAATATTTGACTCTTAACCATGCCCCCCACTCCCCACCTGCTGAAATCGGAGGTCTCAAGGTTGGCAAGTATGCTTTACTTATATTCACTGGACATGTAAACACCATCAACAGTTTAGTTCATTTTGCTCATAGTGCATTCGGAAAGTATCCACAGCGCTTCACATTTTATGTTATGAATTTTCCATCAAAATTACCTTATTCCAAAAATATAAGTCATTTTTTCCTCAAAATTATACATGTTACACCATCCTGACAATAAGATAAAACATTTTCTAATTTGCATATTTAATAAAAGTAAAAAAAAACGCGTTCACAGCCTTTGCTCAATACTTTTTTGATGCACCTTTGGCAGCAATTAGAGCAGGGGTCACCAACCTTTTTGAAACCAAGAGCTACTTCTTGGGTACTGATTAATGCAAAGGGCTACCAGTTTGATACACACTTAAATAAATTGCCAGAAATAGCCAATTTGCTCAAGTTATCTTTAATAAATAAGTCTCTCTCTCTCTCTCTCTCTCTCTCTCTCTCTCTCTATATATATATATATATATATATATATATAAAGGGTATTTATGTCTGTCATTCCGTTGTACATTTTTTTTCCTTATATGGAAGGTTTTTTGTAGAGAATAAATAATGAAAAAAACACTTAATTGAACGGTTTAAAAGAGGAGAAAACACACAAAAAATGAAAATTAAATTTTGAAACATAGTTCATGTTTAATTTCGACTCTTTAAAATGCAAAATTCAACCGAAAAAAATGAAGAGAAAAACTAGCTAATTCGGATCTTTTTGAAAAAATTAAAAAAATAATTTATGGAACATCATTAGTAATTTTTTCTGATTAAGATTAATCTTAGAATTTTGATCACATGTTTTAAATGTGTTAAAATCAACTTTGAAATAAGATTTAAATTTGATTCTACAGATTTTCTAGATTTGCCAGAACAATTTTTTTAAATTTTAATCATAATAAGTTTGAAGAAATATTTCACAAATGTTCTTTGTTGAAAAAACAGAAGCTAAAATTAAGAATTAAATTAAAATGTATTTATTATTCTTTACAATAATAAAAAAAAAATACTTGAACATTGATTTAAATTGTCAGGAAAGAAGAGGAAGGAAATTAAAAGGTAAAAAGGTATATGTGTTTAGAAATCCTAAAATCATTTTCAAGGTTGTATTTTTTATCTAAAAGTGTCTTTCTGAAAGTTATGAGAAGCAAAGTAAAAATATAAATGAATTTATTCAAACAAGTGAAGACCAAGTCTTTAAAATATTTTCTTGGATTTTCAAATCCTATTTGAGTTTTGTCTCTCTTAGAATTAAAAATGTCGAGCAAAGTGAGACGAGCTTGCTAGTAGACAAATCAAATTTAAAAAATAGAGGCAGCTCACTGGCAAGTGCTGCTATTTGAGCTATTTTTAGAACAGGCCAGCGGGCTACTCATCTGGTCCTTATGGGCTACCTGGTCCCCGCGGGCACCGCTTTGGTGACCCCTGAATTAGAGCCTCAAGTCTTTGAATACGACGCCACAAACTTGGCACACCTATCTTTGGGCAGTTACGCCCATTCCTCTTCGCAGCACCTCTCAAGACCCATCCCACTGGATGGGAAGTGTTGGTTTTCTTCCGGGATGTCTCTGTACATTGATGTTTTCATCTTTCCCTCTATCATGACAAGTTTCCCAGTTTATGCCGCTGAAAAACATCCTCACAGCATGATGCTGCCACCACCACTAAAAAGACTTGAGGCTGTAATTTGCATCAACAAAGTATTGCGCAAAAGCTTTGAATACAGGTGATGTTTTGAAAAGTGTTTTTTATTTTTAATATATATTTTTTTATATTGTCAATAATTTTGAGAACAAAATATAATTTCATTCAATATTGATTATTGGAGTCACGATTCGATAATATATCGATTCAATTCGATTCAAAAACGTTTTTTTTTTCCCGATTTAAAAGGATTCTGTATTCATTCAATACATAGCATTCCAGCAGGATCTACCCCAGTCTGCTGACATGCAAGCAGAGTAGTAGAATTTTGAAAAAAGCTTTTATAATTGTAAAGGACATTGTTTTATCAACTGATTGTTTTATCAACTGATTGCAATAATGTAAATGTGTTTTACCTTTTAAACAAACCAAAAATATGACTTATTTTATCTTTATGAAAACATTGGACACAGTGTTTTGTCAAGCTTATGAGATGTGATGCAAGTGTAAACCACTGTGACACTATTGTTTTTATTTTTTATAAATGTCTAATGATAATGTCAATGAGGGATTTTTAATCACTGGTATGCTGAAATTATAACTAATATTGATACTGTTGTTGATGATATTCATTTTTGTTTCAATACTTTTGGTTTGTTCTGTGTCTCCTCTCAAGTGCTCTGTTTATTGCAGTTCTGAGTGTTGCTGGGTCAGGTTTGGTTTTGGAATTGGATTGCATTGTTATGGTATTGCTGTGTAGTGGTTTGATGGATTGATTTAAAAAAACAAAAAAAAATTTTTTTTTTTAAATTAGAATCGATTTGTTACTGAATTTATCTGTAATTATTTTGCAACTATAATTATTTGATACTTGTTCATATTGACAGCTGTCATGTCTTACACTTCATAATTGTTCAATTAACTAATTTTTTCACATTGTCAAGAATTTTGAGAACAAAAAATAATTTAGTCAATTTTGGAATAAGGCTGTAACATAACATAAAACGCGGAAAAAGTGAAGCGCTGCAAATGCATTGTATAATAAGTCTAATATGTCGAGCTATTGAGCTTACATACAGTAGCTGATAGCCCTTAGACCTATGACACTTAATAATAAGTGTCATAGGTCTCATAGAGCAGGTGTATTTCATGTGGCCATTCAGTGACGTTTCAAGGCAGGACACATTTGGATACCTGTAAAAGTCACTGCAAATCTTCCAGGTTTCCGCTCGGCAGACTCAGATCCTCTATTTCATCAGGAAGACAGGTTCCTCTCAAGTCCCACTGCCTCTCTGCAGAGAGTGAGAAACAACCTGACAAAGAAGCGTCAGACTACCTGCCCCTGGTGAGTCATTGGGTCATCAGCAGCACATCTAAGCAGGCACTTTCATTCACCACTGTCTCCTTAGGTTCGCCTGCAGCTAGCTTCAGGAGCCTTTCTCCTCACAGAGCTCTACGCCGACTGCGTCCAGATCTCTTTAGACCGCCTAAAGAGGGCATCACCCTACACCCTGCATAGACGCAGCCTCAGCCCACCTTTCCGCTGTCCATCTCCCAGCGCTCCATCTTTGTCCTCGGCCGCTAAAACCCCGGCTAGTCATCACGTCACCTTCTCACCATCCTCCTGCTCCCTCGTCAAAACAAACGCGCCTCCTTTTCACCACACCCGAGACGACATCCCACTGATGCTGGAGCCAAGGCTTCGCAGAAGACACCTGTCCGACAGAGATCCCGTCCCCTTGTCCCCGGACCTCCCCAGCTCTGAGGAAGGCTCCCTCGAGCTACCGAGCGGAAATTCGCCAGGCCTGAGCCACGGCCAAGCCGACAGCGGTCGCGGGTCAGAGACCGACATGTGTGAGGGCTCATCGCTGGAGCTGGCCTGCCTCCAAGTCAGCAGCCAATTGGCTCAAGATGACCTGGAGGGCTCGAGCTGGGCAACGGCAGTGGCCCTTGCTTGGCTGGAACATCGCTGTGCCGGATACTTCATGGAGTGGGAGCTGCTGGCTGCAAAAGCGGACTTCTGGCTGCGAGGTCAGGAGCTGCCAGAGGGGGTGGACCTGGCCGGGCTGAGGGGGGCCGCCAGACAGCTGTTTCTGCTGCTGCGCCACTGGGATGAGAACATCAAATTCAACATGCTGTGCTATAACCCCAAGTACATGTGAGACAATCACCTCTGGAAACTGAGCCAAATGCAAGTGCCGTTATTGAGTTAAATCTACCATGCAGTTATCTTAAGAAATAGCCTCATCTTACAAAGCCAAATCATCAAGAGTCAAAGTTAAAGGCCTACTGAAATGAGACTTTCTTATTTAAACGGGGATAGCAGGTCCATTCTATGTGTCTTACTTGATCAATTCGCGATATTGCTGTATTTTTGCTGAAAGGATTTAGTAAAGAACATTGACGATAAAGTTCGCAACTTTTGGTCGCTAATAAAAAAAAGCCTTGCCTGTACTGGAAGTAGCAGATGATATGCGCGTGACGTCAGAGGTTGTGGAGCTTCTCACATCGGAACATTGTTTACAATCATAGCCACCAGCAGCGAGAGCGATTTCCCCATTAATTTGAGCGAGGATGAAAGATTTGTGGATGAGGAAAGTAAGAGTGAAGGACTAGAAAAAAAATAAATAAAAAGACTATAGAGTGGGAGCGGTTCAGATGTTATTAGTAGGGTTGGGTACCGAGTATCGATTGGAACCGGGACTAACTTTCCCATTCTCCCGGAATGGTTCAAAAGTTTAAATTTTGATTCCTAGTTTCGATACCCAGTCCGCCGACCCGGAAGAAGAAGCCGCTGAACACCAACGAAGAAGCGCCCACCGCCGGAAGTGTTAGCCGAACGAGTCAGTCAAGCATGGATAGCAGGCGTCGACGGTCGAAAATGTGGCTTTATTTTACTAAAAAAAAAGGAAATATCGGCGAAATGTAACAAGTGCGACAGGACTGTTTCGTGCTTAGGAGGGTGCAAGTCGAACATGATGAAGTACCTCCGAGTTCATGGAGTACAAATAAATGCGTGTCCCGTCTTCGACAGGAGACACTATCTGTCCAGAAAACTCACGCATCCTGCCTGAGAAGGCGGATATGGTCATTTTCCTAAACAAGAACTGTCTCTGATTTTATACTGTATCTGCTACTAATCTGGACTGGGTTTTGCAAGTTGTTTCTTATTGTTTATTTGCTTTTCTGCACCAGGTTAGCCCATCAGTGGGAGCACGGTAACATGTTTAAGTACCTGCAGCATCATACACTTGTGTGTGTGTAAATGTGATTTCATGAGGTTTTCAAAAATAAAGCTCTCTTAATGAAAGAGTGAAAATGTATTTATAATATTTATATTCAAGTTCATAGATTTGATATTGATATTCTAGTTGAAAACAGGGCTTTAAGGAATTTGTAGTAAAGTTCACAAAATGTTAATAGAATTAAAATTGATGGGGAATGTCAGACTATTTCACTCAGAAAGACTGTAGCTCATTTAAAATATCCTGAACTTTTTTTTGACCCTGCCTTTTTTTTTTAAAAGAAAGAATCGGAATCGAGAATCGTCAGGAATCGGAATCGAAGCAAAGAATCGGAATTGTTGGAATTCAAACGATACCCAACCCTAGTTATTAGACAAATTTACTAGGATAATTCTGGAAAATCCCTTATCTGCTTATTGTGTTACTAGTGTTTTAGTGAGATTATATGGTCGTACCTGTACAACATGAAGGTCAGCCCCACACCTTTCTTCAGCACCAGTCCACGGGTGGTGGCGATGCCCATCTCTGCCCTTTGCAAGAGACCCTTTCCGAAACACGATCTTTCGAAATGATCGCTGCATAATACACTGTACTTTGTGTCAACCGTGTTCGCTTGATTGCTCTGTTCCTAGTAAAGCTTCACCGTCAGGGACGGCGTGGCGCAGTGGAAGAGTGGCCGTGTGCAACCCGAGGGTCCCTGGTTCAATCCCCACCTAGTACCAACCTTGTCACGTCCGTTGTGTCCTGAGAAAGACACTTCACCCTTGCTCTTCATGGGTGCTGGTTAGCGCCTTGCATGGCAGCTCCCTCCATCAGTGTGTGAATGGGTAAATGTGGAAGTAATGTCAAAGCGCTTTGAGTACCTTGAAGGTAGTAAAGCGCTATACAAGTACAACCCATTTAATTATCTTTCGAGAATGTAAACAATGAAACACCGGCTGTGTTTGTGTTGCTAAAGGCGGCCGCAATACACCGCTTCCCACCTACAGCTTTCTTCTTTGACGTCTCCATTAATCAATGAAGAAATTGCAAAAGATTCAGCAACATAGATGTCCATAATACTGTGGAATTATGAGATGGAAAGAAACGACTTATAGCTGTGAATGGTGCTGGAACAAAATGTCCTCTACAATGCGTGACATCACGCGCACGCGTCATCATACCGCAACGTTTTAGCATGATACTTCCGTGCGAAATTTAAAATTGCAATTTAGTAAACTAAACCGGCCGTATTGGCATGTGTTGCAATGTTAATATTTCATCATTGATATATAAACTATCAGACTGTGTGGTCGGTAGTAGTGGGTTTCAATAGGCCTTTAAATACAGCCCGTCCAATTTTAATATAGGAGCGCCAAATTTGTATAGTGGATTTTTTTGTTTGCAAAAATAAACTATAATATGGGAACTTGACTACTTGTGGTGTCTGCACAAAAAGGGAAACAAACAACCCCTGTTGTAAGTAGCATTTATATTTATTATAAAACGTCACATTTTTTTACTGTGCTAATGATCTGTGACATGTTCACCACAGGAGGACATGACATCGTCACAAGAAGCTGGCCTACAATACTCGTACTTAGTAACTTTAAAACAGGAGTTGAGCTTATTCCTCACATGCTACACATCATTGCAGACCTGGGCAAATCAAGGCCGGGGGGCCGCACACAGCCTTTTAAGCTTTTCAGTCTGGCCCACTGGACATTCCCAATTTTTTTCAAATGTTTTTAAATAACCGTAAGTCTTGAACTATACAAAGTATTTCAATGGTTGGAATCTGCACTTTTGCATGATATACTCGTTACTATGGTAATCTAATTATTTACTATGGTAATTAAGTCACAGCAGCTCAGACGAGGCACTAGGCAGTGTGGGTGGGGAGCGTTTCTGTCAGGGACAGATAAGGAAGGAGATTTTTACAACAAAGTTCTAAAGCTTAGTGATATATCAGATTGTAGGTGGGGTTTTGTTTGACCCTTCGCATTCATATTTTGCTGTTTTTGTTGCATATATGTTGCATTTCGCTTGATTGTAAAATATGTCGATGGAGAGGGTAGGTGACGACCATACGTTGTCAATATTCAATGTTTTCTCCTTCATAGTTAATATTGTAAATCCCACATTCTTTTTTTTCATTTACATTCTGGGTGTCTCATTCAGTAAAAAAAAATTTAAATTACATTCCGTTTTTTCAGGCGATCTGTCATACCGTTTTTAGCTTTTAATCAGACATTATTGTGAACTAAAAATCAGATATATCGGCTCTAAGACACATTTTTTCTCAAAATGTGCTCCCCCCGAGTCAAATTAATTGCCCACGCCTGCATTATTGCGTGCTTTGTGGAATATTGAGAGAAAACCTCACTATGCTGCTGTGTTTCTAACAAAGGGTGTTATGTAAATAAAAGTTATTTAAAAGATAGACCTACTGAAATTAGAAGATGACACATTTCAATATCACAATGGATGACATACTTGTAAGTCATGATGTTGTGATTACAAGATTTGGATATTGTTGCAACATTTACTGCATACTCAATGTTTCATCACATCGTGTTAAATAGAAAATCACCTCATTGTGTCATGTGCCACCAAACAGTGTTGCCTTGGAGTGACACCAACATTACTTGATGTGTTTTCTTGAATATACACGTGGATTTTGCTTTCAGCACACTTAAATCTCCACGGGGAATTCATTGTTTTGAATAATAAAAATACTAATTGGTATTGTGACAAAACCGGAGATACCATTCCTCCCTTCATAGTGGCAACAACTGCGTGTTTCATCATGTGTGCAGCTGTCTCTGGACTCTACCTTTGCTTCCTTCACTTTTTAGCACAAAGCTAAGACGCCAATAATGGCTCCTTGAGAGTCTATCTCATTGGCGGTCTCTCTATGCTGTTGTTCAGAGAGTGGATGGCGCCTCAGCAGCTTTCACCCAAATACACTCCTAAGTGTACCACGTCTCATTGGCATTTGTCCTTGACAGGTGCTTTTGCCTGCGTTTCAGCTGGTCCTGCTGGGTGCAGGGGCGGAGCTAACCACAAACAGAGCAGAACGACAAAGTGACACACGTGGAGGGCTATGGAGCTGCTGCAAGTCGAGGGGTAAGTGTTCCACGAGAGCTCAATAAGACCCAAGATCAGGACCCTAAAGATACAACAGCACAGTTTACCTGTATGCATCTCATATTGCTTAATGTTGCATCCTTGTTATTACCTGAGGAGGTGGGCCATCTTTTTCACTCCTCGACTCCATAGCACGTAGGGCAGCGTGTGGAAGTACCACACGTAGAACTGGTAGTGCAACGAGCGGCTGAAGCACATGCCAATGAAGTTGGAGGTAAACAGAATGAGAACGATCTGTAATTGGATGTTAAGGTAGGACAGAAACTACGGAAAGCTAAACGATTGCTGATGTTCCTGAAGGATATGATTGACAGTGGTTTTCTGAGCTGGGACTTTCCTCTTGCCAGGTTCCTTGAAAAGTTCAAATGGGCTTTCGCCCTGCCTGAAAAGAAGAGAAAACACACGTATTTACCATATTGTAACCACTGCCTATTTCTATCTATAGGTGTACATGCAGTCCGACCACTCGGACGGGTCAAACGTTTGGAACTGATTGAAGCAATTAGAGCCGCTGCTCATTAGGGCTGTCTTTTACTAAGGATTTTCAAAGCATATTCTGATTAGTTAGATTTCGCCCATACTTAACGATCCGTCGAATTTATGGCATTGTTATTGTTATTTAAGCGAGAACAGATTGTTATATTGACTGCTCAATAGATGTCAGTAAAGTCACACGGACGTACATTAACTCGGTAAACAAATGAAGAAAAATGGTCAGAACTCGAAGGTCACTTTCTAAGTTACTTTAATAAACGTGAAGCAATAAATCAAAGAGAAAAATAACACCCAAGCATGAAATATCCCAGTCTTGGTAGAAGGGGACTGTGAGGAGGGTTGAGGTGGAAGGGATAGGTTACTGTTTAAGAGTCTTACGCGTTTCACTTTCGTTTGTTTAAATCAGACCTAAGCAAAGTAAGACCCGTGGGCCACATGCGGCCCGTTAGATTTTCCATCTTTGAATTAACGGCAAAACTGTCACTGCCATTATGATGTGCAGTGCTGTTTTTAAATAACCGTAAGTCTTGAACTATAGAAAGTATTTCAATGGTTGAAATCTGCGCTTTTGGGTGTTATACAAGTTATTGCGGTATTTTACGTCACAGCAGCTTAGACCAGGGACAAACCAGAGCAGGCAGCCCCAAACGCGTGTCAGAAACAGATGCGGAAGCAGACTTTTATGTGATAATATATCATAAGGTAGGTGTTTGTTACATTTTTGTTGTGTTTTGCTTGTTGTTAGTATTCAGTGTTTTATTGTTCATAGTTAATATTGTAAATCCCACTTTCTTTATTTTCATGTACGTTTTGGGTGTCACATTCAGTAAAAAAACTGTAAAATTCCATTTCGTTTTTTTGAGGTTGTCTGTCATAACGTTTTTAGAACTCTCGGATATTGTGACTTTTGGTATGACGTAGTGTTCCTGAAAAAAGGTACCCCAACACATATACTGTACAGCAGATTTTTACAGCTAAATGTGTATATATCATTTATACACACATACAAATAAGCCCCCCAGACACTTTTTTCTCTTTCAATGTGGCCCGAGTCAAAATATTTGCTCAGCTCTGGTTTAAATAGTGGAAACCGTTTGCTTACTTTAACTTTATTAGAAGGTACAACCCTCCCTCGACTTGCTTTCTCTTTCGTGTCTCACTTAAACTGCTCCCCCTGCAACCTGTGTTAGCTAGGAACATTAACATGATACTTTGACTATGTTTACGCTGCAAGCAAAAGTAGACAAAATCTTATTATTGAAATAGTTGTTTTTTTCCATCTGACTATTTAGTTTATAAGAAAAATATGATCTTTGTCAAACTCCAGTATAAACACACACAGGGCCCAATGTGGCTTGATGTCATTTGCATGCGCAATTTGATAAAATGAAAACAAACATATTTGACCGTAAATGAACAAGGAAGGCACTACTACACAAGAAAACGTTGACTATTCCAAGACACTCCTACCACTTACACAATTTCACATGACTATATTTGTGGTGAATAAATACAAGCTCTACAGTCATTTTGGTTTTAATCAGATGGTGTAGTGCAACAGCAGGTGTCATGTAAGTGATGTTCCCCTATTTATTAATGTGACTCTTCTGCCGAGTATTCCCTCACCTTTTCCAGCGACGAAGAGCAAAGAGCAGCAGGGTCAGCAGGTGAGCTGCCAACAAGACGAAGTGAAAGTACCGGTTCAAGAAGAGCCACTCAGGCAGGAAGCGCCAGTTGACCGTCCACTTGAACATAAACTGACGCCCCAGGTCAAAAGCCTGACTCACGTAACCGACATGGTTCTCCAGGAGGAAAGGCAAACCCAACAAGAGCTGTAATGTATCAGGACAAGTTAAATACGATCCAAGTGTGAACCAGTGATTATTATCTACCTGTATGTTTGCACAGAGAGCAAGTTTAGGGATCATCCTGATTAGACCAAACTCGGACAGCAGAAGGAAAAGTAGTCCAGGAGCAAAGAGGAGCACGTTCATTTTCACAGACACTGCTAAACTGTCAGAAAGAGGAAGACGGTGCAGTTATTTAAAAAAAAAAAAACTAACTCATTCAGCTCACAGCAAGGCATCTCGCGAGCAAACGTCTTCACGGGAGCCCACACTTGCCTGTAAAGACCACAGCCAAGGGACCAGTGACCATCAATGAAGAGGTTAACAGCGGCGAATAACAGCATCATAGCCACTGGATCGTTGAACAGACGCAGCACGAAGATTGAGTGGATCCGATAGGAGGCACAACACATAAAGAAGAACACATACGGAGGAACCTATGGGACGAGGAGGACATTAAGAAACACAACTTGGAGAATAGACAAACATTATAGTCATGTTGGCGGTTAAGAAACTCCAGCTGTTCTAAAATGCTACATCTTGACTGCTGAGGAGAACTCAGAGAAGAGCTCAATTGATGTTATAAACAATCATCAATTTCATGACCTTAAGGCTGGATTATTTTGAGTTTATATTTACAGACTGTTCTAGCAAGCCTTTAAGGATCCTCTATCACAGAGGACTGAGCAAGACTGCGGAAAACTTTGGAAAGCAACGATGAATTCGTTTTTGAAAGACACACTTTTTAATAATTGATTTTTAAATAGATACATTTGTATTAAGGGCAAATACACTTGTATAATAAAGTATATAACACACAACATGTGCAATTTTCACCTATGATGATTAAATTATGTGTATTTCTTTGACATTGATGCAAATTTCCCTCGTTTTTCATGTTTTTGCTGTGTTCGTGGACTTTTTGAGCCTGCACTGCTACATGCAGATCAGAGTGGCTCCTGAGATTTTATTCATTTAACAATTGAGCCACTGTTTGTCAAACAATTGTGGATCAAAAATAGTTTGTCTAGGTCTAAGGATAAAAGTTGGCTCTTCTGCCGCTAGCTTAATGCTAATGTACAATGGACCAGCCCATTGACGGGCTAACAAAAATGTACATTGTGATCTTTTTAGACTTTTGTACAAACGTTTAACAAATGAGATTTTATAAATTGACAAAACAACAAATGTATTTCCATTTACATGCATACAGGCACCTAACTCTGTGGACACACATATACTACTTAGCCAGTCTGGGGTTTTGTGTGCCGCTTAATTAAAAAGCCTGTTGCTCAAACCTCAAACTCAACTTTTGAAACAAATTCATGTAGTAAATCTTTAGTTGAACATGACTGCCATTGCACATCAACTAATCAATACATTCCTCTATTTTAAAAACAAAAACAAAATTTGGCTTCTATTTTTGACAAATATAGTAATTTGTTTGTTGAGTCTGTTCTGTTCAACCAAAATTGGTGGCATGTGCCAGCTGTTGGTGGTTTTATTATACTTTTGGGCTTAAAACAATTGATTCCACTTGTACTAGCTTCACTGTTCTAGTACTATTGATGGGTCAGTAGGGCTGGGCGACATGGCCTTTTTTTAATATCTTGATATTTTTAGGCCATATCACGATACAAGATAAATATGTCAATATTTTGCCTTAGCCTTAAATGAACACTTGATGCATATAATTTCAGCAGTATGATGATTCTATGTGTCTACATTAAAACATTCTTGTTCATACCGCATTAATATACGCTCATTTTAAACTTTCATGCAGAGAAGGAAATCACAACTAAGTCAATTGACCAAAACGTTATTTATTTAAGTTATTAGCAAGTGACTTTTCAAATGATGCTACATATTAGCAGTAATATTACTTTTGATAGCAACGCTTGTGCCGCACACTTGACAAATTAAAGTTGACTATTCGACATATTCACACTTGATGCCGAACCACCGCCAGACGATGGACCCCCCGCTGTTTTTCTTGGGAATTATTTTTTCCTTCAGTCGCACCTTCTTTCTCTCGTATTACCACTCGCACGGTTTCGCTAGCATCACAGCTAATGTTACCCATGCTGCTACCTCTCTGCTCCGTGAGGGCGTATACGTATGTGACATATTACATGACAGTATGTGACGTGTGTAAGTTTGTGCGCTTGCTGTATGTGAGAAAGAGACACAAGAAGAAGTGGGAAGAGCCTGTAGTGTAATGCCCGCAGCTTAAAGCAACTGCATGAGAACGTATAATCGAATATCATGATATAGTCATTTTCTATACCGCGCAAAGACAAAACCGCGATATATCGTGTATATCGATATATCGCCCAGCCCTACGGGGCAGTATAGCATCTTATACACAAACTGACCTTCTTGGTGCGGCAGTATACTCTGAAGACCAACAGTAGCGTGATGAGGTAGAAGACCGCAAAAATATACTGGCCCAAGCGGATGTTGGCCCCGGAGCTGGTGATGTAGTACAGAGCAGTGAAGATGTACACAAAGCCAGCTGGATACCTGCAGTCAGAAAATCATTATTTACACATTATTTTAGACTATGTTTACACTGCAGGACAAAGTGGACTAAATCTAATTTTACATTGAACTAAAATGTGATTTTCATCAGACTCCAGTATGAACGCACAAAGGCCCCAATGTGGCCTCGACGTCACTTGCATGCGCAGTTCGATAAAGTAAAAAACAAAAAGGAAGTTGACCACAAATGAAGTGACCCAGAACCACAACAGAAGGACGTACACGAACCCATTTGTCTGCTCAATAGAGAAACAATAAAATGTGTAACTTTCCATGTCTCTACTCCGGACATTAAAAAAGTAGAACTCTTGACTGCGGTAAACTTATTTTGAAAACACCGTTCTTCATTTTCTGTCGTCGTTGTTGTTTTGGGTCACTTACAGACGAGGATACGTAAAAGGGACACTGAGTATGTGCAAGTGACCCAATGTCCAAACATTGAACAGGAAATAGAGAAAATAGCTTTCCACTTGGTTTAATTCCCGTTTTAGATTTTCAAAAACATCAATGATATAGGACAGGGGTGCCCATTACGTCGATCGCGAGCTACAGGTCGACCGCGTGGGATGTGTCAGTCGATCACCAGCCAGGCTTTTAAAAAAATAGACCTAAAAATTAGCGATCATCAATCTTCTCCAAGACGTCACTTGATTGACATTCACGGCACCCAAGGGTCTTGTGAGATGATGCTGCATGCTGCCAGATCATTATTAAGAAAAAAATTACCTAGAAGAAGGCGAGAAACACTTTTTATTTCAACAGACTCACGCGCCGTACCTTCCGTCAAAACTCTAAAGTCCAACTGCACATTTCCTATCTTCACAATAAAAGCCCTGCTTCATGCTGCTTTCCGAGACTCTTATTTTGTTAGCGCAGGCAGCATGGAGCAGGGCTTTTATTGTGAAGATAGGAAATGTGCAGTCGGCCTTTAGAGTTTTGACGGAAGGTACGGGGCGTGAGTCTGTTGAAATAAAAAGTGTTTCTCGCCTTCCTCTGTAATTTTTTCATAATAATGATCTGGCAGCAGCCAGCGTCATCTCACAAGACCCTCGGGTGCTGTGAATGTCAATCAAGCACGCTACGGAATTTTCCGCCAATGTTTTTCTTGTAAAGTGTATGGAAGCTGGACAAATAAGATGCCAAAAACCAACCACTTTCATGTGGTATTGTACAGAAAGGAGGACTTTTTTTCTCCTCCATTAGAAAATGTGGGCGTTATCAACACTACTGTCTGATTCCAATCAATGAAAGTCATCAGAATCAGGTCATATACCAACTAATATTCTTGTCTTCATAAAAGAAAGACACCTATATGCGTTACACATGCATGTATTATCATTAAACACATTTAACTTGTTAACAAAAACGTCTCTTTCATAAATAAATAAATATAAATGATATATATGAATGAGGTAGATCCCTTCGATTTGGTCAATTGAAAAGTAGCTCGCCTGCAGAAAAAGTGTGGGCACCCCTGATATAGGATAATCGATAACAATCATTTGTCGTATCAAACCAAAAAAACTTGGAAAAAAGATTTTTATGTGAAATTATTTTCAAATTCCAAACAAAAAAGGGATGGCTGCAACGTACACGTTACCAAAAAGGCAAAGTGATTTTCTTTTAGTATTTTTCTGTGCACACGAATAACGTGGCTTGATTTAAAGCTGACGTAAAAGTCGCAGAGGTCCCATTGCTGTTTAAGACTACAGTCACATTTTGAAAAGATACGATTCCAAACCGATTTCGACTACCTAACGGACAGCGTGGCGAAGTTGGTAGAGTGGCTGTGCCAGCAATCTGAGGGTTGCTGGTTCAATCCCCACCTTCTACCATCCTAGTCACGTCCGTTGTGTCCTTGGGCAAGACATTTCACCCTTGTTCCTGATGGGTCCTGGTGAGTGCCTTGCATGGCAGCTCCCGCCATCAGTGTGTGAATGTGTGTGTGAATGGGCGAATGTCGAAATACTGTCAAAGCGCTTTGGGCTCCTTAAAAATGGGTAGAAAAGCGCTATAAAGTACAACCCATTTACCATTTACCTCCTGATGTGACCCAAACATGATGCGAAAAAAATCAGATTTGAGGCACTTATGAGCATTCAGACTGGCAAAATATAACAGATCTGGGTGAGTTCAGGGCAAAAAAACATGTTAATTTGGTCCACAGCCTAAACGGAGCCTAAGTTCTTTTTATGCAAGGCCAGAACTTACACCAAGGGGCCCGTGTCTCCTTTAAGCTGGGTGTAGTCATAGGTACCATTGATGACTCCTTCCACTTCATCCATGTAGGCTTTCCAGTCAATTTCAGTGTCTGCAAGATACAAATTAATTTGTTTTACAATTATTTATTTTATATTCTAAATATACAATTGTATATGCTCTACAACACAATGGTCATTGGCATAAATACAGTAATGATCCTTGGCTGTTTATTTTAATAATCGTAGACCCATCCATCCATCCATTTTTCTACCACTTGTCCCCTTTGGGCTCGCGGGGGCAGGGATCATTTAGACCAGGGGTGTCAAACTGATTTTAGATGGGGGACCACATGGAGAAAAATGTACTTCCAAGTGGGCCGGACTGGTAAAATCACAGCACGATAACTTAAAAGTAAAGACAACTTCAGATTGTTTTCTTTGTTTGAAAATAGAACAAGCACATTCTGAACATATACAAATCATAATTTTGTCGGGGGTTATTTACACTTACATGTTGCGGTTAATTCTACGCTATCTTTTTTTTTTTTGTCGTTACTTATACTTTCTGAATAATTTATATGATATTGTATTTATGATGCAATTGCCATTTTGGCGTCATATGCTCTGTTATTTGTTTAGATCAGGGGTGTCAAAGTCATTTTAGAAGGGGGGGCCACATGGAGAAAAATCTACTTTCAAGTGGACTGGACTGGTAACATCACGGCACGATAACTTCGAAATAAAGACAACTTCAGCTTGTTTTCTTTGTTTAAAAATAGAATAAGCACATTCTGAAAATGTACAAATCATAATAGTGTTGGGTTTTTTACACTTACATGTTTGTGTTGTATTTTTATTTGTTGTTATTTATACTTTCTGAATAAATTATGTGATAATGATCATCAGTCAACTCATTGGTGTTAATTTTCAATCTATCAAAATAAAAAATATCAAAATCTAATTACAGCAAGTTATTTATGTACTTTGCTCATTTTCCACGACTGGTGCACTAACATCATGTGGTTTATTTTCATTTTTTTACATATGTAGCATCATCTACAAAGATACAAAAAATTGCTATTGCAACATCCAGTGGACACATTTAGAACAGCAGTTGCTTTCATTCAAAAATGTCGACCAATTGTTATACTCATCCTGCGGGCAGGATAAAAGTGTTCGCGGGCCGTACGTTTGACACACCGGATTTAGACATTCATATCAATAGAGGGATACACTCCAATATTAAAAAATACACTTTCTATGCTATACCATTAAATCAATTAATAAATGGCTGGGGGAAAAAATATCGAAAAGTACGTCTTCATTTTAACTCTTGAACCGGACCAGCAATGGCATGCATGAGCTGCAAATTCCATTTGACAGGTGGTTGTCTAAAATGCTTGCTAACGCTAACCTTGTGGCATCACTTACGTCCACCAGAGGGGCAGATAGCCATAGCATGCTAACTAGCCTCAAGGCTACTTACATGCTACTTTCTGAATGACCCACACATTGATGCCGATCTCCAGAAGCCACAAAACGGACACCATTAGAAAGGTGTACTCCGTCTTGAAGAGGACTAAATGTTTATCCTGCCACAGCGAGTGAAGCGTCGTCCGTAGGACAGACGTGGAGGCAGGAGGCTTTTTCCTCACTCCCGCCATTGCTGACATTTGAGAGACATGCGCAGTCGAGCGGTCCAACTTTATCCGTGACGTCATGGGTCGATCACGTGACAGAGTCAGCCACGCACTGAATAACAAATATGGTTTGTTTACGTAGTGAACTCGCCTTGGTACATCTCAGTGAGGTGTTAGTACCCGTAATAATAATATTTTTCAAACTTTGAGTTGTTATTTTTGGTAATTTATGATTACTTTTTAGACTGGTTCTGATGTTAATTTTACACTAAATTTCACACATATTTTTTACGTGTTTGTGTATTGAAGCAGGTTTCCATTCCAAACAACAACTTGTTAATATCTTGAACCTAAACTGTAAAGCAGGGGTCACCAACGCGGTGCCCACGGGCACCAGGTAGCCCGTAAGGATCAGATGAGTAGCCCGCTCGCCTGTTCTAAAAATAGCTCAAATAGCAGCACTTACCAGTGAGCTGCCACTATTTTTTAGATTTCATTTATTTATCATCAAGCTGGTCTCGCTTTGCTTGACATTTTTAATTCTAAGAGAGACAAAACTCAGAAAGAATTTGAAAACCCAAGAAAATATTTTAAAGACTTGGTCTTCACTTGTTTAAATAAATGCATTTATTTTTTTTACTTTGCTTCTTAAAACTTTCAGAAATACAATTTTTGAGAAAAAATACAACCTTAAAAATTATTTTAGGATTTTTAAACACAACTTTTTACCTTTTAAATTCCATCATCTTCTTTCCTGACAATATAAATCAATGTTCAAGTATTTTTTTTATTATTGTAAAGAATAATAAATACATTTTAATTGAATTCTTCATTTTAGCTTCTGTTTTTTCGACGAAGAATATTTGTGAAATATTTCTTCAAACTTATTATCATTAAAATTCCCAAAAATTATTCTGGCAAATCTAGATAATCTGTAGAATCAAATTGAAATCTTATTTCAAAGTCTTTTGAATTTCTTTTAAAATTTTTGTCCTGGAAAATCTAGAAGAAATAATGATTTTGGTCTTTGTTAGAAATATAGCTTGGTCCAATTTGTTATATATTCTAACCAAGTGCAGATTGGATTTTAACCTATTTAAAACATGTGATCAAAATTCTAAAATTAATCTTAATCAGGAAAAATTACTAATGATGTTCCGTAAATTCTTTTTTTTTTTTTTCAAAAAGATTTGAATTAACTAGTTTTTCTCTTCATTTTTTTTCGGTTGAATTTTGAATTTTTAAAGAGTCAAAATTGAAGATAAACTATGTTTCAAAATTTAATTTTCACTTTATTCCTGTTTTCTCCTCTTTTAAACCACTCAATTAAGTGTTTTTTTCATCATTTATTCTCTACAAAAAAACTTTCGTAAAAGGAAAAAAAATGTCTGACGGAATGACAGACAGGAATACCCTTTTTTTTAATATATATAGATTTGTTTATTAAAGGTAAGTTGAGCAAATTGGCTATTTCTGGCAATTTATTTAAATGTGTATCAAACTGGTAGCCCTTCGTATTAATCAGTACCCAAGAAGTAGCTTGTCAGAGTTATTTGTTGATGAACCCCTAGATGCAGAGACGGAGGCAGGCATAGAATATGAAAACATGATTTAATTAAAACTATCCATCCATCTTCTTCCGCTTATCCGAGGTCGGGTCGCGAGGGCAACAGCCTAAGCAGGGAAACACAGACTTCCCTCTCCCCAGCCACTTCGTCTAGCTCTCCCTGGGGGATCCCGAGGCGTTCCCAGGCCAGACGGGAGACATAGTCTTCCCGGCGTGTCCTGGGTCTTCCCCGTGGCCTCCTACCAGTTGGACGTGCCCTAAACACCTCCTTAGGGAGGCGTTCGGGTGGCATCCTGCCCAGATGCACGAACCACCTCATCTGGCTCCTCTCGATGTGAAGGAGCAGCGGCTTTACTTTGAGTTCCCTCCGGATGGCAGAGCTTCTCACCCTATCTCTAGGGGAGAGCCCCGCCACACGGCGGAGGAAACTCATTTCGGCCGCTTGTACGCGTGATCTTATCCTTTCGGTCATGACCCAAAGCTCATGACCATAGGTGAGGATGGGAACGTAGATCGACCGGTAAATTGAGAGCTTTGCCCTCCGGCTCAGCTCCTTCTTCACCACAACAGATCGGTACAACGTCCGCATTACTGAAGACGCCGCACCGATCCGCCTGTCGATCTCACGATCCACTCCTCCCTCACTCGTGAACAAGACTCCGAGGTACTTGAACTCCTCCACTTGGGGCAGGGTCTCCTCCCCAACCCGGAGATGGCACTCCACCCTTTTCCGGGCAAGAACCATGGACTCGGACTTGGAGGTGCTGATTCTCATTCCGGTCGCTTCACACTCGGCTGCAAACCGATCCAGTGAGAGCTGAAGATCCCAGTCAGATGAAGCCATCAGGACCACATCATCTGCAAAAAGCAGAGACCTAATCCTGCGGTCACCAAACCGGAGCCCCTCAACGCCTTGACTGCACCTAGAAATTCTGTCCATAAAAGTTATGAACAGAATCGGTGACAAAGGACAGCCTTGGCGGAGTCCAACCCTCACTGGAAATGTGTTCGACTTACTGCCGGCAATGCGGACCAAGCTCTGGCACTGATCGTACAGGGAGTGGACCGCCACAATCAGACAGTCCGACACACCATACTCTGAGCACTCCCCACAGGACTTCCCGAGGGACACGGTCGAATGCCTTCTCCAAGTCCACAAAGCACATGTAGACTGGTTGGGCAAACTCCCATGCACCCTCAAGAACCCTGCCGAGAGTATAGAGCTGGTCCAGAGTTCCACGACCAGGACGAAAACCACACTGTTCCTCCTGGATCCGAGGTTCGACTATCCGGCGTAGCCTCCTCTCCAGTACACCTGAATAAACCATACGGGGAAGGTTAGTTTAAAACTAAACAAGAACAAACAAAAAGCACGCACGTGGGCGGAATAACAAACTAAGGGAGCTAGCACTGGAAGCTAGAAAACAAAAAGGAACTTTAGCATGGAAGCTAGTGGATAGCAAACAGAAAAACTGGAAACAACTAATGCTAACAGAAACAGCTTACCGCTACGACGACCAGGACAAAATGTAGCACGACAAGTAGTAGCTGTAACAAAACTACATGATAGGTAGCACGACAAGAGTGACATGTGGCAACGACAATCCAATGATCCAGCAACTGACACAAGACAAAGCAGGTACAAATAGGAGCGGGCTGATTGGCAACGGGTGTGGCCAAGTGCCAATCAGCCGCAGCTGAGGAGGAACACAGCACTCAGGGAACAAGACAGGAAGCTGACAAAACAAGAGCACTAGACAGGAACTAAAGACAGGAGATACTAAACACAGAGGAAACAGACAAATGCAGAGGAAAAAACTAAAACATAGACAAACTTTCAGGGGAAAGCCTGACATAGCTCTTGGTTTCAAAAAGGTTGGTGACCCCTGCTGTAAAATATGTATTGTATGGGCTGTCTTATAATTGACAATAGCCACAATGCACTTTTTTATGCTGTGAAGATAGGTTTTGCGCAGAATAAGACTTGCTTGTAAATGAAAAAGATACTTACCTTTGTTCCACTTCCACTTTGTTTATATAACACATTGAAACAACAACATTTTTCCAAAGTGCTGCACAACAATATTAAAAACCACATTCAAATATTATCCTGAGCTCCACTAATGACTAAATAAAAACAAAAAATAAAAATAAATAATAATAAATAAATACATATAAAAGCAATATAAAAACAATGTAAAATAAATATGATTAAAAACGATTTTAAGGGTGAAACCAGTCAAAACAGTAAATAGGAATTACAATTTTAAAACACAGAGGGCAACAGAGGACCACACAACTCACGTACTGTTAAAAGCCAGAGAATAAAAATGGGTCTTAAGACAAGACTTACTGTGGGAGCAGTTCGAATATGGAGGCAGTTGTTGTTGTTGCCTCAGGTGTCAGGTGCAACAATTTAACAGCAGAGGGAGACAGCCTCCTATCTCACACTGCTGTTAAAAGCTTTTGGTAAACTAACATCTACAATTTTTCCTCAAGCATTTTGTAAATCCTGCAAATCAATATTGATAATGGTGATTGTGCAAACATTGTGTAAATAGCCATCTCGGTCCCCTTGATTTTTTTGTCAAGATAATATCTGCTTTTTAAATTATTGATTATTCTGTTAATTTCAAAAGTTTCAGGCATATTATATATTTTTTATATGATTCCCATAGGCCTTATGTGATGTTTCATTGCAGTAGGTACAGCAGCATATGTAATGCAATAGTGGTGTCAGCCAGTTGTTGTTCAAAACAATGAGCGTGAGGGGTAGTGGGTCTGAAGCCTTTCAGAGAACTCAGAGGGGAACTCTCAGAAATATTTTGCAACGGATAAGGAACATATGATGACGTCACTCTTTTTTTTTTAAGCTTGACTCCTCCCCTTACCCTGAGGTAGTGTTCACCTGCTCCCCAGCCATCGCGTTTACATTGCTGCCGAGATTGAATTTCGAACTAGCCTAAATAACAACAGCATATCCTTCTTTACTGCATTCATAAAAACTCGCTGGTGTTTTCTTCCCAAAGTTTTGCTACAATGTGGTTTAATGTTGAAATGTGTGCTGCGTTCGCCTGTAAAAGCCGAGTTTGTTTGCAAACAAAAGCCAGCCACGTGGAGAACCTGGGCTACCTGGGAAGTGTAGTTTTGAAGTAGGCGTGGAAAACGCGCTAACACGACATGTTAACAACATTACCCACAATGCACCAGAAACACCAGCTGAGTGCGAGCACTGGGGCAGGAACTTTTTTGTGTCAAGTATAAATAGGTTCTGTGTTTACAGTTAGCTAGATAGAGCTCTTTGTTGTTGCTTCAAATTTTGGGACAAAATGTGCGGACTGAGCAACAGCTTATTTTCTGTCACTTAATTCCTTCAGGAAAGTTATTTCAAACTATATCCAAACACCCTTTTTTTGCCAGAAGACACTTTTTCTTTCCTTTTTTTTTTTTAGATTTACCACCCGAAAGCGTCCTTTGGAAACCTTACTAAGGTAATACCTGTGTTTCTTAACTAATTGTGCTCTGTGTATTGTCATTTTTTTAAGTAATAATGTCCAAATATTTGTCGTGAAAACAACAATACAGCGCTAATGTAAGCGGTGTGTTGCCCTCGGCCTAACGGTCGGCAAAGAGACATGTTGTCGCCTTTGTTTACGACAAGCACGTTTCCTGTATTGCAACGATACACCAACTGCACCACTGAACCGTTACATAAAACCATTTTTTTTCAGTGGAAAATTAATATTTTCAATATTTTTGATTTAAAAATATGTGCACATGATTTGTACTTAATGTTAATTACATCACAGTTTACACTAGAATAAGTAGCACAACTGTCCACAACTGATTACATTTTAATCCGATATAACATGAATATGTATTGTACTTGGTGATAAAATATTGTTTTTATTATTCATAATGTGCTTTGTCAGATGTCCGCTGTGGCCAAACCAGTCCTCTGGTCTTGATGAGGCGCTTTGTTGCATGCTATTGGCAGGTTTACTGTACTTACATACGCACATGCAAAAAGACTATTTTGAACATTAGCCAAAGTTTAAAAATAGTTTGAAATAAATGAACTCACCCCTCTAGCTATAATCATCTGCAACAAATCCTTGCCACAGTGTCGAAGTCATATTCAGGTCAGATATATTTGTGACCTTTCCATAGCCCGGTGGTCAGCAACCCGCAGCTCTCGAGCCGCGTACGGCTTTTTAGTGCCGCCCTACTGGCTCCCTGGAGCATTTTTTAAAAAGGATGGAAAATGGAAAAAGATGGGAGTGGGGGGAAATATATTTTTTTGTTTTGGTATGTTTTTGTTTGAGGACAAACATCACACAAACCTTCCCAATTTATTTATTTAATTGTTAGAAAGCTTACTGTTTAAAGGCCTAGTAAAATGAGATTTTCTTATTCAAACGGGGATAGCAGGTCCATTCTATGTGTCATACTTGATCATTTTGCGATATTGCCATATTTTTGCTGAAAGGATTTAGTAGAGAACATCCACGATAAAGTTTGCAACTTTCGGTGCTAAAACAAAAGCCATGCTTTTACCGGAAGTCACAGATGATGACGTCGCAAGTGTGGGGGCTCCTCACATGTTCACTTTGATTTTAGTGGGAGCCTCCAACAAAAAGTGCTATTCGGACCGAGAAAATGACAATTTCCCCATTAATTTGAGCGAGTATGAAATATTTGTGTTCGAGGATATTGATAGCGACGGACTAGAAAAAAAAAAAAAAACATGATCGCATTGGGACGGATTCCAATGTTTTTAGACACATTTAGTAGGATAATTCTGGGAAATCCCTTATCTTTCTATTGTGTTGCTAGTGTTTTAGTGAGTTAAATAGTACCTGATAGTCGAAGCTGTACGTCCACGGGTGTCTTGGCGCGCAGTGTCTCAAGGGAGTCGACGGCAGCTATGGACGGGGCAAGCTCAGCTTTTCTCCGTTAAGAAGCGACTTTTTAACCACAATTTTCTCACCGAAACCTGCTGGTTGACATTCCGTCGTGTTTCATGTTCAATTTTCACCTCCAGGAATTTTAAACAAGGAATCATCGTGTGTTTGTGTGGCCAAAGGCCAAAGCTTCCCAACTCCATCCACTCCACAAATTGCAAAAGATTCAGCAACACAGTTCTCCAAAGTACTGTGTAATTATGCCGTTAAAGCAGACGTTTTGTCCTACTAATTTTGGCGATTGTTGAACTCACCATAGTGTGGACTGTGACGCAACAGTTTGTTTACATGTAAAATCTTCCACTCCTTCTTTCTCTCAATTTTGTCCAACAAAAGTTTCATGCTGTGTGTGAACACACAAAAGTGCGCTTTGTTGATGTTATTGACTTGTTGGAATGCTATTCAGGCATATTTGGTCAGTTCATGACTACAAGCTAACCAATGCTAACATGCTACCTAGGCTAGCTCTGTATACATATTGCATCATTACGCCTCATTTGTAGGTATATTTGAGGTAATTAAATATCCTTTATTTTTATCCCCTTTGTATATAATTGAATTTTGCATGTCTTATGACACATTATCTGTATGTAATATCAGCTCCATTTCAGATAGTTGTTTAGTTGTTTGTGCGCTATGTTGTTCCAGACCACAGCAAACACTACCTAACTTGCCAAAGATTGTAATAAATCTATTAAAATAAGACAGCCTGCCGTTTCCTTTAACTTGAACACACACATCTATACCTTTTGGACATTAAAAGCCAGTAATTTCCAGGAGTTATCTCACCTTCTGAGTAGCTTCTGATTTACTAATGGTTTCAAAAGGTTTAAAATTATATGGAATACATTTCATAATTTCTGTCAATCAAGATTTGCTTCAGCCTGCGACACATAGTTATTTTGATAGTAGGCTATTATAGTTAATATAGACACTTACGTCATGTGTTGCATTCATTATAACACTTATACAGTACACGGCTTTTCATTTTTTGCGGCTCGCGACAGATTTGTTTTTGTATTTTTGGTCCAATACGGCTCTTTCAACGTTTTTGGTTGCTGACCCCTCACATTGCCCGTGTAAACTGGAAATCTACAAATGTGGCATAACTTGTGAGATGTCTTGTCTTATTTAACTAAACCTCTCATCAGCTGTAAGAAACCCACGCTATAGTACTACTTTTAAAGGAAGCATTAAATTATTCTGCTTTGAAATTGGAGTTCAGAACATTCAGATGTTCTCTTTTAATATGTAACAAACAATGTATTATTAGTTTTCCCTGTAATCAAATAAATTAAGTCAAATGTCCACCCATATGTGGCATATTGAAAGGACAAAAGACACTAAGTAGTATTACAGGTTTTGTACTGCTTTGAGGAATAAAATATCTAACTTATTTTGTATTTTTGTCTCATTTATGACTTTTTTGTTACTTTTAGTGTAAATACTAGAGGGACAACGGATGGATAGAAGATTTTGGATCAAAATGTGTTATCATTGAAGCTCCGGGTCCAAGTTGTCCACACTGTGCCCACGCCTGCGCGCTTCCACTGTTGTTTTCGCACACTGTACCGGTGAATCCCTGCCCCCACCTCTTAAAAAAAACCTGACTGACAAAGGTTGCTCAACCTGTCTCCCGCCTCTTTCCGTCTCCTGTCTCATGGAGACCATTGTGCCTGCGGGCACAACTGTTTGGTGTCAGGGTGATGAGCTATAGTAAATGACATGTAAACACTGTACCAGAGATTCTTTTTGAAAACAGTAGTTCCCCAAACAGAATGAAAATTGATGTGAAGCTTTTGAACGTCAACCTTATGTCACTCATTTATGTGTATTTTATTTGTAAGTTCTTTGTTTGCCTATGCTGAGTGTTGTCAGTTTGACCAGTGATTCAGTCAGGTTGCCATGTTCTGTGTACACTTCATTAGATACACCTGAAGAATCGTCACCTTTACAAAGACAAAAATGCCCAATTTTCATAAAATCTGCCAGAGAGGTATTGATTTAACAGTGAACAAATTATACTTAGAGATGTTCATTATTGTTTTTTTAATCATATAATGACATTCAGGTAACCAAACTTCAGTATTAATTACCCATATTATAACAGTTTAGACCAGGGGTGTCAAACTCGTTTTAGATCGGGGGCCACATGGAGAAAAATATACTCCCAAGTGGGCAGAATGGTAAAATCACGGCACGATAACTTAAAAATAAAGACAACTTAAGATTGTTTTCTTTGTTTAAAAATAAAACAAGCACATTCTGAAAATGTGCAAATCATAATGTTGTTGTTTTTTACACTTATATATTTTCGGTTAACAGTACTCTATCTTTATATGTCATTATTTATATTTCCTGAATACATTATGTGATAATGTTCATCAGTCAACTCATTGGTGTTCTATTGGAAATTATCAATATGAAAAAATTACATCAAAATCAAATACAGTATGTTATTTGTGTAGTTTGATCATTTTTCTCCACTGATGTACTAACATCATTTGGTTTATTTTGTAAATATGTAGCATCTTCTACATAGATAAAAATAATTGCTATTGTGACATCCAGTGGACACATTTAGAACTGCTGTTTCTTTCATTTTCTTTTTTTCAAAAATTTCAGGCGGATTTTTATACTTAGCAAACTCATCCCACGGGCCGGATAAAACCTGTTTGCGGGCCTGATTCGGCCCTCGGGCCGTACGTTTGACACCCCTGGTTTAGACCTACAACATTGCCCACTAAAACGAATAAATCATATTTCACTATTATATAAAATGTATTTATCATTATGATATTTAAATATAAAACTATAATTTCATTATTTTTTAACACTGAATAAAATGTTCTAGATCAGTATTTTCATATTTAAAACTACATTAGAGCTAAGGATGGGTACATTTCACATGTAAACCAATATGGTGCCAATTCATAGTACTCGGGAATCCATACCGGCGTCCGGCACTCATCAGTACCAATTTTTAGTACTTTTGTGTGTGTTGATAAATGTTAATTGTTTAATAATAAAATAATGTTTTACTGCAACATTAAAATGAGCTGATAATGGTAACTGTGCTGTCCAGTTGTTAGATCTTGTTTTCTTATTACGGTGCTGAGTCTCATTTGCAAGGATTATATAGTAGTTGCATTTTTAAGATGTTAGAAACAGTAGTGTATGGAGTGGACTAAAGTGTGTTGCTTAGTCAGGAAGTAGTCTGTCATGAAGCTGAATGTGCCAGTCCGGTTGTATGTTGTGCCCAACAATGTGTTTATACTGAAAGTATTGTACTTATTACAGTACACACCAGCTGTTTAATTGTAACATGCATCTTGGTTTTGGTTTTTGATGACTAATTTTGGAGGTGTTGAAATCGCCATGTAAGATCCCTTATGCGAATCAGAAGTAAGTCTATGGTAAAGCAATGTAAATTAGCATTAAGCTACCGCATTTTGGAATTACTGTATGTTTGAGCATTTTCAATCAGGTATACTTGCTTTGGTGGCATTGAAAGTTGCAACATTATATAGAGGCCGTTTGGCTGAGGCTTGAGTGCTTGTGTCCCTGCCAAGTGTTTGAACTGGTAATTAGTCTGCAACTGGACGTGACATCACGAATAACAAAAGGTAATGAAATATGGCTTTTTAAATTTCATGTCGTTGCTCATAAATTTGCAAAATTTAGTACCTATTCCTAATTACAGCCTGAAAACAAATTTTCTAGAGGTTTTTTTTGTTGCTTAATTTCCTATTTCAATATGACTGAAGGCAACTTAAAATTATGTTTTTCGTCATTATTCCCAAGCTGCTGCACCTCCCACTGATGGAGGACCTGATCACATTTTGCATTTCCCTGTTCTACTGTTTGTACTCGGAATTGTCAGGGTGCTTTAGAATGTTGCAAAATAGGGCACTTTTTAAAAATAGTCCAAAAAACATTATGATTATATGAATAATAACTGCTGACAATAAAACCAAAAAAATTATAAAAGTGACTTATAGGATTTTATCGATATCGCAATATATGAATAATTTGTTTTTACAAATGGACTTAATAACTTTTCTGATTAACGTTAATGCTTTTTCATGTACTTTTCTGACACTGCTATAACAATCGTGTAAATCGTCTAATGATACGTTCATGTTTTCAAGCTATCTTGAGGATCCGAGGTTTCCATTGAAGGCTGCAGTCATGGTGTTGATTCTGGGCAGACGGATGAACAGGGAGGACACTGGTATCAGAGACTCACCAGCTGTCAAACGCAAGGTGTATTGAAAAGTCTTATTTGTCTTTTAAAGGCTTTGTTTCTAAATCTAACCCAATTATTTTTTTTTTCTTCAGGTATTTGAGGTTGACTCCAAGACCATAGCGAGCCAGGATGTGTTGGACTTCTGCTCTGGCTCCTCCCACTCCGATGGCATCCTGCAGGTGTTCAATGAGTTCCGCGACTGCCGCTTGTTCACAGACGTGGTGATCAGCGTTCAGGGGCGCGAGTTCCCTTGCCACCGCGCCGTGCTGTCCGCCTGCTCTTCTTACTTCAGAGCCATGTTCTGCAATGATCACAGAGAGAGCCGCGAGATGCTGGTGGAAATCAACGGCATTCTGTCCGAAGCCATGGACTCTTTCCTCACCTACGTTTACACCGGCCGCGCAAAGATCACCACAGAGAACGTCCAGTTCCTCTTTGAGACCTCCAATCTCTTCCAGATCGCAACTTTGCGAGATGCCTGTGCAAAGTTCCTAGAGGACCAGCTGGATCCGTGCAACTGCTTGGGCATCCAGCGCTTTGCCGACGCTCACTCCCTCAAGCAGCTGGCCAGCCGCTGCCGTATTTACGCCCTCGCTAACTTCTCCGAGGTGGCTCAGCACGAGGAGTTCCTGGACCTACGCAAGGAGGAGCTGGAAGAGTACATCGACAGCGACGAGCTATCCGTCGGTAAGGAGGAAATGGTGTTTGAGGCGGTGATGCGTTGGGTGTACAGCAGTGTGGAGCAGAGGAAGCCCATGCTGAAAGCGCTGCTGCACCACGTCCGCCTTCCGCTTTTGCACCCCAACTACTTCGTCCAGACTGTGGAGGGCGACCAGCTCATTCAGAACGCTCCAGAGTGCTACCATCTACTCCATGAGGCCAGACGCTATCATGTCCTGGGAAATGAGATGATGTCACCCAGAACTCAACCACGCAGGTAATGTTTACCTATTGAAGTAAAAGCTGTTTAGAAAGTGAAACAAAAGCTATACAGGCGCGCTTCAAATATTGCAGCTTCACCACACCGCATATTTTTGAGGGATAAAGCATATTCTACATTTTGTTGGTCCTAAGTTAAGCATTTTCAAGCACCATCCATCCATCCATCCATCCATCTTCTTCCGCTTATCCGAGTTAGGGCAGCAGCCTAAGCAGGGAAGCCCAGACTTCCCTCTCCCCAGCCACTTCGTCCAGCTCCTCCTGGTGGACCCAGAGGCGTTCCCAGGCCAGCCGGGAGACATAGTCTTCCCAACGTGTCCTGGGTCTTCCCCATGGCCTCCTACCGGCCGGACGTGCCCTAAACACCTGCTTGGGAGGCGTTCGGGTGGCATCCTTACCAGATGTCCGAACCACCTCATCTGGCTCCTCTCGAAGTGTAGGAGGAGCAGCGGCTTTACTTTGAGCTCCTCCCGGATGGCATGGCTTCTCCCGCCACCCGGCGGAGGAAACTCATTTCGGCCGCTTGTACCCTTGATCTTGTCCTTTCGGTCATGAGCCAAAGCTCATGAACATAGGTGAGGATGGCTACGTAGATCGACCGGTAAATTGAGAGCTTTGCCTTCTGGCTCAGCTCCTTCTTCACCACAACGGATCGATGCAGCATCCGCATTACTGAAGACGCCGCACCATTCCACCTGACAATCTCACGATACACTCTTCCTCCACTCGTGAACAAGACTCCGAGGTTTTTGAACTAATCCACTTGGGGCATGATCTCCTGGAGATGGCACTACACCCTTTTCCGGGCGAGAACCTTGGACTTGGACTTGAAGGTGCTGATTCCCATCCCAGTCGCTTCACACTCGGCTGCGAACCGAACCAGTAAGAGCTGAAGATCTTGGCCATATGAAGCCATCAGGACCACATCATTTTCAACCACATTTTCATGCACAAAAAAGCTAAATAATATCCATACTACAGTAGTGATGGCCACTAGAGGGGATCCAACGAATTAGACCGTGCTGTTCAGCATCATGGCCTCCGTTTGGCTCAATCTTGGGCGACATTACTATACTGGAATGAAAGAGCGGCACTGTGACTAGAGTCTTATTTCATGACGAGAGGGTACTCGTAATGTTGAAAGTAATGAATGATTCCTATTTTGCGGAAATACATTTTTTAAAGTTAAAGTACCACTGATAGTCACACACACACTTGATGTGGTAAAATTACTCTCTGCGTTTGACCCTTCCCTTTGTTTCAACCCCTGGGAGGTGAGGGGAGCAGCAGCGGTGGCCGTGCTAGGGAATCATTTTGGTGATTTAACCCCCAATTCCAACCCTTGATGCTGAGTGCCAAGCAGGGAAGTAATGAGTCCCATTTTTATAATCTTTGGTATGACTCGGCCGGGATTTAAACTCACGACCTACCGATCTTAGGGCGGACACTCTATCCTTAATGCCACTGATCGCGGTCGATTAACTGCGATTAACCGAGGGACGACTGTACTACAGATCCATAGATGAGTAACAGTGTGTCCACTCAGTTTGCAGGTTTGACACGCACATGCTCTTGCAGACTGGCCAATTAATGTACTTAATTGTGATCGTTCCTCCCTGACAACTTGTCACGTTTTTATAAAACTAATCAAAACACGGTCTCCAAACGAAAGCAGAAGTCAAAACCAGTAGCGTGGTCGCTGCAATAATATAATGGTAAAGGGGAATCCCTGGACTGATGGGCTGCTTACAGGAGACGTTTTTTTAATATTTGAATAATTTTGCCTTCTCATTTGTAAAACGTATCATTTATAATCCAAGTATACCTACAGTGTATGTTGAGAAAAGTATTTAAAATGCTAACATTTAAATAAGACTGGGATGACAGGCTGTTATTTTTGTACATTTGTGAAAAAATGTGTAGACAGGCCCCAAATTGAGTCCAAAAACTATATTAAAATATCATTTATACAGGGATAGGGATGACATAATTAACAGTATTAAGGATAACCGCAGGAAAACTCCCGACGACTAGTATTACCATTTGAAATTAAAATGATCGAAAATCCTTGATTGATAATGACACATTGATAAACTCACAAACTGAATGGCACAAGCACAATAGTTTGAATGTTAACATGAAAACAAGAGGCATTAACGTCTTTCCCCATTAAGAAATGACACACCCCAAATTCAAACTACTGTCTGAGCAACTAAACTATTTAATTTTGCACATTGAACATACAAGATGTGCTCTCTGCGGACAGAGTGATCATTCTATACTCAGAGGAATAGGAGGCAAGGGTGTTTATACGATGCGTTTAAGGACCACTGAACACAGTAGAATGCCTCAACACACGCCAGAAATAACAATATATTTTATTTGTTAAAAACTGAGTCATTAAGACCGAAAAAATACTCAAACTTAAAACACTATCAGTGAAGCATAAGAAACACAAAACTTTCAAAATGTTGGGTTTTCCAACAGTCTATTTATTTCAGTTATATAAAAAATGGTCAAAAGATTTCCGTGGGTGTGTAAGTACTTTTTGAGCACATTCAGCAGTACTGCTATAATAATGATATGTTGTGATGATTTTGAACTCTGCCACATTTCCACCACCATCATTCACTGAACACCTATTGAGCAAAACATGTGACGTTCATGGATGATGGACACAAACGAAAGAGAGAGGTCACAATCGTCACATCCCTGTAAAGCAGGCCTGGGCAATTATTTTGACTTGCCAAATTTAGAGAAAAAAATGTGTCTCGGGGCCGGTATGTCTGATTTTTAGGAACACTAATTCGAAACCCTCACAATTATGTCTGAATGCTAAAAACGTAATGACCACCGAAAAAAACGGAATGGAATTTACATTTTTTTTACTGAATGAGATACCCAGAATGTACATGAAAACAAGAACTTTGGGATTTCCAATATTAACTATTAAGGATAAAACACTGAATATTGACAACATATGAACGTCACACCCCCTCTCCATCGACATGTTTTACAATCAAGCGAAATGCAACAAACACAGCGAAATATGAACGTGAAGGGTAGAAAAACCCCACCTACAATCTGAAAAAATATCAGATATATCACTAAGCTTTAGAACTTTGTTGTAAAAATTTCCTTCCACGTCTGTCCCTGACACCCGCATTTCAGGCTCTGGAAAAGTTAAAGTTAAAGTACCAATGATTGTCACACACACACTAGGTGTGGCGAAATTTGTCCTCTGCATTTGATCCATCCCATTGTTCACCCCCTGGGAGGTGAGGGGAGCAGTGGGCAGCAGTGGTGCCGCGCCCGGAAATTGTTTGTGGTGATTTAACCCCACATTCCAACCCTTAATGCTGAGTGCCAAGCAGGGAGGTAATGGGTCCCATTTTTATAGTCTTTGGTATCACTCGGCCGGGGTTTGAACTCCCAACCTACCGATCTCAGGGCGGACACTCTAACCACTAGGCCACTGACCACTCCCCACCTACACTGCTTGGTGCCTCGTCTGAGTTGCTGTGACTTAGATTACCATGGTAACTAATTAGTTTACCATAGTAACTAGGATATGATGCAAAAGCGCAGATTCCAACCATTGAAATACTTTGTATAGTTCAAGATTTACGGTTATTTGAAAACATCATTGCACATCTTAATGGCAGCTACACTTTCCATTCTAAAGTTCTAAAAAAATATTTGGGAATGTCCGGCAGGCCAGATTGAAAAGCTCAGGTCGCATTCGGCCCCCGAGCCTTAATTGGCCCAAGTCTGCTATAAAGGGATGTCGCTGTAAATGTTCTGAACTCCTGTTTCAATGCCAGCGTTGCAATGGTGTGGATGTAGCCCCAGACAACAAAGTAGTGGAGACTGAATCAACAGCACCTATGCTGGTTGCAACTAAGTAGTGTACTTTATTATGCCTTAGCTGCAAATTGATTTGGTAACAATCAAGACATTATTTTACCCAGGCTCCAATTACAATGTCTAGCAGTATACTCGTCATGTACTTGTATAATTCAACCATCATTTAACATAGATAGAAGTCGTTTGTGACAGAGCGAGTGTTTTTGTGCCAAGCGTGTCTGCTAACACGTTGGTGAACAAGGAAGCAGGGCACGTTGATACACACTCTGGGAAGAAAAGAAGAATCTCAATAATAACATGATGCAACAAACGACCACAGGGAAATGTTGAGTCTTGTGCCTGCTGCCAATTCATCTACGCTCCATTCCGCTGTATGTTTTTTTTTTTTTTCCATTTGTTTGTTAAGACAAAGGCTTAGTGGCGCCGAGTGATGAGTCATTAATTAAATGTAAACCCGAGCACAGGGTGGGCAGCTGCACAGCACACAGCAGCTGCTCCATTGAGGTAGATGACCTGCTGTAAGGGCTCATTAGGGACCTTGCAAGTTTTTCATCAGATCAAATATTTGTGCTGTGTATTTTAAGTGTATTGTGTTCGTATCCAGGCAGATCTGTTAAGAGTAGGCAGCCAAGTAGACAGTTGGTCCTCCAGTTTTTTTGCTGTTTGCCCGGGGGGGGTAGGGATCACTTCTCTTCTGCTCATTCTCCCTCTGCTGTGCTCTTGAGGAAGCTTCCAGAACATCCAGACTGCGTCATTTGAATAGATAAATTAAGACAAGACAAGCCATGCCTAGTTTGTCTCATACATAATACATGGATGTCAAACCACACCGCCTACCTGCATTTTATTCCATCTTAAGAGGCTAATACACTGGAAGCCGGATGAGCAATTTTCAGCTATGTGATCACGGGGACATGTCGTCATACATACATAATACATGCATGTCAAACCACACCGCCTACCTGCATTTTATTCCATGTTAAGAGGCTAATACGCTGGAAGCCGGAAAGCAATTTCCAGCGATGTGATCACGTGGACATGTCGTCATTATTCCCCATGTTTTGTTTTTGTTCATGATAGCAGCCCTTGAAACTTGAACTTTGACTGGAGATAAGTAAAGCTACTCGTGTAGGATTTCTTCCAAAAAGTATTTATTAAGGGCAGCTGTATGAAAAAGCAGGCTTTGCTACACATCCTAAAATAAGGTCTGGAATTAGAGATGGGAGATATGCCCTCAAATTTTGCGACTACTATATATCTCACAATATAATATTTGGTGTGCAAATAATAATAAAGCCATTTTAAAATGGTTTACAAAGGCTCTTAATTCGGCTGCTGACGTATGCTGTAACTTATTGCACAATTTCTGGTTGTATTATTTTGTAATAACTACTAAGAATTGACTTGTTAGTTTACTACTTTTAATAGCTGGTTACTTGCTGTTGTGATACTATTAAAAATGTACTAAGCATATATTCTTCTGTTGTTTGGATACTTTTCATTAGTTTTGGGAGATACTAAAAATTAGGGTATCAATCCAATACCAGATATTTACAGGGGCAGTAGTGGTCATACCTGTGCTAATACTACCCATTTTCAAGATTATTGAATGACAAAATATTTTAGCACAATTATAATCAGTCAAAAACACAAGACAGAGGTTCTAACAATATCAAGTATTAAAAATATTTTTTACTATTGGCTTTGATTTAAATCGTTTGATTTTTGCCTTTGCAGCTTCCTATGCCCAAGGACTGTAAACAACAACAAACTATTTTTTGATTATTAAAAAAATTGATTTAACCACTGTAGTATCGACCATGTACTGATACTATACTCTGTGTCGTTACTGTTGATATTTGGATATGTCCACCCAGCTCCTGTTAACATTTAAAAACTGTAGCTTTGGGGCTAGCATTTCCTCCTACGGTGTGTTGTGTAGCATGTTTAGCTATTCTTTGTCCTTCAGTGATAATGATACTTGGAAGAAACATAATTTATTTGCCGACCCAGAGGTGAAGTTTGTTCACTTAGAAGTAAGTGCCACTAGGCTCGCTAGCGGGGAGGCTACATTGCGTTGAGGACGTGGTGGTTCACTTGTTGCTGTCAAATTTGATAGAATTTGTCATCAACATACATTCTCACAATAAAACAATAGTATTAACAGCTATATTGCTGACCAAATGTATGTCATTTAACCCTACCTGGAACTTATTTCCCTACTCTTAGGCTGTCATATGGGTTATGGAGCATCTGTAATGTTGGGTAAGGGCAGAGGTATGGTTTATATGTAAAAAGTACATGGGACGGCGTGGCGCAGTGGGAGAGTGGCCGTGCGCAACCCGAGGGTCCCTGGTTCAAATCCCACCTAGTACAAACCTCGTCACGTCCGTTGTGTCCTGAGCAAGACACTTCACCCTTGCTCCTGATGGGTGCTGGTTGGCGCTTTGCATGGCAGCTCCTTCCATCAGTGTGTGAATGTGTGTGTGAATGGGTAAATGTGGAAGTAGTGTCAAAGCGCTTTGAGTACCTTGAATGTAGAAAAAGCGCTATACAAGTACAACCCATTTATCATTTATTTATCATTTACATGGAGCCCTTCTTGGAGCCACACACACTATAGAGAGAGGTGTGGACAAACACAGCTCATTTGCATTTAGGTTACATACACAAAATGTTGTGTTTAAAAGGTCGGATTTTGGACAATACACTCATGGACTTAAATTGTAAAAAAATAGTCTATATTATGGGACCTCAAAGTATAACTGCACTAACTAATGTGATCAAACACAATGCATCTCTCTTCTAGGTCGACTGGCTACTCTGAGGTGATAGTGGTGGTAGGCGGCTGTGAACGGATAGGAGGCTTCAATTTGCCCTACACAGAGTGTTACGATCCAGTTACAGGCGAATGGAAGTCACTGGCCAAACTGCCCGAGTTTACCAAGTCTGAGTACGCTGTGTGCGCCCTCCGCAATGACATCCTGGTGTCAGGTAAGAACCCCACTGTGCTGCACCGTCATATTATAGCGCTGTGACATCATAGGTTCTAACAAAATCCAAACGTTGTAAATGGTTTGTAAATAGCAGACTGAAGCGTAATAATTCATATTCAAGGTATTTACTTTAGTTTGTAACTCTGCACTTTATACAGGGTCTTTCGACTAGCCTCCTATCTTGGGTTATATTTACCGTTGCAGCCGACTTGAACCTTGAAGGAAAATATGACAAAAACATCTGGATGCACTCTCCAGACTTCCGTTTTTGGCGCACTACATTCTCTGGTAGTCTGTCAGTAGGTCAGTCTGCAATTTAAGAGAATATGCTTTTTATATGTTTGAATGTATTTGATATCATTTGTAGTTTAATTTTCTTTGGCTGTTGGAACCTACCCAGGGCCATCAAACGGTCTAAGCCACTCTTCGTGACAAACATACCGAAATTAGCATTACATCATTCACTGTAACTTTAGAGCCAACAATATTCTTATTGTCAACGTTTTTACACTAGGACATTGGAGACAAAATATTTTTTTCCTTCTGATATGTGACCTATTTTGAATGCGTGTTCAAGGATGGGCCATGTACAAACATGCCCAGCATAAGCTGTAAACGTGCTTGAAAAGAAACAGCAGCAGTTGAAAGATGCAAAAAAAAAAGAGGAGAGGGGGGAGGTCTTTCCTTAAGCTGTCTGTTTATGCTCTCTTTTATATGAGCTCATTGCCAAGTCCTCACGTGTGCACCGTCTATCTACCCGCTGCCTGGAAAAGTCAACACACTCCTCCTCCCTTCTCTTTGTCTCGCAGACTTACACATTCACTGACCCATTTTCATAACCACTCTTATCAACTTCTAACTTTACTTCATTCCAGTACACTGCCTATATGCCATCTCCTCTGTAACTGGAGTAAATAATGTTGTAGGTGCACAGCTGCACTAAGCTGCAGTCTATAATAGCAAGTGTTTATCCAGAACTAGTCGTGCTTTCTCTCCCAGGACGACAATTCTTTACAGTCATTGCAACACGGTAAACCATGCACTTTATCACACCCAGCAACATTTGCTCATTTCAATATCTCAGTTGTGTAGCTCATACTTTGTAAATAAAGTATCTCACTAAAGATAATCAGCATCTATTTAATTACAGTGTATTTTCTCAATGGGCTTTGGTAGAGAAAATAAAGTTGGATATACTTTGGAATAGTCAGTGTAGAGCAGTGTAGATTTACTACCCACTAGGGTTGTCTGGTATATTGATGCTAATAAAGTACTGCGGTACTAATTGATTGAAATCGGTACTATACTGCCTTTGAAAAGTACTGGTACCGTTCTTTCATCTGAATGCAGCTGTGTGGTGGTAACTACAGAGCCGAGGCGCATGATTTTGAGTGTGTCAAAACGCAAACACAAAGTGCATACAAGCAACAACATCCTGGAGAGGAAGAATGGCAAAAAACAACAATTATACTGGTTCATAAAGAGTGTGAGAAGTACAATATGGAGGTATTTAGACTTCAAAACTAACAATAAAGGTGACGCTTTAAACAAGATGCTTTAGAAACACGCCTCGCCAAATGTGGCGGTTAGTATTACCACCTTTGCTTCAAACATAGGTAAACATTCAAATAATGAACATTCAGATCTGCACAAGGATTTTAAATAGTTACAAGTAATTATGTAGTTGTTATACCTGTCCTGCTGTTCTGTTCCGGTGCAGACTGCCGTCAAGGAGCACAGGGCAGACGTTTCCTTCAGGGTTGATGTTTTCGTTGGGGGTAACATCGTTTACTTTACCCGCCAAAGGGTCTGTTAAGCTCCGCTTTCAGGTCAGAATGACCAGGCCGCTGATTTGTGACAGTCTTGCATGAAGATAATTGCCTTTCGTCAAGCATGGTGGTATTGTTAAAATCTGGGGCTGCATGAGTGCTGCAAGTCCTGTGGAGCTGTGGTTCATTGTGGGAAACATGAATGCCAATATGTGCTGTGATATGCTGAAGCAGAGCATGGTCACTTGGGAAACTTTCCAACATAAAACGAGCCCAAGCACACCTCCAAGATGTCTCGCTGAAGAAGCTGAAGTTGGAGGTCATGGAGTGGCCAAGTATGTGTCTAGACCTAAACCCGAATACCGAAGCTTTTTATTGCTACTTTCACACTACATAAAGGATGTCCAGTTCAGATTTTTTTGTCAAATACGATCTTTTTATATAGTCTAAATGCAATGTCTAATGTGAACGCTGTCTGACGTCCCACGTGCTGCAATATTTACAGAAGGTTCCAATTAAGTCTCAGTCCTGGTGCGTTAGTGGCAATTTTTGCAATCCAAGTCAACATTTTCCCAACTGAATTATTACGTGTGGAAAATTAAAGGGAAGCTGCACTTTTTCTTGGAATTTTGCCTGTCGTTCACAATCATTATGAAAGACATGACGACGGATGGATATGTCTTTTTTAATGCCTTCTAAATGTTAAATTAAACTCTGCTTACAGAGGAGCCAATGGGAGCTCCACTATTCCGGCCATAATTTTCGATAAACAACTATTCAAAAAGCGCCACTAATACTAAATTTACATTTTGTGACTTGAATATTAACCAAGTTTTAGTGATATTGTTGTTTTAAGCGCTAACGCAGGCAAACTATTTATCACTTCCGTGTCTCCCTTTGTTTACATCAACAAGTGGTCTGCTGTTTCCTCGCTTCCCTGATCCCTGAAAGTTTATTGTAGATCATAAATCCTGCATCTTACCTGTACGGTAAATGGCTGAGGATATAATCCGACAAGTTGGGACACTTTGACCGCCATGTAGGACCTGGAACTTCCGAGGACGACACAAAAAGCGCTTGTTCCTCCCCCCCGTTTCTTTGTGAGGATAATGAGACATCTTTCATCTAAATGGAAATGTATAAACATCCCATCAGTCGGCATCCTAATGACAGCAGACCTTGTACTGTTAGTGATGTTTTATTATGTTTGTTGGCTTTCATAAAGTCTGCAGTGAGCAAAAATCAGGGATGAAGGAGAAAAAAAAGCAAACATTGTGATGCGTTTTTAAAATGAATGCGCCGCGTATACTTAAAATTATCAAAAAACGTAAATATTAAATGTTATTATTATAAATGTGCCCGTTACCACATTACATAAAACCCTAATGGAGATGTATGGATGTTTTTATAGGGGATTTACAGGCTCCATTGCAAGCGGACTTTTGATCAAATGTATTTAATATTTACAATGCATAAAAAAAAAAATTATAGTCATGGATTTCATAATGATTTTAAACGATCGGCAAATTTCCCCAAAAAGTGCATTTACCCTTTATTTGCAATTGCGGGACATTTGCTTTGACGTTGTCTCCAAAGAGGGTGTCTGCGAGAAGTCGGTCACAGGAGTGATGGAACATCGACAATTTTGATGAAGAATTATGACGACTTAGTTCGTATTTGGAAAAAATCTGAAGGACAGTGTTTATACTGACATGAGAAGTTCCAATACAGGACACATATGGGCAAAAACATCTGAATTGACCTGCTTTGTGAACAAGTTACATTTTTAAATTATTGTTCCATGAGAAGATATACTATAACATATGTCAAAAGGAATCATTTGCTAAGACTAGTAACATTGAAAGAAATGGTTTGCATCATAAATACTGTCGTCACACAAGTGACAGTGATTCCTGTTTGGTGTGGCCTCAGGCCACACCAAACAGGAACAGAATGAATCAAGTTTTTAATCAACAGAATGAATCAAGTTTTTTTGTGAACAGAATGAATCAAGTTTTTAATGAAAACAGGCACCATGTCTGCAGGTTATCGTATCTTTTTTAAGATTACAAGTCTGCCTTTGAGGTCCACTGTCTTAACTTTTCTGTATTTTGTTGAAATTTAGAAAGCAAAGTTAACTGTGTAGCTCTGATGACAAAGTAAATATATATAAGACTGCTGTCACTTATTTTAATAGTGTCATAAAAACAACACCGTAGCCATGTCCAACAGGCTATTAGTTGTAAAATGTATTATATTAGATTTTTAAGGAGAATATATATATATATATATATATATATATATATATTATATATATATATATAATATATATATATATATATAATATATATATATATTATATATATATATATATATATATATAATATATATATATATAATATGTGTATGTATATCCATCCATCCATTTTCTACCGCTTATTCCCCTTTGGGGTCGCGGGGGGCGCTGGTGCCTATCTCAGCTACAATTGGGCGGAAGGCGGGGTACAACCTGGACAAGTCGCCACCTCATTGCAGGGCCAACACAAACAGACAGGCAACATTCACACTCACATGCACACACTAGGGACAATTTAGTGTTGCCAATCAACCTATATATATATATATATATAAATTTGAATTTGTTGGTGAACCAGCGTCCTTTGCATTGGACATTTTGCTTTAGGTCTTCTTTTGTCAGAATTACACATTTCTGAGGGAAAATAACCCTGTTAAGCAAAGCACACATGTCCACTGCAGAGGACGCTGGTTGTCAGGTGGTTAAAGCCACTAAACAGAAACAAATGCTAATCCGGAAGTTTTTTAATGGCATTTTTCACCAGCATGTGATGAATTTATGAATGGTTTTAAAATACCACTGTCTGACAAAGAGCTTGTTATTAAATGATTCAAAGTAATCTACTGTTTGAAGTACAGGAGTGAATATATTCTAGGAAGAGGGGCTTTTTCAAGACTAAAAGGGCACATGTGAGGACTTGTAAAAATATGTCAGGCTTACGAGCTGATTTACTGCCAAATATTGTTTTTCTATAACTTCTTAGAGTAATTTTTTATTTTTTAGTCCTCTATTTGACCTTTCTTGGCACCTTTCTAAGAGCAAGAGAATGGTTTGATAAGACACTTCTAAATTGTTTGAAATTAAATACCATATTTTTTAAATGTTGCCAAAGTTGAATGAGATTGTTGTGTTCCGTACAGGCGGTCGCATCAACAGCAGGGACGTGTGGATGTACAACTCCCAACTCAACCTGTGGATCAGAGTGGCTTCTTTAAACAAAGGACGGTGGAGACACAAGATGGGCGTCCTGTTGGGCAAGGTGAGTGACTTTTTTTTAACATGTTTGTTGTGTAAACACAACATATTCTATCCTTTGTGGTTTGAACTTGATGTGCCCCGAGTGAGTGGTACACAATGGATCATAATTTAAGATGACTAGACTGTGAAGACTCAGTGTCTGAGTTTACGTTTGCAATAACTGCTCGGAAGTCAATAGAACGCTTTCAGTCTACTTTAAGGTCATTTCAGGTTCTAGTCGACGCCTCCAACCCTCATACAGAAGTACTCCACATACCCCCGTAACCGCCAGACATGCAGGAATTTGGTTTTAAACATACCTTTTTCTACCTGTATAATTGACGCTAATAATCTAGTAGCAGATAGGAAGTCACTCTAAATTCCAGTCACCTGTGTCAATATTGTGCTTTTTGCTTATCGGTCATGTTAAACCATAAGGGCAAGTTATCACAAGGCGCGTGTTATCTATTGTTTAAAGCCGCACACCAATTCTCTGTTTCGTCAGTCTAAAAGCCCCTAGAGCAGTCCAAAATGCAGCCCTGGGGCCATTTGCGGGATCACAGCTTGAGTTTTGTTGGTCCACTGCATATTGCCGGAATAAAACCCAACAGTAAAAATGTACGGAAAAAGATGTAATGTAGTGAAAAAAGCTGAACTTGTGATGCTTACAAACTCAAGGGTTCTCCAATGTGCTGAAAAGTCCAAGTATGCAGGGGCCATTTTGAAAATGGTTTAATTTAGTAAAAAAAAGACTAACACAAAACTTAATGTGCATTGCGTTACAGGTGCAAAGTGTATTATTAGTATCACAATTTCAGCTTTTTGTCATTACAATAAAGTGGAACCTCGATTTACGAACCCCTCTTTTTCTGCACTACTATTAGATTGAGCCAAATATGCCTCTGTGTGCAAACCATGTCTTTGTGTACCAACCCTTTATTCATTCATTTGTGTCACGCTGGCAGCCATTTTGTGCTCACTTGTATTAAAGAAATTGACAAAGCAGGCTTCGTACAACAGCAAAGTTGGAAAATCATGCCAAAGCGGACTTATATCACAGCAGAGGAGAAGACACTACCTCTAATACAGCTGCATTATTTTCCAAGAAACTCGCACAAACACGGCCTCTCCCTTGTCTCCCTCTCCTTTACCTTCTCTGGTCAGTTGCTCATTTGCAGATGACAATGTAAAGTGGAGTTTACTTTTTAAAATACAGTATTTGCTATTGTACCAATATAGTTGTTAAGGATTTTTGTGATTTCTGATAAGTTTGCAGCACATACAGGACCGTTTAGCTTGTTGTTGTTGTTGTTTTGCCTTGATAATAAAGAGATAGTTGATCCATTACCTCCTTGTTATGTTTGTTTGATATACAGTACTGTATAGCACTTTATATTTTGTTCGAAGTGTACAAACCTTCACTGAAATATAGACTCGTCGAGGCTGGAACCCATTATTTATAGTTACATTGTTTGTTATGTAGAAAATTGCTTCACTATACAAACTTTTTTTTGACGAACTGTACTTAAATGTAGAATATAAGTAGAATATATTTATATCATTCATATATTATATTTAATATATGTTATATATTATTTATTATTATTATTGTCTATTGTGAGCGAACTGTGGTGCTGCTTTTCCCCCAGGGATCAATAAAGTACTTTATATTATATTCTATTCTATTAATTCATAAATCAACATTTTTACTTTAGATTTTTTTGGTAACACTTTAGTATGGGGAACATCCATCCATTTTCTACCGCTTGTCCCTCTTGGGTCGCTGGAGCCTATCTCAACTACATATTCACCATTAATTAGTTGCTTATTAAAGTAACAACGACTTAATTTAGAGTTATTTGGACACTAGGGGAACATATAAGGGTTAGGGTTAGGGTTACTAATAATAAATAATTCTGAAATTATTGAGGGAAGACTCTTAGTTAATGGCTTACTGGTTGTATAATAAGGCCATGCAGAATAAGGCATTAATAAGTTACTAATTTGCATGTTAATAAGCAACTAATTTATGATGAATATGTGTTCCCCATACTAAAGTGTTACCGATTTTTTTTTTCCTGACTCTATGCTGCAGGCCAACAAAACTCCAGTTGCGGACCACAAATGGCCCTCAGGCCACACTTTGGATACCCTTTTAATAACTACTAATAAAACACTTTGTCATCAATAACACAAAGCTGACACTAAGTTTTGTTTTATAAACTGTGTATTTGTATGTGGTATATAGAGTTATGTGTGTATGTGTATATGTAAAAAAAAAAAGTATAATTTTTTTGCAAAGAAAATATAAGCTAAAAATATCACATGGTCGTATTCAGACCCTTTGCTGTGACTCTCATATTTAACTCACATGTTGTCCATTTTTTCTGATCTTCCTTGAGATGGTGTGTCCAGCTGTGTTTAGTTAAACTGATTGAACTTGATTAGGAAAGGCAAACACCTGTTTCTATAAGACCTTACAACTCACAGTCCATGTCAGAGCCAATGAGAATCATGAGGTGCTGTGAATCTTTGGCCACCATTCGAAACTAGGGGTAAAAATTCAATTCAAAATCAATACTTTTTAATAACATTGGGTGCTAGTTCTATGATTAACTACATTCCTCCATAAAATAAACAGCTGTAAAAGCATTTTATTTTACAAAATAAAAAAATATAATGGTCCCCGCATACTTTTGACTTCTCAATATGCAGTCCTTGGTGGACAAAGTCACGTAAAACACTTAATAAAAACCTAAAATGCATGTGTCAGTCTGTACATTACACCTATTAAGTGTATTTGACTTAAAATTGCTCTCATGAATCCAGCTTTACTTGACCAAAAACCCTGTGGAGTGTAGAAGTTTGCCACTGGGCCGCACTATTACACACAACAGGCAACAAAGCTTGGAAGACCAACCAATTAATCCAATCCGATATCTGACTTTTCACACAAATCCAGCCCCAAAGTCCTCTACATGAAACATTTATTAGATTGGATTTACTATACTAGAAACTGTTCATAATGTGGCTCTACCAAGATACCTTCTGGATTGTTTACCACAATGTGACATCAATAACTCACACAAATCCAGCTTCCAGCACTGAAAGCCTTTTTGACTGAAGTATTGGTACTCGTGGCACGATGCCTAATCTCTACTGGCTGTGCTATTTACAGTCTCCCAATACACGGCCAGGTGGACATTCCTGTTTAAGGGCACCAGACGTTCCTTGGATCTGTGCCCATCGCTGGTGCCTGCTGCTTGCATTGTAGCGAGCCCTTCTGCCTTTGCATAAGTGTGTGATGCAGAACCATTACTATAAGGTCCTATGGTGTTTCAACATAACAACTTGGATACTTGTTATGGTCTCCTACAATGTTTGTCAACATTGCACAGCATATATGATTGTAAATAACAAGATAATACGTACAAAATTAAATCCCATCTCAACTCTAAACAAAATAAACACGTAACAATTTATTTTATATGCAACTGTGAGTGACAGGTGACAACCAGCGGCCACAACAAATGAAACAATGTTCGTCAATACTGTCTAATTATTGTTATTATTACTATCATTATTATTTTTCAAGACGCTTTAAAGAGGACAGGAATTCCAACGATCATTTTTTTGAGCAAAATTGTTTATCGGCAGCATAACCACTCAAAAAATATTAGTATAAAAGTCTTTCTAGTAAAACTGGCCATTGTCTGCCGTACAAACCAGACCAAAACCAACTATCTGTTATTTGCCATATTAACAGCACCCGCTCGCTCTTTCTCACTTGCACCAACACACACACTCATGGCACTTAGCCACTGATGCGTTTATGGCCACACAAAGTGTAAAATCCGGGTCTGTACACTGTGACGCCCCAATTTGAGGTGTGCTGCCTATTCTACTGTCATTTATTAAGAATGTTGTTATTTTTTTAATCATGAAGTGCTGTTACTAGATTACAGAAATGCTCATAAAAATATATATTTTACAGACAAAAAGTTACAGGAATGTACTATTTCCCATCCTCACATCTCATTGTGCAACTTGTGAATGTTTTAAGGGGAACTAAGTGTGATTTCTGAAAGGGGTAAACCTTAATTCCAAAACAGGACCCCCACCCAGACATAAAATACGAGTACATAGCTCATAAAAAAGCATTTTTTTTTGTGGTTATTTTCATTGTAAGTGAGCTAATTCACATATTTTAGAAAACAATCTCATGGAGATAACTGCTGTCATTTGATTATAATAAGACATTTAAAGTACCAGGAGAGTGGGAAACAAGTTAATTATTGTGTTTTATTGTATTTATTAAACCATATCCAATTGAATTTACAATCCGCAAAGTATGTGTAAACACCGTTTAAACATCACAAAATGCCACAAATTCTGTCAGCCATTTTGAATATTCCGCTCCGAATACCTTTGGCTATTTTTGGAGCGCGACATCACAGTAGTAACACTTCTGCACTCTGACCATGTCGTCACATCAGTCATACTGAAAATATCCAAACATTTGAAAGCGATGTGATGATATCATTCACAATCCAAGAATGCATATGCGTGGCTTTTTTATGCACTCGAAATTGTGCATAAATAGCTAACAATTAAGTCAACAGATTGATGGCCCTCTATACTCTCTCTAAAAACATCAAGAAACTGCCAACAATATTCCATTTACATGTCGTAACTTGAAATGAACCTAATATGAGCGATATTGTCATAAGCGCCAGAGCTGATGGCGTATTTTAGCGGCGCATTGATATCATTAAGCTAATGCTAGCTTACACTGCTATTGTTGACACACCATAAGCCGGCAACTACTTCTACTTTGTCTCAGACTGGCTAAAAGTAAATTCTAGGTTATAATTCATGCATCGAGTAGACAAATGTGGCCATAGTCCAAGAGACTGGTTGACTTTCACATCACTGCAAGATGTGACAAAAGACCCCAAAAGATGCTTCAATTATGTGAGCGTCCCGTCGGTCGGCATTCCGGCGAGAATGGAAATATTACTGTAAGTGTTTGTTTTATCATGATTTAAAACGGTTAGTTTGTATGTTTAGCACCTAGCAATGCTGCGGATGCTAGTGTCAAAATAAAGCTGCATCCGCCCGGGAGCAGTCGGCTTCTAAAATGTATTGCTCATCCTCTTTGTCTTCGGGCTCAAAAATTTAAGGTTCTGGATCATAATTTTTCTCTCACAAAGTCTGTTTGATTTGGGTTGTTGCTGATGGGGAAGGGATCTTTGATTCCAAGCGACGTTAAGAGTTAAAGTCCCAAAGATTGTCACACACACACTAGGTGTGGTAAAATTTGTCCTCTGCATTTGACCCATCCCTATGTCACCCCCTGGGATGTGAGGGGAGCAGTGAGCAGCACCGTGCTTGGGAATCATTTTGGTGATTTAACCCCCAATTCCAACCCTTGATGCTGAGTGCCAAGCAGGGAGGCAATGGGTCCCATTTTTCCAGTCTTTGGTATGACTCGGCCAGGGTTTGAACTCACGACCTACCAGTTTTAGGGCGGACACTCTAACCACAAGGCCATTAAGCTGGTTACACAATCACGTGAATGGCTTCCTCATTAGCTTTCAAAATGGCTCAGGATTCTCAGTGAGATTGATAGTATTTTGATCATATCTATTCGCAAACTTTGGAAGTCTCTGTGTCATAAATCAGATGTATATGATAATAGCCTCAATATAGAGGAAACTTGTCTTTCCACTTTACTTCTACTTGATGGCAGGTGTGAGACAGGTGTGCTGCTGGTATGGCGACAGTGTGCATGTCTGATGTTGCTCACGTGCTCCACTGAATGCTCCGGGAGTTTTTGCGTTTGCTCACACACCACAAATTAGGGGGAACATTGGTCATGAGGAGGTTGTCGTAGTAAAAGTAATTCAAAAACAAAGACAGTTAGTTAGATCATTAATGTACAGTGCATTTATTTGTGTGATGAAAGCTGAGCGTACTTTGTATACACACGCCACAGTGACACAACTTTAGGACTTACACACATAGATGTTCCTGGAGAGACATTCCTTTCACTCCCAGAGGAGGTTCCCGTCTCTTGACCACTTCTTGTGTGTGCCGCACACGTATCGGCTTTTTTGCAATTTTTTCATATGTCTGTGTAGGTTTTTTCCTTTTAGGAGCTTTTCTCCTTTAACTAATTAAAGTGCAAACGCTGTATTACACGGGTAGGATATTCAGTAAATCTGTGGGGTTGATTTTCCATCCTCTTTTGCTCATTTCCTCATTTAATGTCCCCATGTTATTTCCCCATTTTTTGAACGGCAACACAAATCTGACACATTTTATGCATAAAGAAGGCTGCATGTTGTTAGCGATATGAAGATTTCATATCAGGGTTATAATTAATGTCACACTTGTTGAACATGCTCAAAAATTTATTTATTTAAAAAGTATATATACACTGAAATCTATTAACAAAGTTTTATTTATGAATAAACAAAAAATATACTTCTCTTGGCAAAGGAAACATTAAATTTGGTTCTGGCTTCCTAAGAGTCATATTATTGAGATGTGTTTAAATATGTTTATCTTCTTCTGTTTTAAATTTGTGGAGTGGAAAACGGGTGTTTTGGGGTGGTGTGGGATACTTGAATGTAGTGGTCCTCAAATTTTTCACCAAGTACTACCTCACAAAACACTCACCTGACCATAATCACCAGCATTAAAATATAGTATCGTAGTAGGCCTAAGTATACATTTAAAACAAAGCAGAAGTTTTATTTAGAAAGTAGATTGTAACATTACACACAGTTTGAACAGTAACACTGTGCTTGAATATAGGAAATAAAACATTACAATATTCATTTAATTAAGTGATTTTTCGGCATACCATTAGATAGAGCCCGTGTACCACTAGTGATACCTTTACCACAGTTTTAGTGTTAATGTATTCATGTTAGCATTGAGCAAGCGATTAGCGTGCTAGCTGCGTCTGCAGGTAATGAGCAGTATCACTGAGTTTTTCCAAGTGTGATTATCCATCACGGTTTTACAATACTCACAGTTTGAAACATTAGTACTTACCACTCTAGTGATAAACCGTGATAAAATTCAAGACGGTCATAGTTAAGTCTCAAAATCTTCTACTTCTGAACTGCTACACACAAAAGGGGTACAATTTGTCATGTTTACTGTGTTGCCTGTGCTGTTGTTTTTACGGCATACACACCACATAGCAAAACTATTATAAAAAAACTAAGTTGATCTCGTAAGTGTGATTGGCTCACACAACTCAGTGGAGTCTGCAAAACATCTTCTGTAGCTTTAAAGTGTTTTGCTGATTTACCGCAAACTTTGGCACATATCTATAAGGGCCTATTAAGCACTTATTTGAGAAAGATTGGTTGAAAAACATGGCTGTCATCACGCAAAATATCTTTGAAAGGGCACAGACGGAACAAATAATTACCAAGTATTAGTCATTGAGTATTGATTTAATGATTTGAAAATAAGAATATGTATGCTAGAAAGTCTTTCAAAGTATTTTGACTACAACCAATAGGCTCGCCACATTCAACACCAATTTTTTCTCCATGACTGTCGTTTAATTGTATGCATTTGTACATTTAGTTTTGGTCTTTTTTTCTTTTGTGAGAATTAGAAATTTAAAAAACATGTTATGCAAAACACAAGTGTCCACTGCAAAGGACACTGGTTGTCAGGAATACTTTTACGATATAATGTTTACGTAGGGCAATTGTTTGGATTTACGGACTTCACACTGGTGTTTCACGGCACACAAACACCTATCTGTCCTGTCTCCTCCTCTGTTGCACTTGCACAAAAATAGGTCTTGTCCCTAGCATGTCTGTGCTCAGGGACGGCTGTTCATGTCTATCACTGTCAATGTTTTTCCACTAGGGTATTTGTTTGTATGAGTTGTTCCTCCTCCCCTTGCCGTAAGTGTCGCTCTTTAACTGCATAGGCTCAGAAGCACAGAATTTGGACAATGATAGCCTTTTTGTGATTTTACTTTAATAATATATTGCCACAGTGAGTTTGAAATAGAATACTGTATTTTTCGGACTATAAGGCGCACTTAAAAATACTTTTTTTTCCTTAAAACTCAACAGTGCACTTTTTAACCCAGTGCGCTTAATGTACAGAATAATTCTGGTTTTGCTTACCGACCTCAAAGCTATTTTATTTGGTACATGTTGTAATGATAAGTGTGACCAGTAGGTAACACATATTATCTGCTATTTTTGTTTCACAATATTACGCAAAAGTAACTTTTCTTACTTTCTGGTACCTGATGATCTGTATTTGGGATCTGCATAAGTCCTGAAAAATTGCGAGTCCGCCTTTTGTAGTCCATGCCGACACCATAAGCTTCTTCTTTTTGTTTATCTTCTTGTTATGGGACATTCATCCTCCGCTGTTTCCATTTCTAATATAAAGCAGTGTAAAGTTATTTCTTTTATGTGTCAGTAAACTAGCCATGAAAGCGCTAAACATACCGATGAAGTGAGTTTACATTATTCACCCAAGGAAGTTAAGTTGTTAGAGAGTTCCAGTTGGACGTTTTTTTCACGGGACACATTTCCACACTTGTTATTGCACTAGTGAGCCACGGATGAGGAGATGCGGCTCCGTTATTGATTGAAGTAAAGTCTGAAAGTCATTAAAACTGTTAACTCCATCTTTTGACACTTCTTCCACTCCCATCCTTGCACGCTACTCCGCTACAACAAAGATAACGGGGAGAGGATGCTGCCAAAGATGAGCCACGTAAATAAGACCGCCCACAAAACGGCGCATCCTGAAGCAACTGTCAGAAAGCGACTTGAAGATGATCTGTAAAACATCATTTATTCAACATTTTGACCAAAGAACCACCATTACATGTTATGTAGACCACAAGGTAGTCTTTTACATTTAGGAAAAAAAAAAGACTCCTTTAATGTGCCTTATAATCCGTTGCGCTTTATATATGAAAAAGATCGAAAATAGACCATTCATCAGCAGTATGCCTTATAATCCGGTGCGCCCTACTTTCCGGAAAATATGGTAATCAACATGCAATTAAAAAATAATGTTGAGGTTTATTTTAAGAGGTTTTGCAATAAAAATACATTTACCATTTAGGATGCAGAATATGGTACATTTTCAAGGACCCAGGACATATATGACAATTTAGGACACTTGTAATATGACCATAATTTGTTAAAAAAGTGAGGGGCTCTGTATGCCACTAAATCATTCTGCATATCGATATGTGGAGTAAAATTATGGAATTGATTGAGTGAGGAACTCAACCTACCTAATATGAGTGGATTCAAGAAACAAACATAATGAGGTGGCAGGTGCTCTCTATAATTGTGAGCTCTAGCAGATGGTGGTTGTCATCAGCACATGCAAAACACATAATTTTAACGGCCAAACTCACCAGAGGCAGTGATGATGCAAAGCGTAAAATACAAATACCTGTTCTCAACGTACAGTTCTTCTTATTTCTCTTATGTTTGGTATGTTCCTCTCTTTGTCTTCCTTCCCTCTTTTTGCCTTTCCAGAGTACTAGTTTGCACGAGGAGTTTCGATTGCATCAGATATGGAGCAATACTTCTCATTGTTATAAACACTTTTTTCCGTGTTTTCTCACCATTAGATTGTGCGTGTGTATGTTACCAGCCGCTTAGTTTTCTTGCCATTAAAATGTTTTATTGGCACTAAGAAGTATGTCAATGGTGGAAGACGTATTGTCTGCAAGGGTCACGCTGAAAAAGCTTGGCTATTGACAATAGCCTGTAGGCCGGAGTTTACAGACGTCAGTCAGAGATTGTTTATTTGGAAGCAGTGCGTCATTTATTTTCCTCTCCGCACCGGATAGACCGGTTCTCTTTGTGCTGATGTATGAGCACATGTTCACCTTTGATAATTAGGTGAGCTCTTGGTGTTCAAACTGTGCAATAAGACGTGTCCCTTGCTGTATCTCAAAGCTGATCAACTGTATGTGTGCTTGTGTTCTCAGGTCTACGCCGTGGGTGGCTACGATGGCCAAAGCCGCCTTAGCAGCGTAGAGTGTTACGACTCCTTCTCAAACCGCTGGACAGAGGTGGCACCCTTGAAAGAGGCGGTCAGCTCTCCGGCCGTGGCCAGCTGTGTCGGCAAGCTCTATGTCATAGGAGGAGGGCCCGACGACAACACCTGCTCTGACAAGGTTGGAAGCGCAGATGCTTGCACCTTTCTTTAACACACACTTTGGATCACGGGTGCACATTACGTCGATGGCGAGCTAGCGGTCGCTAGTGGAGGGTGTGTCAGTCGATTGCCAGCATTAAAAAAATAGACCTAAAAATGAACGATCATCAATCTTCACCAAGACATCACTCTCGTCATTTAATTGACATTCACGGCACCCGAGGGTCTTGTGAGATGACGCTGGCTGCTGCCAGATCATTATTAAGAAAAAATGACCGACAGGAAGGCGAGAAACACTTTTTATTTCAACAGACTCTCACGCTGTACCTGCCGTCAAAACTGTAAAGACTGATTGCACAGTTCCTATCTTCACAATAAAAGCACTGCTTCATCCTATCTGTGCTAACAAAATAAGAGTTTCAGAAGCTAGCGTGCCCAAGCTAGCAAGCAACGAAGTTTGCCGCCAATGTATTTCTTGTAAAGTGTATAAAAAGGAGTATGGAAGCTGGAGAAATAAGATGGCAAAAAACAACCCCTTTCATGTGGTATTGGACAGAAAGGAGGACTTTTTTTCTCCTCCACTTGAATACGTGGACATCATCATCAATTACTACTGTCTGATTCCAATCCATGCAAGTCATCAGAATCAGGTCATACACCCATTTATATTCTTGTCACCATGAAATAAAGGAATCTATAAATGTTAAACATGCTTATATTATCATTAAACACCTTCAACTTGTTAACAAAAACTCTCTTTCATAAATAAATCAATATAAATGATATATATGAATGAGGTAGATCCCCTCCATTTGGTCAATTGAAAAGTAGCTCGCCTGCAGAAAAAGTGTGGGCACCCATGCTTTAGATGAATAGTGATGACAGCCTTTTATTTATATCTTATTAAAACTTAAACATAGTTTGGAAGTAGATAGTTAGTCAGTGACCTTTATTTAACGAGGAAGTAGACCCAATGAGATTCAGAATCTCTTTTTCAAGAGGGTCCTGGCCAAGATAGCAGCTCAAATAGATTTAATGTAAAACAACTATAAACACGAATAAAACAAAACATAACACAGATACAATACATTTGCAGTTGTAAATCACATAAATACATCATAATCATCATCTGCATTCAGAGCGAGAACATGTGCATTCAGTACTACTTAATTCCAATTTTAAACTGACCCAAATTTGGCAGGTAATCCAATTTTAAAATGACTCTGTAGTTTACACCCGGATGAAGATGCCAATGCTTTGAAGTCAGTTTAGCCATAAAACAGTCCTCAGTCGAGGTATAACGTACACTACGGGAGTCAAACTTATTTTCATTGTGTGCCACATGGCAGTCACGGAAGCTCTCAGAGGGCCGCTTCCTGACACTAATGTCTACCTCTAGGATTTTACGCAAATTCAACGAGTCACTTTGAATATTGCGCCGCCTTGCAACTTTACTCGATAACTGCAAATTCCCTGCACATTTTGCCAATCATCGTTATTTTCACCAATCATATTTGTCCCAGCTGCACTCAAACGCAGCGCAACTAAACTTTAAAACTTACAAAGGTTGCTTGGAGTGATGAATGAAGAAGCCCTACGAGTAGACATTCTACGGACGGCTAGAACAGTTGTTCTCAATTGGGGGTACGAGTACCCCTGGGGGTACTTGAAGGTATGCCAAGGGGTACGTGAGATTTTTTTAAAAATAGCAACAATTCAAAAATCCTTTATAAATATATTTATTGAATAATACTTCAAGAAAATATAGATGTAAGTTCATAAACTGTGAAAAAAAATTCAACAATGCAATATTCAGTGTTGACAGCTCGATTTTTTGTGAACATGTTCCATAATTATTGATGTTAAAGATTTTTTTTTTTGTGAAGAAATGTTTAGAATTAAGTTCATGAATCCAGATGGATCTCTATTCCAAGCCCCAAAGAGGGCACTTTAAGTTGATGATTACTTCTATGTGTAGAAATCTTTATCTATCTCTTTTTTTTCAACCAAAAATGATTTGCTCTGATTAGGGGGTACTTGAATTAAAAAACAATTCACAGGGGGTACATCACTGAAAAAAGTTTGAGAACCACTGGGCTAGAAGACTGAACGGCCCTCCTGTTAAAAAAAAAAAAAAAAATTTGCTGGTAGATGGAAGGATACTGCAGCAACTGCGATGAGAGAACTCGCCCAAAGATGGCGCCAGAGCACATACAATAAAACACCCTCTCAGGGTTTTTGCTTGTTTGTTTTTATAGAAATATTTTTTTTATTATATCCGCAAGCTGAATCATTTTATACTCCCTGACAGGACAGAATGGTCGACCAAGTCTTTAGAGTCAATTTCACTTATGAAATGGTTATAACACTTTCATGGTGGTAGTGAAAGTGCTGTGTTTTTGGAAACCAGACAGTAATTCATTTAGAATGTCAAATAAATCTTTCAGCTGTTCACTTATAAACCCTTCCAAGACCTTGGCCAACTTTTTCTTTGGATTCTATTTTATTGGGAAATTATCAGTCACCACTTTTTAGTAAAAAAGTAACAAGCAAGTTCCAAATGTCAGGATGTATTCCAGTTTCAATAGTCAGATTGAAATTGTGTTAGCAGCAATTCTTAACAAATACAAGAATCTAACACAAGTAGACATGGGTCAAGGTGTTAGACTCTAAAAACCCAGCATTAGAGTGTGTGGGTGTTTCCGATGAAATGTCTAGTGCATGTACAGGATGGGATGTAAGACGCAAGTCTCGGCTTATGTTTGTGGTGGAAAGCTGTATGTCAACCAGCGGGTGGTGCCAAAACAGCATTTACATAAATCAGTCGGCAACCTTTACCACTCAAAGAGCCATTTTGACCCGTTTCACAAAATAAAGAAAACAATGGGAGCCACAAAACTCTTGAAATTTAAATTGAAATAACACTACATCAGAGTTTTTGTTTTTTTACTTTGTGCTATGTATAAACCAGGGGTCTCAGACACGCGGCCCGCACCTTAATATGAAAATTTAATGATAGTGGGGCCTGCAAGTTTTACATGAATGCCGCTTGACAGCATCACACTTAAAATCCCTCCTGAATATTGCGAGAGACTACCGAATGTCAGATCAACTATTCTCGTGAATCTTTGCAGAATTTCCATCGATTAACAATAATAAGGGCATCCTATGAAGGTGCTGCCTTTGGCGCCCTCTACAACACGTTCAATCAGCTTGCAATCCCAGTCACATGTCGTATGAGGCTTCTGCAGACACACGCCAACCATTGCAAGGCATATTTGTTCAACAGCCATACAGGTTACACTGAGGGTTGTGATACAAACAACTTAAGCACTCTTACTAATATGCGCCACACTGTGAACCCACACCAAACAAGAAAGACAAACACATTTTGGGAGAACGTCGGCACTGTAACACCTCATAAACACAAAATAACAAATACCCAGAATCCCATGCATCCCTACTCTTCCAGGCTACATTATACACCCCCCGCTAGCACAAAATCCCCCCACCCCCTCCGTGCGTCAGTTGAGGTGGGCGGGGTTGGGGGGGGGGGGGGGTTTGGTGCTAGCGGGGCACCCGCTAAGAGTAACCCTCATTGTAACCTGTATGGCTGTTGGCTAAGTATGCGTTGCAGTCACTTTTGTGTGTTAACAGAGGCTGAATATAATATGTGACCAGTCGACACACAGATCGCGTGATGTAAAAGCGGGCGCGACGACATGTTGTAGAGGAGGTGAAAGGCATTGCCATCACTGCACACCCTCAGTATTGATGTCCAGGTGAAAATTGGAGAATGTTAACCCCGGGTGAATTCTAAGAGGCACTAAAATCTTTAAACCTCACGGAATAATCGTTGGGGTTGGCATTTTAGCAGCTGAGCCACATCAGAGTGATCAAAGAGCTGCATTCGGCTCCGGAGCCGCGGGTTGCCGACCCTGACATAAATGAACCTGAGCCTTTGTTATTGTCATTCACACATGCCAGTGACTTGCAGCAAGAACACAGAGACACGGTGCCAAAAAGTCCCTCTAAGGTTGGGCAACTTAGCAGACAACAGAGGACGAGTTACAAAACTCAGTTTAAGAGGATGTGCAATTGTACACTTATCAAACAGCTGTTGGGAAGCCAAGAAATATATCACGTTTGTATGAACTCTACCAGTTTTGTGCACTCACACTCTACACCAGGGATAGTCAACAAAATAGTTTTCCAGAAAAATGAAGACCGGGGGGCTGGACTTCTCCTATCACTATTAGTCTTATCTTGTATAATATGTAGAACCATTGTCCTCTACAGTAGACATATGATTTTGGTCTATTTGTTTTGTCAGAGTTACAGGAGCGCTCTTCTGTTTTTAAGAAGGAGCTTCTTCAAAAAAGCTAGTCAAAGATCAACTCTATTACAGCGCTATAGTGTTTTTAGAAAATCTGCTGCAAACATTGGAGTCTCTGTGAAGTTTTTTAAATAAACTCACTTGTTCATAGTTAATATTGGAAATCCCCCTTTCTTTATTTTAATGTACATTTTGGGTGCCCCATTCAGTAAAAAAATGCAAAATTACATTCTGTTTTTATAGGTAGTATGTCATAACTTTTTTTGAATTCCATCGGACATTGTGACTTTTGGTACTAGTGTTTCTGAAAAAAAGCCCCCAAACACACATACTGTATAGCAGATTTTAACAGCTAAATGTGTATATATCATTTATACACTCATACTCCTTGGTCCACCAATTTTTCTCTCAATGTGGCCTCCGAGTCAAAATATTTGCCCAGATCTGGTTTACAGTGATCCAAGTTTCTCTATACAACAGGAGCACTTCAGTGTTTTTAGGGATTTGCTACAGAAATATTTGCGTCACAAGTTTTGAACTGAACTCGAGGTCCGGTATTGTGTCATTCCTAGGTCGAGGTTGACCCCTGCTGTCAACAGAATACATGAAAGACATAGTAATAAAAACACTAAATGCTAGACTTTAATGAAACCGTAATAAAAAAAGAGAGAGAACAAGTTCTAGTTCTGCTTTATAATTGGAACAAAAAGCAACAGGAAACTAACTTTTTGCTTTATCTTTCCCACCAGCAGCCTCATTTGAAACATTTAAGGTTATGCAAACTAGCACAAGCCTTAAACCACATAACCTCTTACAGTAGGGGTTGCCAACCCGTCGATTGCCACCCATCAGTCGATCTTTGAGACACTACTGGTTGATCGCAAAAATATAAGAAAATATATTTTTATTAATTTGACATTAGTAACACCCCCACCCGGAGAGTGACCAACAGATCCACCAACTGGCACGCATTTTAACCCCCGAACATGCCTGCACACCCTGCCTCTCTCTCTTTAGCCGCACAGCCAGCGGCTCTCGACACCGCGGCCACTCCCCCAGAGCACGGCGCACACTTCACCCGCACGTCTCGCAAATGGGCATGGCATGACATGTACAAAAATCCTCGACCTGCAACAATGCATTAAGGCTGGTTGTTGCAACGCATCGGACATTTTTTAGCATCCAATATCTACTCATTTACTAAATAAGCTACTAACAAGCCAAATACTAGAGTCTGTGAACATTGCTCCAAAGTAGGGATTTTGTGTTGATTTATCGTGCATACAAAGGTAAACTTAGACATGTGCAGAGGCAGTAATACATGGTAAATTAGGGCAGCAGCTGGAGAAGGACTTCCCCGTTCCCTCTTAATGAAACACGAAAAACCCGCCAGGTGAACAGCTGATTTTTTTATTTATTTCTAGCGCTAACATAAGCTGACTTGTGTCCCATATGTGACAATAAGCGGAAGAAATACACCACATTACTAAGACTATAATGGCCATAAACGGTTAGCTACTACAGCTGGGGTGCCCAAAGTGTGGCTCAGGGGCCATCTGTGGTCTGTAACTCGTTTGTCATTGGCCCTAGGCACATTACAAAAAAAGACACCAGTAAACATTGACAAAACAGCAAGCAACAAAATAAGAATTTTTTTTGTTGTGATATCAGCCAATAATAATGCAAAGCTTTTTAAAAAAAAAAAAAAACAACTATAGAAAATGTAATAACAAATGTGTGTGTGTGTGTATATATATATAATATACATATATATATATATATATATATATATATATATATATATATATATATGTATATGTGTATATGTGTACCGTATATATATCTCAATCCACATTCAATTTATGACACTTCCACCACAAGAGCCGAAGAGAGACTAAAACATGATCGGAAAAAGGAACTTGTTTTTGTCTTAATGGATACTGAACAATATGTGCGGTGTTATGTTCATGGTTTTCTTTTTTTTCTTTACTACAATTTTTAATCAATCCAACATATCAATACATAATAATGCAATAAAATTCCAAAACCAGACCCGACCCAGCAACATTCACAATAGCAACAAGCAGAACAATTGAGGACACACAAACACGACACGGTACAATCCAAAAGTAGTGAAACAAAAATGAATATTATCAATATTAGTAACAATTTCAAAATAGCAGTGATTAAAAATCCCTCATTGACATTATCATTAAAAACGTTAATAAAAAAAAATTATAAAAAAAAACAAACAATGCATCGCATCTCATAAGCTGGACAACACACTGTGTCCAATATTTTACACAAAGATACAATAAGTCACATTCTGGTTCATTTAAGGCTTAAAACAAATTTCAATAATGGATCCCATATTCCAATATATGACTCATTATTATCTAAACTAAATGCAGTTTTTTTCTACTGATATCATCTCCATAGCTTGTGTATACCAGTCAGTATGAGTTGGACTATCAACATTTATCAATTTTTTTCATATAACCCGTTTTGTTATTATGCATATTGAAAGAAATGCATTTTTACTCTTTGATGACACGTTACTAAATTGATTGAGATCCCCAAGAATACAAGTTTGCAGTGTCATTGGGATGTTTATATTAAGGAATGTGGTTGCTTCTTTTGTTGTTTTCAACCATAACTTTTATTCTCTGACATTCCCACAATAAATGAACAAGAGTTCCCTCAGCTGCCCGACACTTTGTACATAACTTGCTATCTACTACTAGGAACTTGTTTTTTCCTTAATGGATACTGAACAATATGTGCGCTGTTATGTTCATGGTTTTCTTATATCTGCTGAATGTCTTCATCCTACATTGGCATTAATCGACTTTACGCCCCAGGTCCAATGCTACGATCCGGAGTCGGACACTTGGTTGTTACGAGCCAACATCCCAATCGCCAGGCGCTGCATCACCGCCGTTTCTCTCAACAATCTCATCTACGTCTGCGGCGGTCTCACCAAGTCCGTATTCTGCTACGACCCGGCGGAGGATTACTGGATGCATGTGGTGCACACGTTCGCCAAACAGGTAGTTTGTCAAACATTCCATGTACGCAGAATTTGTACATTGAAGCCAATTGATGGTTTTTTTTTCTGTTTGTAGGAGAGCTGCGGCATGTCCGTGTGTAACGGTAAGATATTCATCCTTGGCGGCCGGGGCGAAAATGGCGAAGCCACGGACACAATCATTTGTTACGACCCGGCAACGGGCATCATCACAGGAGTGGCAGCGATGCCGCGATGCATCTCCTACCATGGCTGTGTAACCATCCATCGCTTCAATGACAAGTACCATAGGCCATGACCATAAGACACACTTACACTTCATCACATCACACGCTCATCATTCACTTAATTTATTTCCTCACAGTGTCATGTAGCATTGCGCTGCTATGAACCTTTAGCTATTATAGTCGCTCTGTATGTAATCATATTAGTGGCCACAATGGCATCATAATGTTCACATTAATAGCCTCAGAAAAGTCCAAAGAAAAGTCAAGTTTATTGTTTGCACCCGTGTTTTATGTTGAAGAGTAACGTTTGTTCATAACCCCACTAATTGACATCACTCCACAGGAACAATCAACTTCAATGTTTAAGAAATTGATACATTAACATTATTAGAATATTGAGCAAAGCTATTGAAAGTATGTAACCTTAACAATAACAAATACAATAAAATACAGTACAGGCCAAAAGTTTGGACACACCTTCTCATTCAATGTGTTTTTTTTATTTTCATGACTATTTACATTGTTGATTGTCACTGAAGGCATCAAAACTATGAATGAACACATGTGGAGTTATATACTTTACCAAAAAGGTGAAATATCTGAAAACATGTTTTATATTCTATCCGTCCGTTCATCCATCCATTTTCTACCGTTTGTCCCTTTTGGGGTCACGGGGGGTGCTGGAGCCCATCTCAACTGGATTTAGGCGGAAGGCGGCGTACACCCTGGACAAGTCGCAACCTCATCGCAGGGCCAACACAGATAGACCGACAACATTCACACTCACATTCACACACTAGGGACCATTTTTTTTTAGTGTTGCCAATCAACTTATCCCCAGGTGCATGTTTTATATTCTAGTTTCTTCAAAATAGCCACCGTTTGTTCTGATTACTGCTTTGCACACGCTTTGCATTCTCTCGATGAGCTTCAATAGGTATTTTCCAACAGTCTTGAAGGAGTTAGCTCATCGAGAGAATGCCAAGGGTGTGCAAAGCCGTAATCAGAGCAAAGGGTGGCTATTTTGAAGAAAATAGAATATAAAACATGTTTTCAGTTATTTAATCTTTTTTTAGTGCATAACTCCACGTGTTCATTCAGAGTTTTGATGTGACAATCTACAATGTAAATAGTCATGAAAATAAAGATTGAATGAGAAGGTGTGTCCAAACTTTTGGCCTGGACTGTATGTCGATACAATTCAAAACTAATAATTTTTTTATGTCGATGTACTGTGAAATTTTAATGAAATACACATCAAAAATCTTAATAAAAAAAAAGTGAAAGACATATTATTTTTGAAATTTTTTTGAAAATATATTTTTGATACTTAAAAATGGCTGATGAACAAAAATAATGATTTGATGCAATAAATACAAAGTAATCAAAATTAAATGAAAATGCAATACAAATACACTGCAACAAAAGTAAAGGGTAGACACTTATTAATAATATTTATAATAAGTTTTTTTATAACACTGAAGAGTAAAAACCAACTTTGTAAATAAGACAACAACCGTTCTGTTTGCAGTGCATGCTTACATGCATAATCATGAAAAGTAGAAAAAAAGATCAACAATGTGGAAATATTGTTCCGTTAATGTGAGAAAAGAAAAAGTCACAGACGATAGCCGTTGTTATCACTCCTTCTTCCCTTTTTAGATATTCTTTTCTCTTTTGCTACTTAAGATATTGTTCTGCGTTATTATTCATATTAAGCTCATTATTACTGGTATTTTTTAATTAAGGTATGTGTTTTTCTCCAGTTGTATTAGGTATGTACACTTAGTAGATCTAGTCATTGTTTCATAGTGTAGCTGGGTATGAGGGTTGTTTTATTACATTTAATAAGATCATGTGTGTTTGAGCCTGTAAATACAGTATAATTGTTGTGTTAGTGTAACGTACGTTTGGACGAATTAGGCCACGTCTTGTTAACACTTCCCTAAGGCTGGCACCTTTTGACTCGGGCACTTGCATTTAAAAACATAACTCGGGGTAACCGTGGATACCTCCATATGGGTTTACTAGCTAGCCACGGCAATGTGGGAAGCAGTGCTAAGAATGGATGGGCAAGCAATTAGGTATGTTTTAAATACAGAATATAAACTAATTGGGTTATATTTCAAAAATATTTTTTTTATTGAGTTTTTTAATCCAAAAATATTCGAAACAAGAAGGGAGGGGCAAGAAACCAGGCATGTTTTAAATATAGAATATAAATTAATTGGGTTATTTTTCTATAATATAAGTTTAATTTAGTTTTGAATCAGTTTTTCTGAGCCAACAAAATATATGAAAGAAGAATGGATGGGCAATAAATTAGCTATATAATAAATGTACATTATAAATTAATTAGGTAATGTTTTTATAAAATAATATATTTAAGTATTTAAGTTTAAATTTGAGGGGGGGGGGTGTTTAGGAAAAATGTTCGAAAGTAAAAGGGAGGGGCGAGAAATTGGGTAAGTTTTAATTTAAAAATAAAAATAATTGGGCTATTTGTAATTGAGGTCAAATTTAAGTTTTATTTGTATTTAAGAATATCAAAAAGTTTTTTAGGATCCCAAAAATATTTTCCTAAATGTTCTGAACTCTTGTTTCCATGCCAAAAATTGAAAATTGTAATTTTCCTTAAGGAACTCTCCTGACGGAATAAATAAAGTACTATCTAATCTAATCTAAAAACAAACACCTTAAGTGGAGGTTTTTGTGGGTGGAGCGCAACTTCCCATCATGGTGTTGGAATGAATTGAGACTGAATCAACAGCGCCTCTGATGGTTACAGCCAGTACTGCGCTCTGTTTTGATTGAAACGCTTGAAGACAGGATTAATCAACAATCAAATTCACTCAGTTAACTAATTAATATGCCCATCCCAATAGTTGTAAATGGCGTACAGTGAACGGTGTGGTTTAAGGTCAGTAAACGTTTTTACAATAGTGTTGATAGGCAAGACATTGCTGTGAACTTATTTTTGTTTTTCTTATATTTAAATGTATCTTCATTGTTGCATATTGTGTTTTTATTGTGTGTAACAGAGCCCCAATAATGCACTTTGATAGAGTAGATGATCGTAAACAGTAGTTCTTTTTTGTTTTTTACTGTATCAGTAAATGTTATTTGGAATTGTGTCTTGTTGCAAAAGCCCCGTGACAGCGCCTCCTGTTGACCGCAATCTGCTATGGCTAATCACAAGACCAACAACAACAGAACAAAGTTGACACGGCCGAAAACACATCATCCTCACACAGGAGGCCAGCGAGGAGGCAACAAAGTAGTAAAGTAGCGAGAACGGCAATAACTTTTGCAAGAATGAAACGTTATGTTTGTGTGTGTCTGGGATTTCACTGAAAATTTACTCAACTATGTCCTCCATTGTTTTTTTTCTAAATTTGATTATTTTCTATTTAGACTTTCATACATGCTTTAAGAAGATTTACATTACTTTTTTTGCATTTGTGTGTTTTACTTTTTGTGTAGGGTGGTGTGTCACTCTTTTTACACAGCGTGCAAAAAGATATCATTGGGATTTTAAGGCAGTAAGAAACCAACATGGGTGGATTTGACGCTAATGGGATTGTGTTTGATAAGTGTACCTTTTTAAAGAATAAACCAGCAGGGGAATATTGATGATTTTTTAAAAATATGACCCAATAATTAGTTACTACACTTTGTATGTACGATGTGCTGTTTTTAAGATGTTTGTAAGTGTTTAACTTGTATACAACAAACATCAATAAACGTTTTTCTTTCTGTACCAAATATGGTGGGTTGTTTTGTTTTTTTTAATCATTGTCTAATCTGATTTTTGATATTTTGACTTTTAACTTTGTAAGCATGTTTGAAAATACAATACTACTACTAAGAATGTGTATAAATAACTACAAAACCCGAAACCAGTGAAGTTACCACGTTGTGTAAATGGTAAATAAAAACAGAGTACAATGAATTGTAAATGACCTACTCAGTGGCCTAGGGGTTAGAGTATCCGCCCTGCGATCGGTAGGTTGTGAGTTCAAACCCCGGCCGAGTCATACCAAAGACTATAAAAATGAGACCCATTACCTCCATGCTTGGCACTCAGCATCAATGGTTGGAATTGGGGGTTAAATCACTATAAATGATTCCCGGGGTGTTGCACAGCTGCTGCCCACTGCTCCCCTCACCTCCCAGGGTGTGATCAAGGGGGTAGGTCAAAGGCAGAGGACTAATTTCACCACACCTAGAGTGTGTGACAATCATTGGTACTTTAACTTTACTTTAAATCCTTATTAACCTATATTCAATTGAATAGACTGCCAAGACAAGATACTTAACGTTAGAACTGAAAACTTGATTTTTTGCAAATATTATCTTATTTGGAATTTGATGCCTGCAACATGTTTCAAAAAAGCTGGCACAAGTGGCAAAAAAGACTGAAAAAGTGGAGGGATGCTCATCAAACACTTATTTGGAACATCCCGCAGGTGAACAGGTTAATTGGGAACAGGTGGGTGCCATGATTGGGTATAAAAGCAGCTTCTATGAAACGCGTGATCAAATTGTTTAAGAACAACATTTCTCATCCAGCTATTACAAGGAATTTAGGGATTTCACTATATACGGTCCGTAATATCACCAAAAGGTCCAGATAATCTGGAGAAATCACTGCATGCAAGCGTAATTAACATTGAATGCCCGTGAGCATTCAATGCTCTCTGAGCTGCCACCTTACCGTGGTAGAGGAGTTTGCGTGTCCCAATGATCCTAGGAGCTATGTTGTCTGGGGGCTTTATGCCCCCTGGTAGGGTCTCCCAAGGCAAACTGGTCCTAGGTGAGGGACCAGACAAAGAGCAGCTCGAAAACCTCTATGAAAAGTAAACACAAAGGACCCAGATTTCCCTCGCCCGGACGCGGGTCACCGGGGCCCCCCTCTGGAGCCAGGCCCGGAGGTGGGGCACGATGGCGAGCGCCTGGTGGCCGGGCCTGTACCCATGGGGCCCGGCCGGGCACATCCCGAAGAGGCAACGTGGGTCCCCCCTCCAATGGGCTCACCACCCATAGCAGGGGGCATAGAGGTCGGGTGCAATGTGAGCTGGGCGGCAGCCGAAGGCAGGGCACTTGGCGGTCCGATCCTCAGCTACATAAGCTCGCTCTTGGGACGTGGAACGTCACCTCACTGGGGGGAAAGGAGCCTGAGCTAGTGCGCGAAGTAGAGAAATTCCGGCTGGATGTAGTCGGACTCACTTCGACGCACAGCAAGGGCTCTGGAACCACTTCTCTCGAGAGGGGCTGGACTCTCTTTCACTCTGGCGTGGCCGGCAGTGAGAGGCGACGGGCTGGGGTGGCAATTCTGGTTGCCCCCCGGCTTAAAGCCTGCACGTTGGAGTTCAACCCAGTGGACGAAAGGGTAGCCTCCCTCCGCCTTCGGGTGGGGGGACGGGTCCTGACTGTTGTTTGTGCTTACGCACCAAACAGCAGTTCAGAGTACCCACCCTTTTTGGGTACACTCGAGGGAGTACTGGAGAGTTCTCCCCCGGGTGATTCCCTTGTCCTACTGGGGGACTTCAACGCTCATGTTGGTAACGACAGTGAAACCTGGAGAGGCGTGATTGGGAAGAATGGTCGCCCGGATCTGAACCCGAGTGGTGTTTTGCTATTGGACTTCTGTGCTCGTCACAGTTTGTCCATAACAAACACCATGTTCAAACATAAGGGTGTCCATATGTGCACTTGGCACCAGGACACCCTAGGCCGCAGTTCCATGATCGACTTTGTAGTTGTGTCATCGGATTTGCGGCCTCCTGTTTTGGACACTCGGGTAAAGAGAGGGGCGGAGCTTTCTACCGATCACCACCTGGTGGTGAGTTGGCTGCGATGGTGGGGGAGGATGCCGGACAGACCTGGCAGGCCCAAACGCATTGTGAGGGTTTGCTGGGAACGTCTGACAGAGTCTCCTGTCAGAGAAAGTTTCAATTCCCACCTCCGGTGGAACTTTGAACATGTCACGAGGGAGGTGCTGGACATTGAGTCCGAGTGGACCATGTTCCGCACCTCTATTGTCGAGGCGGCTGATCGAAGCTGTGGCCGCAAGGTAGTTGGTGCTTGTCGTGGCGGTAATCCTAGAACCCGCTGGTGGACACCAGTGGTGAGGGATGCCGTCAAGCTGAAGAAGGAGTCCTACCGGGTTCTTTTGGTTCATAGGACTCCAGAGGCAGTGGACAGGTACCGACAGGCCAAGCGGTGTGCAGCTTCGGCGGTCACAGAGGCAAAAACTCGGACATGGGAAGAGTTTGGGGAAGCCATGGAAAATGACTTCCGGATGGCTTCAAAGCGATTCTGGACCACCATCCGCCGCCTCAGGAAGGGGAAGCAGTGCACTGTCAACACCGTGTATGGTGCGGATGGTGTTCTGCTGACCTCAACTGCGGATGTTGTGGATAGGTGGAAGGAATACTTTGAAGACCTCCTCAATCCCACCAACACGTCTTCCTACGAGGAAGCAGTGCCTGGGGAATCTGTGGTGGACTCTCCTATTTCTGGGGCTGAGGTTGCTGAGGTAGTTAAAAAGCTCCTCGGTGGCAAGGCCCCAGGGGTGGATGAGATCCGCCCGGAGTTCCTTAAGGCTCTGGATGCTGTGGGGCTGTCTTGGTTGACAAGACTCTGCAGCATCGCGTGGACATCGGGGGCGGTACCACTGGATTGGCAGACCGGGGTGGTGGTCCCTCTCTTTAAGAAGGGGGACCAGAGGGTGTGTTCCAACTATCGTGGGATCACACTCCTCAGCCTTCCCGGTAAGGTTTATTCAGGTGTACTGGAGAGGAGGCTACGCCGGATAGTTGAACCTCGGATTCAGGAGGAACAGTGTGGTTTTCGTCCTGGTCGTGGAACTGTGGACCAGCTCTATACTCTCGGCAGGGTTCTTGAGGGTGCATGGGAGTTTGCCCAACCAGTCTACATGTGCTTTGTGGACTTGGAGAAGGGATTCGACCGTGTCCCTCGGGAAGTCCTGTGGGGAGTGCTCAGAGAGTATGGGGTATCGGACTGTCTTATTATGGCAGTCCGATCCCTGTACGATCAGTGTCAGAGCTTGGTCCGCATTGCTGGCAGTAAGTCGGACACGTTTCCAGTGAGGGTTGGACTCCGCCTAGGTTGCCCTTTGTCACCGATTCTGTTCATAACTTTTATGGACAGAATTTCTAGGCGCAGTCAAGGCATTGAGGGTTTCCGGTTTGGTGGCCGCGGGATTAGGTCTCTGCTTTATGGAGACGATGTGGTCCTGTTGGCTTCATCTGGCCGGGATCTTCAGCTCTCACTGGATCGGTTCGCAGCCGAGTGTGAAGCGGCCGGAATGAGAATCAGCACCTCCAAATCCGAGTCCATGGTTCTCTCCCGGAAAAGGGTGGAGTGCCATCTCCGGGTTGGGGAGGAGACCCTGCCCCAAGTGGAGGAGTTCAAGTACCTAGGAGTCTTTTTCACGAGTGGGGGAAGAGTGGATCGTGAGATCGACAGGCGGATCGGTGCGGCGTCTTCAGTAATGCGGACGTTGTACCGATCTGTTGTGGTGAAGAAGGAGCTGAGCCGGAAGGCAAAGCTCTCAATTTACCGGTCGATCTACGTTCCCATCCTCACCTATGGTCATGAGCTTTGGGTCACGACCGAAAGGATAAGATCACGGGTACAAGCGGCCGAAATGAGTTTCCTCCGCCGTGTGGCGGGGCTCTCCCTTAGAGATAGGGTGAGAAGCTCTGTCATCCGGGAGGAACTCAAAGAAAAGCCGCTGCTCCTCCACATCGAGAGGAGCCAGATGAGGTGGTTCGGGCATCTGGTCAGGATGCCACCCGAACGCCTCCCGAGGGAGGTGTTTAGGGCACGTCCAACCGGTAGGAGGCCACGGGGAAGACCCAGGACACAGGCTGGGGAGAGGGAAGTCTGGGCTTCCCTGCTTAGGCTGCTGCCCCCGCGACCCGACGTCGGATAAGCGGAAGAAGATCGATGGATGGATGGCCCGTGAGCTTTGATCCCACAGGCGGTACTGCATCAAAAATCGACATGATTGTATAAAGGATATCACCACATTGACTCAGGAATCCTTCAGAAAGCCACTCTCAGTAACGGCAGTTGGTCGCTATATCTGTAAGTGCAAATTAAAACTACTATTCAAAGCAAAAGCCACACCCAGAAATGCCCCCGGCTTCCCTTGGCCCGAGCTCATCTGAGATAGACTGATGCAAAGTGACCCCGGACTGTTGAACAACTTAAGCTGTACATCAAGCAAGAATGGGAAATAATTCAACCTGAAAAGCTTCAAAAATTGGTATTTATTTATTTATTTATTTCGGCAACAACAAAAAAAGAAAAGAAAAAAAAAAACACTCATTTGAGCAATGATTGAGCCGAAAGGGTGTAGGTTGAAGCAGCGCTTATATAAACCTACCCCATCACAACAAGAACAAGGTTCAAAATATATAAAATCTAAAACATGCTTCACTTATATTACTTTTTTTTTTAAACAATATATAAGCAACATATATGTAGCACACGTCTCATATACACAGTTTAACATTTAAATCAAACATATACATTTGTACACTTATATATATATATATATATGTATATATATATATATATATATATTATATATACACAATTTATTTAAATTCCATATAAAGTGGTAATATATACATTTTAATATAACCTATATGTATAATTATGAAATCATAAATTGTATTTATATACATATTATATATTATTGTCTTTCTAAAACAATGTTTGCTCTTCTTTCTTATATTTACTAATGATGAATGATTTAAAAAGCTTTTTAAACTGGTTTGTGTTGGTGCTGTGTTTTATTTCATCCTTTAAACAGTTCCATATTTTAACCCCTGCTATTGTTATACTCATTCGTTTCTGCGTTGTTCTACAATATTGGATCCTAAAAAGTAGTTCTCCTCTTAAATTATAATTCCCTTCTCTCTGTAAAAATCTTCTCTGTAACCCTGTTGGAAGTAAATCTTTACTTGCTTTATAAGTCATTTGGGCAGTCTTGAGTTGGATGAGATCTGGTAGTTTTAAATCAAATGTTTTTATAAATAATCCATTAGTGTGTTCTCGGGGTCCTGTGTTATGTATCAGTCTGATGGCCCTTTTTTGCATTATGAATAGTGGTTGGATGTTCGTCCTGTATGTATTTCCCCAAACTTCTAGACAGTAACTCAAATATGGTAAAACAAGTGTACAATAAAGAGTGTGTAATGTTTTTTGATTACGAATGTGCCTTGTTTTACCCAGGAAAGCAATACTTCTTGCCAACTTCCCTTTGATGTATGTAATGTGTGACTTCCAGCAGATCCCGTGGTCCAAGATCACACCCAAAAATTTGATTTTGTTTACTCTTTCTATACTAACATTGTCTATATATAATTTTACATCTATGTCATTTCTCTTATTTCCAAATAACATAAAGTTAGTTTTATTTAGGTTTAATGATAATTTATTAGCATCAAACCATTTTTTTAGTTTACACATCTCCATGGTGACGGTCCTCAGGAGTATCTTCAGTTAAAAGGAAAGGCCATGTAACAGTTGCAAAAATGCCCCTGTGACAACTTTTTTGCAATGTGTTTCTGCCATTAAATTCTAAGTTGATGATTATTTTCAAAAAGTTTTTCAGTTGGAACATTAAGTATTTTGTCTTTGCAGTCTATTCAATTGAATATAAGTTGAAAAGGATTTGCAAATGATTGTATTCTGTTTTTATTTACCATTTACACAACGTGCCAACTTCACTGGTTTTGGGTTTTGTATTAACAGTGCTGCTTCTGGAAGTTAACCCACTTACAGAGACATTACAGTTCAAAATATCTATGGTTCAAAGAGAGACTGAATGTAAAAAAAAAAAAAAAAACCCATAAAATGTAATAAATGAATTTGTAATTGGATATACTGTTGAAATATTTCATACTCAAGCTAAACATATATATGTATATATATGTATATATATGCATATATATATATATATATATATATATATATATATATGTATATATATATACATATATATATGTATATATATATATATATATATATATATATGTGTTGGCCCTGCATTGATGGTGACTTGTCCAGGGTGTACTCCGCCTTCCACCCGATTGTAGCTGAGATAGGCTACAGCACCTCCACAACCCTGAACGGGACAAGTGGTAGAATATATATATATATATATATATATATATATATATATATATATATATATATATATATATATATATATATATATATATATATATATATGTGTGTGTTGGCCCTGCATTCAGGAGGTGACTTGTCCAGGGTGTACTCCGCCTTCCACCCGAATGTAGCTGAGATAGGCTACAACACCTCCACAACCCTGAACGGGACAAGCGGTGGAATATATATATATATATATATATTAGGGGTGTAGAAAAAAATCGAATCGTTTACTTTGTGCGATTCAGAATCGATTCTAATTTTTTTTAAATCGTTGTTTTTTTTTGTTTTTTTATGAATCCAACAAACCACTACACAGCAATACCATGACAATGCAATCCAATTCCAAAACCAAACCTGACCCAGCAACACTCAGAACTGCAATAAACAGAGCAATTGAGAGGAGACACAAACACGACACAGAACAAACCAAAAGTAGTGAAACAAAAATTAATATTATCAACAACAGTATCAATATTAGTTATAATTTCAGCATAGCAGTGATTAAAAATTCCTCACTGAAATTATCATTAGACATTTATAAAAATAAAAAAAAGAACAATAGTGTCACAGTGGCTTACACTTGCATCGCATCTCATAAGCTTGACAAAACACTGTGTCCAATATTTTCACAAAGATAAAATAAGAAATTTTTGGTTCGTTTAATAGTTAAAACAAATTTACATTATTGCAATCAGTTGATAAAACATTGTCTTTTACAATTATAAAAGCTTTTTTTTTTTATCTACTACTCTGCTTGCATGTCAGCAGAGTGGGGTAGATCCTGCTGAAATTCTATGTATTGAATGAATACAGAATCGTTTTGAATCGGAAAAATATCGTTTTTGAATCGAGAATCGAATCGAAAAAATCGATATATTATCGAATCGTGACCCCAAGAATCGATATTGAATCGAATCGTGGGACACCCAAAGATCCACAGCCCTAGTGTATATATATATATATATATATATATATATATATATATATATGTGTGTGTGTGTATATATGTGTATATATATATATATATATATATATATATATATATGTGTATATATATATATATATATATATATATATATATATATATATATATATATATATATATATATATATATATATATATATATCCATCCATCCATCCATCATCTTCCGCTTATCCGAGGTCGGGTCGCGGGGGCAACAGCCTAAGCAGGGAAACCCAGACTTCCCTCTCCCCAGCCACTTCGTCTAGCTCTTCCCGGGGGATCCCGAGGCGTTCCCAGGCCAGCCGGGAGACATAGTCTTCCCAACGTGTCCTGGGTCTTCCCCGTGGCCTCCTACCGGTTGGACGTGCCCTAAACACCTCCCTAGGGAGGCGTTCGGGTGGCATCCTGACCAGATGCCCGAACCACCTCATCTGGCTCCTCTCGATGGGAAGGAGCAGCGGCTTTACTTTGAGTCCCTCCCGGATGGCAGAGCTTCTCACCCTATCTCTAAGGGAGAGCCCCGCCACACGGCGGAGGAAACTCATTTCGGCCGCTTGTACCCGTGATCTTATCCTTTCGGTCATGACCCAAAGCTCATGACCATAGGTGAGGATGGGAACGCAGATCGACCGGTAAATTGAGAGCTTTGCCTTCCGGCTCAGCTCCTTCTTCACCACAACGGATCGGTACAACGTCCGCATTACTGAAGATGCCGCACCGATCCGCCTGTCGATCTCACGATCCACTCTTCCCTCACTCGTGAACAAGACTCCTAGGTACTTGAACTCCTCCACTTGGGGCAGGGTCTCCTCCCCAACCCGGAGATGGCACTCCACCCTTTTCCGGGCGAGAACCATGGACTCGGACTTGGAGGTGCTGATTCTCATTCCGGTCGCTTCACACTCGGCTGCGAACCGATCCAGCGAGAGCTGAAGATCCCGGTCAGATGAAGCCATCAGGACCACATCATCTGCAAAAAGCAGAGACCTAATCCTGCGGTTACCAAACCGGAACCTCTCAACGCCTTGACTGCGCCTAGAAAATCTGTCCATAAAAGTTATGAACAGAATCGGTGACAAAGGACAGCCTTGGCGGAGTCCAACCCTCACTGGAAATGTGTTTGACTTACTGCCGGCAATGCGGACCAAGCTCTGGCACTGATCGTACAGGGAACGGACCGCCACAATAAGACAGTCCGATACCCCATACTCTCTGAGCACTCCCCACAGGACTTCCCGAGGGACACGGTCGAATGCCTTCTCCAAGTCCACAAAGCACATGTAGACTGGTTGGGCAAACTCCCATGCACCCTCAAGAACCCTGCCGAGAGTATAGAGCTGGTCCACAGTTCCACGACCAGGACGAAAACCACACTGTTCCTCCTGAATCCGAGGTTCGACTATCCGACGTAGCCTCCTCTCCAGTACACCTGAATAAACCTTACCGGGAAGGCTGAGGAGTGTGATCCCACGATAGTTGGAACACACCCTCCGGTCCCCCTTCTTAAAGAGAGGAACCACCACCCCGGTCTGCCAATCCAGAGGTACCGCCCCCGATGTCCACGCGATGCTGCAAAGTCTTGTCAACCAAGACAGCCCCACAGCATCCAGAACCTTAAGGAACTCCGGGCGGGTCTCGTCCACCCCTGGGGCCTTGCCACCGAGGAGCTTTTTAACTACCTCAGCGACCTCAGCCCCAGAAATAGGAGAGTCCACCACAGATTCCCCAGGCACTGCTTCCTCATAGGAAGACGTGTTGGTGGGATTGAGGAGGTATTCGAAGTATTCCTTCCACCTATCCACAACATCCGCAGTCGAGGTCAGCAGAACACCATCCGCACCATACACGGTGTTGATAGTGCACTGCTTCCCCTTCCTGAGGCGGCGGACGGTGGTCCAGAATGGCTTCGAAGCCGTCCGGAAGTCATTTTCCATGGCTTCCCCGAACTCTTCCCATGTCCGAGTTTTTGCCTCCGCGACCGCTGAAGCTGCACACCGCTTGGCCTGTCGGTACCTGTCCACTGCCTCCGGAGTCCTATGAGCCAAAAGGACCCGATAGGACTCCTTCTTCAGCTTGACGGCATCCCTCACCGCTGGTGTCCACCAAGGGGTTTTAGGATTGCCGCCCCGACAGGCACCAACTACCTTGCGGCCACAGCTCCGATCTGCCGCCTCGACAATAGACGTGCGGAACATGGTCCGCTCGGACTCAATGTCCAGCACCTCCCTCGTGACATGTTCAAAGTTCTTCCGGAGGTGGGAATTGAAACTTTGTCTGACAGGAGACTCTGCCAGACGTTCCCAGCAGACCTTCACAATGCGTTTGGGCCTCCCAGGTCTGTCCGGCATCCTCCCCCACCATCGCAGCCAACTCACCACCAGGTGGTGATCGGTAGAAAGCTCCGCCCCTCTCTTCGCCCGAGTGTCCAAAACATGAGGCCGCAAATCCGATGACACAACTGCAAAGTCGATCATGGAACTGCGGCCTAGGGTGTCCTGGTGCCAAGTGCACATATGGACACCCTTATGTTTGAACATGGTGTTTGTTATGGACAAACTGTGACGAGCACAAAAGTCCAATAACAAAACACCACTCGGGTTCAGATCCGGGCGGCCATTCTTCCCAATCACGCCTCTCCAGGTTTCACTGTCGTTGCCAACATGAGCGTTGAAGTCTCCCAGTAGGACAAGGGAATCACCCGGGGGAGCACTTTCCAGTACTCCCTCGAGTGTTCCCAAAAAGGGTGGGTACTCGGAACTGCTGTTTGGTGCATAAGCACAAACAACAGTCAGGACCCGTCCCCCCACCCGAAGGCGGAGGGAGGCTACCCTTTCGTCCACCGGGTTGAACTCCAACGTGCAGGCTTTGAGCCGGGGAGAAACAAAAATTGCCACCCCAGCCCGTCGCCTCTCACTGCCGGCAACGCCAGAGTGGAAGAGGGTCCAATCCCTCTCATATATATATATATATATATATATATATATATATATATATATATACATATTTATGTATGGTGGGGAAACCTTTTTCCTGTCTCTTGTCACCAGGATTGTACATGCTGTACAAATGTCTTATAAATTATGAGCTGTTTTGAGGCTATCGTTTAGCAAGTTTAGGTTTCATCTCCATCCCAGTGGTGTGCCGTCGGGGCCAGCAAGGCCTTCTCTGCTGGCTTACCATAAATCATGATCAATTTTATTTTTTATTTACTTTTCATACATATAAAAGTATCCATTACATCATCTTCATGTCATGTTAGGCTCCATTGTTGCTGTTTTTAAGTTACAGCTTTTATCCTATCAGAATTCAGCTAGCTTGTTGCCAACGCTGTAGGAATTCTGCCAGAGGCCTTCTGAATCAACATTAGTGGCGGCTGTGCGGTGTAAACAAACGGAGGACCTTCAGTTAACAGAGAGTTGCGATCACCGATTAGATCACGAGTTGTTGTAGCCCATCTCGGTGGCTTTACGTTGAACGCGACTGTAATTGGATACTCACTCGTCACTCCCAAGTTGTGATTTACGAAAGCAGAAAGTGGCAACGTAGCCATACCCGGCCAGCGGAGAAATCAGCGGTATTCCCTTTTTTAACCAATAAAGGTTAAAAAGGTATCTAATGCTTAAACCAAAAATAAACAAAAGGTGAATGCCGCTAAGGAAAGGCATTGAAGCTTAGGGATGGCTATGTAAAACAAAACTAAAATTAAACTGGCTGCAAAGTAAACAAAAACAGAATGCTGAACGACAGCAAAGACTTACACCATGTGAAGCAGACGGCGTCCACAAAGTGCATCCGAACATGACAACTTAAATAGTCTTGATTGCTAAAACAAATGTGGTGGGGGTAGTAGTGTCTAAAGAAGACATGAAACTGCTACAGGAAAATACCAACAAAACAGGAAAAGTCACTACTAAGATCAGCGCAAGACAAGAACTAAATCACTACACAGAGGAAGACACCAAAAAACTCCAAATAAGTCACGGTGGGATTTTACAAGTTGTGACAGTATATAAACAGTATATATATTTATTTTCTATTCGGGCTCCAGTACTCTGGAGAGATGCTACATCAGTAGAAACATTTAAGTCTCATCAAAAAACTAATTTGTATACTCTAGCCTTTAAATAGACCCCCCTTTTAGACCAGTTGATCTGCCGTTTCTTTTCTTCTTTGCCCCCCTCTCCTTCGTGGAGAGGGGCGGGGGCACAGATTTGGTGACCACAGATGACGCGCTAGCTGTCCAAAGTCGGGACCCAGGGTGGACCACTCATCTGTGCATCAGTTAGGGACGTCTCTGCGCAGCTGACCTGTCTCCATTCAAGATGATCTCCTGCTAGACTCTCACACTATTATGTTAGATCCACTATGGACTGGACTCTCACAATATTATGTTAGATCCACTATGGACTCGACTCTCACAATATTATGCTAGATCCTGGACTGGACTTTCACGCTATTATGTTAGATCCACTATGGACTGGACTCTCACACTATTATATTAGATCCACTATGGACTGGACTCTCATAATATTATGCCAGATCCACTATGGACTCGACTTTCACAATATTATGTTAGATCCACTATGGACTCGACTCTCACAATATTATGCTAGATCCACTCGACGTCCATTGCACCGGTCGTCCGCCACATCTGCGGACCCCTCCAAGGTTCCTCATTGTCATCCCATTGGATTGAGTTTTTTTCTTGCCCTTGATTGATTGATTGATACTTTTATTAGTAGATTGCACAGTACAGTACATATTCCGTACAATTGGCCACCAAATGGTAACACCCGAATAAGTTTTTCAACTTGTTTAAGTCGGGGTCCACGTTAATCAATTCATGGTACAAATATATACTATCAACATAATACAGTCATCACATAAGTTAATCATCATAGTATGTACATTGAATTATTTACATTATTTACAATCCGGGGGGTGGGATGAGGAGCTTTGGTTGATATCAGAACTTCAGTCATCAACAATTGCATCAACAGAGAAATGTGGACATTGAAACAGTGTAGGTCTTATTTAGTAGGATATGTACAGCCAACAGAGAACATAGTGAGTTCAGATAGCATAAGAACAAGTATATACATTAGAAGTACATTTGAGTTGTTTATAATCCGGGGAGATGGGATGTGAATGGAGGAGGGTATTAGTAGAGTGTTGAAGTTGCCTGGAGGTGTTGTTTTAGAGCGGTTTTGAAGGAATATAGAGATGCACTTACTTGTATACCTGTTGGGAGTGCATTCCACATTGATGTGGCATAGAAAGAGAATGAGTTAAGACCTTTGTTAGATCGAAATCTGGGTTTAACATGGTTTGTGGAGCTCCCCCTGGTGTTGTGGTTATGGCGGTCATTTACGTTAAGGAAGTAATTTGACATGTACTTCGGTATCAAGGAGGTGTAGCGGATTTTATAGACTAGGCTCAGTGCAAGTTGTTTTACTCTGTCCTCCACCCTGAGCCAGCCCACTTTGGAGAAGTGGGTTGGATTGAGGTGTGATCTGGGGTGGAGGTCTAAAAGTAACCGGATTAGCTTATTCTGGGATGTTTGGAGTATAGATTTGAGGGTTTTGGAGGTGCTGAGGTACCAGGAGGTGCAAGCGTAATCGAAGAAGGGTTGAATGAGAGTTCCCGCTAGAATCCTCAAGGTGCTTTTGTTGACCAGAGAGGAGATTCTGTAGAGGAATCTCGTTCTTTGGTTGACCTTTTTGATCACCTTGGTTGCCATTTTATCACAGGAAAGATTAGCCTCTAGAATGGAACCTAGGTAGGTGATCTCATCCTTCCTGGTGATAACAATGTCACCCACTTTTATAGTGAAGTCACTGACCTTCTTAAGTTTGATATGGGACCCAAATAGGATGGATTCCGTTTTACCTAAGTGATTGGATAGCTTGTTGTCAGCGAGCCAGGTGCAAATATTGAGGAGTTCAGCACTGCGGATTTGTTCCACCTGTGACTTGACCTTGCCATATACCAGCAGGGCCGAGTCATCCGCATACAGGAACAATTCCTGCCCTGATGTGGGATCTGAGCAGAGGATGTCGTTGTGCCCTGTGCAGCTCTTTGAGACACTTGTGATTTAGGGCTATATAAGTAAAAAAATGATTGATTCATTCATAGAGACAAGAGCTATAGCGATGCATGCTTGGTTATGGTTTGAATTCATATCCAACAGTTGTGAGAACGACTTTTTATCTCCAATATCAGCTGCTGAGGTTCATTTTTTAATGTTTTCTGCTGGATGTGTTCCTCCGGATTTCTTCAATGAAAATAATAATAATAATAATAATGGATTAGATTTATATCGCGCTTTTCTATTGTTAGATACTCAAAGCGCTCACAGTGATGTGGGAACCCATCATTCATTCACACCTGGTGGTGGTAAGCTACACTAGTAGCCACAGCTGCCCTGGGGTAGACTGACGGAAGCGTGGCTGCCAGTTTGCGCCTACGGCCCCTCCGACCACCACCAATCATTCATTCATCATTCATTCACCAGTGTGAGCGGCACCTGGGGCAAAGGGTGAAGTGTCCTGCCCAAGGACACAACGGCAGCGATTTGGATGTCCATAGGTGGGAAGCGAACCTGCAACCCTCAGGTTTTTGGCACGGCCGCTCTACCCACTACGCCATGCCGCCTTGGCTCAAAAAAGGCTGAAGAACACTGATATACAGTTTACTACTCAGGACCTTCGTACTGTGAGGCAGACACACTAATCCCTCTGCCACCATGAAGCCCACTACACTACATACATACATACGTAAATAAATAAATAAATAAATAAATAAATAAATACATACATACATACATACATACATACATACATACATACATACATACATACATACATACATACATACATACATACATACACACACACACACATACATACATACATTACATACATACATACATACATACATACATACATACATACATACATACATACATACATACATACATACATACATACATACATACATACATACATACATACATACATACATACATACATACATGGCAGAGGGGTTAGTGCGTCTGCCTCACAGTACGAAGGTCCTGAGTAGTCTGGGGTTCAATCCCGGGCTTGGGATCTTTCCGTGTGGAGTTTGCATGTTCTCCCCGTGAATGCGTGGGTTCCCTCCGGGTACTCCGGCTTCCGCCCACTTCCAAAGACATGCACCTGGGGATGTTGTAAGCACAATACCAATGGGCGCAATGTCAAATCAAATCAAATGTTCATTGGATTCATCACTATACAGTGTACATCCACGACTAAACTACTACCACAACTTGGTTTACTATTTATAAAATATAATAATGTAGGGTTACCTGGAACTTGAAATAGGCCACACGGCCTGAATCTACACTTCCCTCGCTAAACACCTTCGTTTCCTCATAAATAGGCCTTGATCCCATCTACGCAGTGTAGGGAGACTGTTTTGCTGTTAGATCACGTCCAAATATGCAAAGTGCGCGAGATTGGTGAAATGCTTACAACAGGGATAGGTTGATTGGCAACACTAAATGGTCCCTAGTGTGTAAATGTGAGTGTGAATGTTGTCTGCCTATCTGTTTTGGCCCTGTGATGACGTTGCGACTTGTCCAAGGTGTACCCCACCTTCCGCCCGATTGTAGCTGAGATAGGCACTAGCGCCCCCGCGACCCTAAAGGGAATAAGCGGTAGAAAATGGATGGATGGATATATAGTGTATCAACCTGTTGTTAACGCAGCGTCCCAGCATAGTACAATGCAGTATTTGTACAACAGCAGCCCCTAGTGGCCGTTCTGGTGAACTCCGCAGCTAGCTAGCTACAATTTAGCTTCCTTGTCCACAATCGAGATTTAGCATTTTAACCCAAACACGAGTGCGAAACATGCAAAGTGTAACACTCAAACGGACCTGCGGCCACTGAAGCATAACTCACGCACCACAGGGGGACGTTCGTCCACGCTGCAGGGCTTCTCCTCGTAAGTTTGTGTCCCAAAATACATCGCGTTGGTGTCGGAAAACGCCTGCTAACGGGCAGATAACCCGCTAGCATGGCTCGTGCTACCGCAATCTTTTTACTGGACTCCTGTGGCTGTTAAGCATGAATGGGGAATCAAATGCCAGCGTCGACTGCCTTACTTTGACTACTTTTCATGACATGGTCGCAGTGTATTCATTTTATTTGGTCGAGTGACAGGTGCCAACCAGTGCTAGCGCAAGCAGTAGGACGCTAATTAGCAGTTAGCATTAGCTGCAGCATCTCTGCTAGCCGGTTAGCTCAATGCTAAGCATCGCCACTACTGTACAATGAACAACATGTTTTAATTCAATGAAAACCTCCAATGTTCTCTTTTATTCAGGAGGGAAACATGTCGGGGGTTAAAAGGAAAATAGAGGACGGCGATCCTGACTATGAGGATGTTGCATTAATCCAAAATAGTAAGCGAAACAAAGCGGCTGAATTAAGTGGTAAGTCAGTGGATTGAATCCAACACTGTGCACCTGTGATGTTGTTTACTTGTATGCAATATTTCCCTTGAACAGCCCGAGATGCAGCAGTGCAGAAGATAGAAGCCATCATCACCAAGCAGTTCTCCTTGGAGATGAAGAACAAAGAACATGAGATAGATATTATCAGCCAGGTAAAGCAGTGTTTTTCAACCACTGTGCCGTGGCACACACTAGTGCCGTGACATACAGTCTGGTGTGCCGTGGGAGATGATCTAATTTCACCTATATGGGTTAAAAATATTTTTTGCATACCAGTAATTATAGTTTGTAAATGATGTGTCGGTGCTGTCTAGAGCTGGGCAGAGTAACCGTGTAATACTCTTCCATATCAAGAGGTGGCAGCTGGTAGCTAATTGCTTTGTAGATGTCGGAAACAGCGGGAGGCAGCATGCAGGTAAAAATATGCTTAAACCAAAAATAAACAAAAGATGAGTGCCCCTAAGAAAACTAAAACTGAACTGGCTACAAAGTAAACAAAAAGAGAATGCTGGACGACAGCAAAGACTTACTGTGGAGCAAAGACAATGTTCATCCGAACATGACATGACAATCAACAATGTACCCACAAAGAAGGATAAAAACAACTTAAATAGTCTTGATTGCTAAAAGAAAGTAGTTGCGGGGAATAGCGCTCAAAGGAAGACATTAAACTGCTACAGGAAAATACCAAAAAAAGAGGAAAAGCCACCAAAATAAGAGCACAAGATAAAATACCAAAAAAAGAGAAAGAGCCACAAAAATAGGACCGCACGACAAGAAGTAAAACACTACACACAGGAAACAGCAAAAAAGTGAAAATAAGTCAGGGTGTGATGCGACAGGTGGTGACAGCACACCTACTTTGAGACAAGACTTATAGTGATGCATGCTTGGTTATGCTTTAAAGTCATATCCAACAATTGCGACAACGACTTTTTACTGTCAACTGAGTTTCGTTTTTTTAATGATTTCTGTTGGTGGTGTGCCTCCGCATTTTTTTCAACACAAAATGTGCCTCGGCCCAAAAAAAATTGAAAAACACTGACAAAAACCATATACCGTATTTCCTTGAATTGCCTCCGGGGCGCTAATTAATTTAAAACCTCTTCTCACTCCTGCGCTTACCAAAGGCGTGCGGTAAAAGTAAGCATGCGCTAATTATTTTAAAACCTTTTCTCACTCCGGCACTTACCAAAGGCATGCAGTAAAAATGCGAGTGTGATGTGAGCTTGGACATTAAATCCTACTGAATAGCTCTTAATCTTCTTCCCTTTATGCGATTTCAAATTACCGGTATTGAAATCAGCCTCCTCCATTTTGAAAATGATAACAGGGGAAGTGTCACTTGTGACGTCACAAGTTTGACCAGGCGGTAATACTAAGCATGCGCTAATTATTTTGCGAAGAGAGTTTGACCCGGCAGTAATTCAAGGCAGGCGTATGCTATAAGCCTTGCGGCAATTCAAGGAAATACGGTTGTCCATCTTGTTGCATTTGGGAAATGTTCATAGAAATCTTATTAAAGGGGAACTGGACTTTTTTATTTGGAATTCGTCCATCGTTCACAATCTTGAGAGACAAGGAGACGAAAGTATTTTTCTTTACTCATTCGTCTAGTGCAGTGTTTCTCAAATGGGAGTACACGTACCCCTGGGGGTACTTGAAGGTATGCCGAGGGGTACGTGAGATTTTAAGAAAATATTCTAAAAATAGCAACAATTCAAAAATCTTTTATAAATATATTTATTGAATAATATTTTAACAAAATATGAATGTAAGTTCATAAACTGTGAAAAGAAATGCAACAATGTAATATTCAGTGTTGACAGCTAGATTTTTTGTGGACATGTTCCATAAATATTGATGTTAAAGATTTCCTTTTTTGTGAAAAAATGTTTAGAATTAAGTTCATGAATCCAGATGGATTTCTATTACAATCCCCAAAGAGGCACTTTAAGTTGATGATTACTTCTATGTGTAGGAATCTTTATTTATAATTGAATCACTCATTTATTTTTCAACAAGTTTTTAGTTATTTTGATATCTTTTTTTCCAAATATTTCAAGTAAGAACACTACAAATGAGCAATATTTTGCACTGTTATACAATTTAATAAATCAGAAACCGATGACATAATGCTTTATTTTACTTCTTTAGCTCTTTTTTTCAACCAAAAATGTTTTGATCTGATTAGGGGGTACTTGATTTAAAAAAATGTTCACAGGGGGTACATCCCTATAAGGAGTTTGAGAAACTCTGGCCTAGTGGGTAGAGTGTCCCCCCTGATATCGGTACGTTGTGAGTTCAAATCCCGGCTGAGTCATACCAAAGACTATAAAAATGGGACCCATTACCTCCCTGCTTGGCACTCAGCATTAAGGGTTGGAATTGGGGGTTAAATCACCACTGCTGCCTACTGCTCCTCTCACCTCCCAGGGGGTGATCAAGGGTGATGGGTCAAATGCAGAGAATAATTTCGCCACAGCTAGTGTGTGTGTGGCAATCATTTGTACTTTAACTTTTTAACTTTAAAGCATTCTAACTTGTAATTAGACGTAAATACATTCAGCTTACAAAGGAGTAAATAGGAGGTCCTCTTTAAGTGCTCCAAGTCAGTGTTTTTCAACCTTTTCTGAGCCGATGCACATTTTTTTTCATCTAAAAAAATCCAGAGGCACACCACCAGCAGAAAACAATAAAAAATTTAACTCAGCGGTCGATATTGACAGTATAAAGTTGTTCTCGCAATTGTTGGATATGAATTCAAACCATAACTAAGCGTTGATTGATTGATTAATTGATTGATTGAGACTTTTTTAGGGCTGGGCGATATTGCCTTTTTTCAATATCGCAGTATTTTTAGGCCATATCGCAATATACGATATATATTACGATATTTTGCCTTGGCCTTGAATGAACAGTTGATGCATATAATCACAGCAGTATGATGATTCTATGTGTCTACATTAAAACATTCTTCTTCATACTGCATTAATATATGCTACTTTTAAACTTTCATGCAGAGAGGGAAATCACAACTAAGTCAATTTACCGGTCGATCTACGTTCCCATCCTCACCTATGGTCATGAGCTTTGGGTCACGACCGAAAGGATAAGATCACGGGTACAAGCGGCCGAAATGAGTTTCCTCCGCCGTGTGGCGGGGCTCTCCCTTAGAGATAGGGTGAGAAGCTCTGTCATCCGGGAGGAACTCAAAGAAAAGCCGCTGCTCCTCCACATCGAGAGGAGCCAGATGAGGTGGTTCGGGCATCTGGTCAGGATGCCACCCGAACGCCTCCCGAGGGAGGTGTTTAGGGCACGTCCAACCGGTAGGAGGCCACGGGGAAGACCCAGGACACAGGCTGGGGAGAGGGAAGTCTGGGCTTCCCTGCTTAGGCTGCTGCCCCCGCGACCCGACGTCGGATAAGCGGAAGAAGATCGATGGATGGATGGCCCGTGAGCTTTGATCCCACAGGCGGTACTGCATCAAAAATCGACATGATTGTATAAAGGATATCACCACATTGACTCAGGAATCCTTCAGAAAGCCACTCTCAGTAACGGCAGTTGGTCGCTATATCTGTAAGTGCAAATTAAAACTACTATTCAAAGCAAAAGCCACACCCAGAAATGCCCCCGGCTTCCCTTGGCCCGAGCTCATCTGAGATAGACTGATGCAAAGTGACCCCGGACTGTTGAACAACTTAAGCTGTACATCAAGCAAGAATGGGAAATAATTCAACCTGAAAAGCTTCAAAAATTGGTATTTATTTATTTATTTATTTCGGCAACAACAAAAAAAGAAAAGAAAAAAAAAAACACTCATTTGAGCAATGATTGAGCCGAAAGGGTGTAGGTTGAAGCAGCGCTTATATAAACCTACCCCATCACAACAAGAACAAGGTTCAAAATATATAAAATCTAAAACATGCTTCACTTATATTACTTTTTTTTTTAAACAATATATAAGCAACATATATGTAGCACACGTCTCATATACACAGTTTAACATTTAAATCAAACATATACATTTGTACACTTATATATATATATATATATGTATATATATATATATATATATATTATATATACACAATTTATTTAAATTCCATATAAAGTGGTAATATATACATTTTAATATAACCTATATGTATAATTATGAAATCATAAATTGTATTTATATACATATTATATATTATTGTCTTTCTAAAACAATGTTTGCTCTTCTTTCTTATATTTACTAATGATGAATGATTTAAAAAGCTTTTTAAACTGGTTTGTGTTGGTGCTGTGTTTTATTTCATCCTTTAAACAGTTCCATATTTTAACCCCTGCTATTGTTATACTCATTCGTTTCTGCGTTGTTCTACAATATTGGATCCTAAAAAGTAGTTCTCCTCTTAAATTATAATTCCCTTCTCTCTGTAAAAATCTTCTCTGTAACCCTGTTGGAAGTAAATCTTTACTTGCTTTATAAGTCATTTGGGCAGTCTTGAGTTGGATGAGATCTGGTAGTTTTAAATCAAATGTTTTTATAAATAATCCATTAGTGTGTTCTCGGGGTCCTGTGTTATGTATCAGTCTGATGGCCCTTTTTTGCATTATGAATAGTGGTTGGATGTTCGTCCTGTATGTATTTCCCCAAACTTCTAGACAGTAACTCAAATATGGTAAAACAAGTGTACAATAAAGAGTGTGTAATGTTTTTTGATTACGAATGTGCCTTGTTTTACCCAGGAAAGCAATACTTCTTGCCAACTTCCCTTTGATGTATGTAATGTGTGACTTCCAGCAGATCCCGTGGTCCAAGATCACACCCAAAAATTTGATTTTGTTTACTCTTTCTATACTAACATTGTCTATATATAATTTTACATCTATGTCATTTCTCTTATTTCCAAATAACATAAAGTTAGTTTTATTTAGGTTTAATGATAATTTATTAGCATCAAACCATTTTTTTAGTTTACACATCTCCATGGTGACGGTCCTCAGGAGTATCTTCAGTTAAAAGGAAAGGCCATGTAACAGTTGCAAAAATGCCCCTGTGACAACTTTTTTGCAATGTGTTTCTGCCATTAAATTCTAAGTTGATGATTATTTTCAAAAAGTTTTTCAGTTGGAACATTAAGTATTTTGTCTTTGCAGTCTATTCAATTGAATATAAGTTGAAAAGGATTTGCAAATGATTGTATTCTGTTTTTATTTACCATTTACACAACGTGCCAACTTCACTGGTTTTGGGTTTTGTATTAACAGTGCTGCTTCTGGAAGTTAACCCACTTACAGAGACATTACAGTTCAAAATATCTATGGTTCAAAGAGAGACTGAATGTAAAAAAAAAAAAAAAAACCCATAAAATGTAATAAATGAATTTGTAATTGGATATACTGTTGAAATATTTCATACTCAAGCTAAACATATATATGTATATATATGTATATATATGCATATATATATATATATATATATATATATATATATATGTATATATGTATATATATATATATATATATATATATATGTGTTGGCCCTGCATTGATGGTGACTTGTCCAGGGTGTACTCCGCCTTCCACCCGATTGTAGCTGAGATAGGCTACAGCACCTCCACAACCCTGAACGGGACAAGTGGTAGAATATATATATATATATATATATATATATATATATATATATATATATATATATATATATATATATATATATATATATATATATATGTGTGTGTTGGCCCTGCATTCAGGAGGTGACTTGTCCAGGGTGTACTCCGCCTTCCACCCGAATGTAGCTGAGATAGGCTACAACACCTCCACAACCCTGAACGGGACAAGCGGTGGAATATATATATATATATATATATTAGGGGTGTAGAAAAAAATCGAATCGTTTACTTTGTGCGATTCAGAATCGATTCTAATTTTTTTTAAATCGTTGTTTTTTTTTGTTTTTTTATGAATCCAACAAACCACTACACAGCAATACCATGACAATGCAATCCAATTCCAAAACCAAACCTGACCCAGCAACACTCAGAACTGCAATAAACAGAGCAATTGAGAGGAGACACAAACACGACACAGAACAAACCAAAAGTAGTGAAACAAAAATTAATATTATCAACAACAGTATCAATATTAGTTATAATTTCAGCATAGCAGTGATTAAAAATTCCTCACTGAAATTATCATTAGACATTTATAAAAATAAAAAAAAGAACAATAGTGTCACAGTGGCTTACACTTGCATCGCATCTCATAAGCTTGACAAAACACTGTGTCCAATATTTTCACAAAGATAAAATAAGAAATTTTTGGTTCGTTTAATAGTTAAAACAAATTTACATTATTGCAATCAGTTGATAAAACATTGTCTTTTACAATTATAAAAGCTTTTTTTTTTTATCTACTACTCTGCTTGCATGTCAGCAGAGTGGGGTAGATCCTGCTGAAATTCTATGTATTGAATGAATACAGAATCGTTTTGAATCGGAAAAATATCGTTTTTGAATCGAGAATCGAATCGAAAAAATCGATATATTATCGAATCGTGACCCCAAGAATCGATATTGAATCGAATCGTGGGACACCCAAAGATCCACAGCCCTAGTGTATATATATATATATATATATATATATATATATATATATATGTGTGTGTGTGTATATATGTGTATATATATATATATATATATATATATATATATATGTGTATATATATATATATATATATATATATATATATATATATATATATATATATATATATATATATATATATATATATATATATCCATCCATCCATCCATCATCTTCCGCTTATCCGAGGTCGGGTCGCGGGGGCAACAGCCTAAGCAGGGAAACCCAGACTTCCCTCTCCCCAGCCACTTCGTCTAGCTCTTCCCGGGGGATCCCGAGGCGTTCCCAGGCCAGCCGGGAGACATAGTCTTCCCAACGTGTCCTGGGTCTTCCCCGTGGCCTCCTACCGGTTGGACGTGCCCTAAACACCTCCCTAGGGAGGCGTTCGGGTGGCATCCTGACCAGATGCCCGAACCACCTCATCTGGCTCCTCTCGATGGGAAGGAGCAGCGGCTTTACTTTGAGTCCCTCCCGGATGGCAGAGCTTCTCACCCTATCTCTAAGGGAGAGCCCCGCCACACGGCGGAGGAAACTCATTTCGGCCGCTTGTACCCGTGATCTTATCCTTTCGGTCATGACCCAAAGCTCATGACCATAGGTGAGGATGGGAACGCAGATCGACCGGTAAATTGAGAGCTTTGCCTTCCGGCTCAGCTCCTTCTTCACCACAACGGATCGGTACAACGTCCGCATTACTGAAGATGCCGCACCGATCCGCCTGTCGATCTCACGATCCACTCTTCCCTCACTCGTGAACAAGACTCCTAGGTACTTGAACTCCTCCACTTGGGGCAGGGTCTCCTCCCCAACCCGGAGATGGCACTCCACCCTTTTCCGGGCGAGAACCATGGACTCGGACTTGGAGGTGCTGATTCTCATTCCGGTCGCTTCACACTCGGCTGCGAACCGATCCAGCGAGAGCTGAAGATCCCGGTCAGATGAAGCCATCAGGACCACATCATCTGCAAAAAGCAGAGACCTAATCCTGCGGTTACCAAACCGGAACCTCTCAACGCCTTGACTGCGCCTAGAAAATCTGTCCATAAAAGTTATGAACAGAATCGGTGACAAAGGACAGCCTTGGCGGAGTCCAACCCTCACTGGAAATGTGTTTGACTTACTGCCGGCAATGCGGACCAAGCTCTGGCACTGATCGTACAGGGAACGGACCGCCACAATAAGACAGTCCGATACCCCATACTCTCTGAGCACTCCCCACAGGACTTCCCGAGGGACACGGTCGAATGCCTTCTCCAAGTCCACAAAGCACATGTAGACTGGTTGGGCAAACTCCCATGCACCCTCAAGAACCCTGCCGAGAGTATAGAGCTGGTCCACAGTTCCACGACCAGGACGAAAACCACACTGTTCCTCCTGAATCCGAGGTTCGACTATCCGACGTAGCCTCCTCTCCAGTACACCTGAATAAACCTTACCGGGAAGGCTGAGGAGTGTGATCCCACGATAGTTGGAACACACCCTCCGGTCCCCCTTCTTAAAGAGAGGAACCACCACCCCGGTCTGCCAATCCAGAGGTACCGCCCCCGATGTCCACGCGATGCTGCAAAGTCTTGTCAACCAAGACAGCCCCACAGCATCCAGAACCTTAAGGAACTCCGGGCGGGTCTCGTCCACCCCTGGGGCCTTGCCACCGAGGAGCTTTTTAACTACCTCAGCGACCTCAGCCCCAGAAATAGGAGAGTCCACCACAGATTCCCCAGGCACTGCTTCCTCATAGGAAGACGTGTTGGTGGGATTGAGGAGGTATTCGAAGTATTCCTTCCACCTATCCACAACATCCGCAGTCGAGGTCAGCAGAACACCATCCGCACCATACACGGTGTTGATAGTGCACTGCTTCCCCTTCCTGAGGCGGCGGACGGTGGTCCAGAATGGCTTCGAAGCCGTCCGGAAGTCATTTTCCATGGCTTCCCCGAACTCTTCCCATGTCCGAGTTTTTGCCTCCGCGACCGCTGAAGCTGCACACCGCTTGGCCTGTCGGTACCTGTCCACTGCCTCCGGAGTCCTATGAGCCAAAAGGACCCGATAGGACTCCTTCTTCAGCTTGACGGCATCCCTCACCGCTGGTGTCCACCAAGGGGTTTTAGGATTGCCGCCCCGACAGGCACCAACTACCTTGCGGCCACAGCTCCGATCTGCCGCCTCGACAATAGACGTGCGGAACATGGTCCGCTCGGACTCAATGTCCAGCACCTCCCTCGTGACATGTTCAAAGTTCTTCCGGAGGTGGGAATTGAAACTTTGTCTGACAGGAGACTCTGCCAGACGTTCCCAGCAGACCTTCACAATGCGTTTGGGCCTCCCAGGTCTGTCCGGCATCCTCCCCCACCATCGCAGCCAACTCACCACCAGGTGGTGATCGGTAGAAAGCTCCGCCCCTCTCTTCGCCCGAGTGTCCAAAACATGAGGCCGCAAATCCGATGACACAACTGCAAAGTCGATCATGGAACTGCGGCCTAGGGTGTCCTGGTGCCAAGTGCACATATGGACACCCTTATGTTTGAACATGGTGTTTGTTATGGACAAACTGTGACGAGCACAAAAGTCCAATAACAAAACACCACTCGGGTTCAGATCCGGGCGGCCATTCTTCCCAATCACGCCTCTCCAGGTTTCACTGTCGTTGCCAACATGAGCGTTGAAGTCTCCCAGTAGGACAAGGGAATCACCCGGGGGAGCACTTTCCAGTACTCCCTCGAGTGTTCCCAAAAAGGGTGGGTACTCGGAACTGCTGTTTGGTGCATAAGCACAAACAACAGTCAGGACCCGTCCCCCCACCCGAAGGCGGAGGGAGGCTACCCTTTCGTCCACCGGGTTGAACTCCAACGTGCAGGCTTTGAGCCGGGGAGAAACAAAAATTGCCACCCCAGCCCGTCGCCTCTCACTGCCGGCAACGCCAGAGTGGAAGAGGGTCCAATCCCTCTCATATATATATATATATATATATATATATATATATATATATATATACATATTTATGTATGGTGGGGAAACCTTTTTCCTGTCTCTTGTCACCAGGATTGTACATGCTGTACAAATGTCTTATAAATTATGAGCTGTTTTGAGGCTATCGTTTAGCAAGTTTAGGTTTCATCTCCATCCCAGTGGTGTGCCGTCGGGGCCAGCAAGGCCTTCTCTGCTGGCTTACCATAAATCATGATCAATTTTATTTTTTATTTACTTTTCATACATATAAAAGTATCCATTACATCATCTTCATGTCATGTTAGGCTCCATTGTTGCTGTTTTTAAGTTACAGCTTTTATCCTATCAGAATTCAGCTAGCTTGTTGCCAACGCTGTAGGAATTCTGCCAGAGGCCTTCTGAATCAACATTAGTGGCGGCTGTGCGGTGTAAACAAACGGAGGACCTTCAGTTAACAGAGAGTTGCGATCACCGATTAGATCACGAGTTGTTGTAGCCCATCTCGGTGGCTTTACGTTGAACGCGACTGTAATTGGATACTCACTCGTCACTCCCAAGTTGTGATTTACGAAAGCAGAAAGTGGCAACGTAGCCATACCCGGCCAGCGGAGAAATCAGCGGTATTCCCTTTTTTAACCAATAAAGGTTAAAAAGGTATCTAATGCTTAAACCAAAAATAAACAAAAGGTGAATGCCGCTAAGGAAAGGCATTGAAGCTTAGGGATGGCTATGTAAAACAAAACTAAAATTAAACTGGCTGCAAAGTAAACAAAAACAGAATGCTGAACGACAGCAAAGACTTACACCATGTGAAGCAGACGGCGTCCACAAAGTGCATCCGAACATGACAACTTAAATAGTCTTGATTGCTAAAACAAATGTGGTGGGGGTAGTAGTGTCTAAAGAAGACATGAAACTGCTACAGGAAAATACCAACAAAACAGGAAAAGTCACTACTAAGATCAGCGCAAGACAAGAACTAAATCACTACACAGAGGAAGACACCAAAAAACTCCAAATAAGTCACGGTGGGATTTTACAAGTTGTGACAGTATATAAACAGTATATATATTTATTTTCTATTCGGGCTCCAGTACTCTGGAGAGATGCTACATCAGTAGAAACATTTAAGTCTCATCAAAAAACTAATTTGTATACTCTAGCCTTTAAATAGACCCCCCTTTTAGACCAGTTGATCTGCCGTTTCTTTTCTTCTTTGCCCCCCTCTCCTTCGTGGAGAGGGGCGGGGGCACAGATTTGGTGACCACAGATGACGCGCTAGCTGTCCAAAGTCGGGACCCAGGGTGGACCACTCATCTGTGCATCAGTTAGGGACGTCTCTGCGCAGCTGACCTGTCTCCATTCAAGATGATCTCCTGCTAGACTCTCACACTATTATGTTAGATCCACTATGGACTGGACTCTCACAATATTATGTTAGATCCACTATGGACTCGACTCTCACAATATTATGCTAGATCCTGGACTGGACTTTCACGCTATTATGTTAGATCCACTATGGACTGGACTCTCACACTATTATATTAGATCCACTATGGACTGGACTCTCATAATATTATGCCAGATCCACTATGGACTCGACTTTCACAATATTATGTTAGATCCACTATGGACTCGACTCTCACAATATTATGCTAGATCCACTCGACGTCCATTGCACCGGTCGTCCGCCACATCTGCGGACCCCTCCAAGGTTCCTCATTGTCATCCCATTGGATTGAGTTTTTTTCTTGCCCTTGATTGATTGATTGATACTTTTATTAGTAGATTGCACAGTACAGTACATATTCCGTACAATTGGCCACCAAATGGTAACACCCGAATAAGTTTTTCAACTTGTTTAAGTCGGGGTCCACGTTAATCAATTCATGGTACAAATATATACTATCAACATAATACAGTCATCACATAAGTTAATCATCATAGTATGTACATTGAATTATTTACATTATTTACAATCCGGGGGGTGGGATGAGGAGCTTTGGTTGATATCAGAACTTCAGTCATCAACAATTGCATCAACAGAGAAATGTGGACATTGAAACAGTGTAGGTCTTATTTAGTAGGATATGTACAGCCAACAGAGAACATAGTGAGTTCAGATAGCATAAGAACAAGTATATACATTAGAAGTACATTTGAGTTGTTTATAATCCGGGGAGATGGGATGTGAATGGAGGAGGGTATTAGTAGAGTGTTGAAGTTGCCTGGAGGTGTTGTTTTAGAGCGGTTTTGAAGGAATATAGAGATGCACTTACTTGTATACCTGTTGGGAGTGCATTCCACATTGATGTGGCATAGAAAGAGAATGAGTTAAGACCTTTGTTAGATCGAAATCTGGGTTTAACATGGTTTGTGGAGCTCCCCCTGGTGTTGTGGTTATGGCGGTCATTTACGTTAAGGAAGTAATTTGACATGTACTTCGGTATCAAGGAGGTGTAGCGGATTTTATAGACTAGGCTCAGTGCAAGTTGTTTTACTCTGTCCTCCACCCTGAGCCAGCCCACTTTGGAGAAGTGGGTTGGATTGAGGTGTGATCTGGGGTGGAGGTCTAAAAGTAACCGGATTAGCTTATTCTGGGATGTTTGGAGTATAGATTTGAGGGTTTTGGAGGTGCTGAGGTACCAGGAGGTGCAAGCGTAATCGAAGAAGGGTTGAATGAGAGTTCCCGCTAGAATCCTCAAGGTGCTTTTGTTGACCAGAGAGGAGATTCTGTAGAGGAATCTCGTTCTTTGGTTGACCTTTTTGATCACCTTGGTTGCCATTTTATCACAGGAAAGATTAGCCTCTAGAATGGAACCTAGGTAGGTGATCTCATCCTTCCTGGTGATAACAATGTCACCCACTTTTATAGTGAAGTCACTGACCTTCTTAAGTTTGATATGGGACCCAAATAGGATGGATTCCGTTTTACCTAAGTGATTGGATAGCTTGTTGTCAGCGAGCCAGGTGCAAATATTGAGGAGTTCAGCACTGCGGATTTGTTCCACCTGTGACTTGACCTTGCCATATACCAGCAGGGCCGAGTCATCCGCATACAGGAACAATTCCTGCCCTGATGTGGGATCTGAGCAGAGGATGTCGTTGTGCCCTGTGCAGCTCTTTGAGACACTTGTGATTTAGGGCTATATAAGTAAAAAAATGATTGATTCATTCATAGAGACAAGAGCTATAGCGATGCATGCTTGGTTATGGTTTGAATTCATATCCAACAGTTGTGAGAACGACTTTTTATCTCCAATATCAGCTGCTGAGGTTCATTTTTTAATGTTTTCTGCTGGATGTGTTCCTCCGGATTTCTTCAATGAAAATAATAATAATAATAATAATGGATTAGATTTATATCGCGCTTTTCTATTGTTAGATACTCAAAGCGCTCACAGTGATGTGGGAACCCATCATTCATTCACACCTGGTGGTGGTAAGCTACACTAGTAGCCACAGCTGCCCTGGGGTAGACTGACGGAAGCGTGGCTGCCAGTTTGCGCCTACGGCCCCTCCGACCACCACCAATCATTCATTCATCATTCATTCACCAGTGTGAGCGGCACCTGGGGCAAAGGGTGAAGTGTCCTGCCCAAGGACACAACGGCAGCGATTTGGATGTCCATAGGTGGGAAGCGAACCTGCAACCCTCAGGTTTTTGGCACGGCCGCTCTACCCACTACGCCATGCCGCCTTGGCTCAAAAAAGGCTGAAGAACACTGATATACAGTTTACTACTCAGGACCTTCGTACTGTGAGGCAGACACACTAATCCCTCTGCCACCATGAAGCCCACTACACTACATACATACATACGTAAATAAATAAATAAATAAATAAATAAATAAATACATACATACATACATACATACATACATACATACATACATACATACATACATACATACATACATACATACATACATACATACATACATACACACACACATACATACATACATACATTACATACATACATACATACATACATACATACATACATACATACATACATACATACATACATACATACATACATACATACATACATACATACATACATACATACATACATACATACATACATGGCAGAGGGGTTAGTGCGTCTGCCTCACAGTACGAAGGTCCTGAGTAGTCTGGGGTTCAATCCCGGGCTTGGGATCTTTCCGTGTGGAGTTTGCATGTTCTCCCCGTGAATGCGTGGGTTCCCTCCGGGTACTCCGGCTTCCGCCCACTTCCAAAGACATGCACCTGGGGATGTTGTAAGCACAATACCAATGGGCGCAATGTCAAATCAAATCAAATGTTCATTGGATTCATCACTATACAGTGTACATCCACGACTAAACTACTACCACAACTTGGTTTACTATTTATAAAATATAATAATGTAGGGTTACCTGGAACTTGAAATAGGCCACACGGCCTGAATCTACACTTCCCTCGCTAAACACCTTCGTTTCCTCATAAATAGGCCTTGATCCCATCTACGCAGTGTAGGGAGACTGTTTTGCTGTTAGATCACGTCCAAATATGCAAAGTGCGCGAGATTGGTGAAATGCTTACAACAGGGATAGGTTGATTGGCAACACTAAATGGTCCCTAGTGTGTAAATGTGAGTGTGAATGTTGTCTGCCTATCTGTTTTGGCCCTGTGATGACGTTGCGACTTGTCCAAGGTGTACCCCACCTTCCGCCCGATTGTAGCTGAGATAGGCACTAGCGCCCCCGCGACCCTAAAGGGAATAAGCGGTAGAAAATGGATGGATGGATATATAGTGTATCAACCTGTTGTTAACGCAGCGTCCCAGCATAGTACAATGCAGTATTTGTACAACAGCAGCCCCTAGTGGCCGTTCTGGTGAACTCCGCAGCTAGCTAGCTACAATTTAGCTTCCTTGTCCACAATCGAGATTTAGCATTTTAACCCAAACACGAGTGCGAAACATGCAAAGTGTAACACTCAAACGGACCTGCGGCCACTGAAGCATAACTCACGCACCACAGGGGGACGTTCGTCCACGCTGCAGGGCTTCTCCTCGTAAGTTTGTGTCCCAAAATACATCGCGTTGGTGTCGGAAAACGCCTGCTAACGGGCAGATAACCCGCTAGCATGGCTCGTGCTACCGCAATCTTTTTACTGGACTCCTGTGGCTGTTAAGCATGAATGGGGAATCAAATGCCAGCGTCGACTGCCTTACTTTGACTACTTTTCATGACATGGTCGCAGTGTATTCATTTTATTTGGTCGAGTGACAGGTGCCAACCAGTGCTAGCGCAAGCAGTAGGACGCTAATTAGCAGTTAGCATTAGCTGCAGCATCTCTGCTAGCCGGTTAGCTCAATGCTAAGCATCGCCACTACTGTACAATGAACAACATGTTTTAATTCAATGAAAACCTCCAATGTTCTCTTTTATTCAGGAGGGAAACATGTCGGGGGTTAAAAGGAAAATAGAGGACGGCGATCCTGACTATGAGGATGTTGCATTAATCCAAAATAGTAAGCGAAACAAAGCGGCTGAATTAAGTGGTAAGTCAGTGGATTGAATCCAACACTGTGCACCTGTGATGTTGTTTACTTGTATGCAATATTTCCCTTGAACAGCCCGAGATGCAGCAGTGCAGAAGATAGAAGCCATCATCACCAAGCAGTTCTCCTTGGAGATGAAGAACAAAGAACATGAGATAGATATTATCAGCCAGGTAAAGCAGTGTTTTTCAACCACTGTGCCGTGGCACACACTAGTGCCGTGACATACAGTCTGGTGTGCCGTGGGAGATGATCTAATTTCACCTATATGGGTTAAAAATATTTTTTGCATACCAGTAATTATAGTTTGTAAATGATGTGTCGGTGCTGTCTAGAGCTGGGCAGAGTAACCGTGTAATACTCTTCCATATCAAGAGGTGGCAGCTGGTAGCTAATTGCTTTGTAGATGTCGGAAACAGCGGGAGGCAGCATGCAGGTAAAAATATGCTTAAACCAAAAATAAACAAAAGATGAGTGCCCCTAAGAAAACTAAAACTGAACTGGCTACAAAGTAAACAAAAAGAGAATGCTGGACGACAGCAAAGACTTACTGTGGAGCAAAGACAATGTTCATCCGAACATGACATGACAATCAACAATGTACCCACAAAGAAGGATAAAAACAACTTAAATAGTCTTGATTGCTAAAAGAAAGTAGTTGCGGGGAATAGCGCTCAAAGGAAGACATTAAACTGCTACAGGAAAATACCAAAAAAAGAGGAAAAGCCACCAAAATAAGAGCACAAGATAAAATACCAAAAAAAGAGAAAGAGCCACAAAAATAGGACCGCACGACAAGAAGTAAAACACTACACACAGGAAACAGCAAAAAAGTGAAAATAAGTCAGGGTGTGATGCGACAGGTGGTGACAGCACACCTACTTTGAGACAAGACTTATAGTGATGCATGCTTGGTTATGCTTTAAAGTCATATCCAACAATTGCGACAACGACTTTTTACTGTCAACTGAGTTTCGTTTTTTTAATGATTTCTGTTGGTGGTGTGCCTCCGCATTTTTTTCAACACAAAATGTGCCTCGGCCCAAAAAAAATTGAAAAACACTGACAAAAACCATATACCGTATTTCCTTGAATTGCCTCCGGGGCGCTAATTAATTTAAAACCTCTTCTCACTCCTGCGCTTACCAAAGGCGTGCGGTAAAAGTAAGCATGCGCTAATTATTTTAAAACCTTTTCTCACTCCGGCACTTACCAAAGGCATGCAGTAAAAATGCGAGTGTGATGTGAGCTTGGACATTAAATCCTACTGAATAGCTCTTAATCTTCTTCCCTTTATGCGATTTCAAATTACCGGTATTGAAATCAGCCTCCTCCATTTTGAAAATGATAACAGGGGAAGTGTCACTTGTGACGTCACAAGTTTGACCAGGCGGTAATACTAAGCATGCGCTAATTATTTTGCGAAGAGAGTTTGACCCGGCAGTAATTCAAGGCAGGCGTATGCTATAAGCCTTGCGGCAATTCAAGGAAATACGGTTGTCCATCTTGTTGCATTTGGGAAATGTTCATAGAAATCTTATTAAAGGGGAACTGGACTTTTTTATTTGGAATTCGTCCATCGTTCACAATCTTGAGAGACAAGGAGACGAAAGTATTTTTCTTTACTCATTCGTCTAGTGCAGTGTTTCTCAAATGGGAGTACACGTACCCCTGGGGGTACTTGAAGGTATGCCGAGGGGTACGTGAGATTTTAAGAAAATATTCTAAAAATAGCAACAATTCAAAAATCTTTTATAAATATATTTATTGAATAATATTTTAACAAAATATGAATGTAAGTTCATAAACTGTGAAAAGAAATGCAACAATGTAATATTCAGTGTTGACAGCTAGATTTTTTGTGGACATGTTCCATAAATATTGATGTTAAAGATTTCCTTTTTTGTGAAAAAATGTTTAGAATTAAGTTCATGAATCCAGATGGATTTCTATTACAATCCCCAAAGAGGCACTTTAAGTTGATGATTACTTCTATGTGTAGGAATCTTTATTTATAATTGAATCACTCATTTATTTTTCAACAAGTTTTTAGTTATTTTGATATCTTTTTTTCCAAATATTTCAAGTAAGAACACTACAAATGAGCAATATTTTGCACTGTTATACAATTTAATAAATCAGAAACCGATGACATAATGCTTTATTTTACTTCTTTAGCTCTTTTTTTCAACCAAAAATGTTTTGATCTGATTAGGGGGTACTTGATTTAAAAAAATGTTCACAGGGGGTACATCCCTATAAGGAGTTTGAGAAACTCTGGCCTAGTGGGTAGAGTGTCCCCCCTGATATCGGTACGTTGTGAGTTCAAATCCCGGCTGAGTCATACCAAAGACTATAAAAATGGGACCCATTACCTCCCTGCTTGGCACTCAGCATTAAGGGTTGGAATTGGGGGTTAAATCACCACTGCTGCCTACTGCTCCTCTCACCTCCCAGGGGGTGATCAAGGGTGATGGGTCAAATGCAGAGAATAATTTCGCCACAGCTAGTGTGTGTGTGGCAATCATTTGTACTTTAACTTTTTAACTTTAAAGCATTCTAACTTGTAATTAGACGTAAATACATTCAGCTTACAAAGGAGTAAATAGGAGGTCCTCTTTAAGTGCTCCAAGTCAGTGTTTTTCAACCTTTTCTGAGCCGATGCACATTTTTTTTCATCTAAAAAAATCCAGAGGCACACCACCAGCAGAAAACAATAAAAAATTTAACTCAGCGGTCGATATTGACAGTATAAAGTTGTTCTCGCAATTGTTGGATATGAATTCAAACCATAACTAAGCGTTGATTGATTGATTAATTGATTGATTGAGACTTTTTTAGGGCTGGGCGATATTGCCTTTTTTCAATATCGCAGTATTTTTAGGCCATATCGCAATATACGATATATATTACGATATTTTGCCTTGGCCTTGAATGAACAGTTGATGCATATAATCACAGCAGTATGATGATTCTATGTGTCTACATTAAAACATTCTTCTTCATACTGCATTAATATATGCTACTTTTAAACTTTCATGCAGAGAGGGAAATCACAACTAAGTCAATTGACCAAAAGTGTATTTATTAAAGTTATTAAGCAATGGCACAAACATTCATGTCATTTCCAAAACATAAAGTGCAAGATTGTTAGAGACATTTTAAGTGTCAAATAAAAATTAGCTGCATAATAGGAAATCAAATAGTATTCGTCCTTCACTATGTGGTATGCTACTAAGGTTATAAAATTCTCTTCATTCTCTAGCGAGTGGCTTTTCAAATGATGCTACATATTACCAGTAATACTACTCTTTATAGCAATGCTTTTCCCCCCCACACTTGACAAAATATGGTTGTCTGTTCGATATATTCCCACTTGAAGCCGAACCACCGCCAGACAATCGAAACCCTGCTGTTTTCATTGGGAATTAAGTCTTCCTTCATGTGTTACCAGATCCGCACCTTCATTCTCTCGTACGGCTACGTTGGCAGCTAACATAGCCCAGTATGCTACCTCTATGCCCTGCGAGGGCGGACACGCATGTGACGTATGTAAGAAGGGGCGGCATAGCTCGGTTGGTAGAGTGGCCGTGCTAGCAACTTGAGGGTTGCAGGTTCGATTCCCGCTTCCGCCATCCTAGTCACTGCCGTTGTGTCCTTGGGCAAGGCACTTTACCCACCTGCTCCCAGTGCCACCCACACTGGTTTAAATGTAACTTAGATATTGGGTTTCACTATGTAAAAGCGCTTTGAGTCACTAGAGAAAAGCGCTATATAAATATAATTCACTTCACAATGTGCGCCTGCTTGTCTGTGAGGAGAGACAGGAAAGAGTGAGAAGAGCCTGAATGCCCGCAGCTAAAAACAACTGCGCGAGAACGTATACTCGAATATTACGATATAGTCATTTTCTATATCGCACAGAGACAAACCCGCAATATATCATATGTATCGATATATCATATGTATCGATATATCGCCCAGCCCTATTTTTATTAGGAGATCGCACAGTACAGTACATATTCCGTACAAGTGACCACTAAATGGTAACACCCAAATAAGTTTTTCAACTTGTTTAAGTCGGGGTCCACGTTAATCAATTCATGGTAAGTCGGGGTCTACGAAGCATGCCTCACTATAGCTCTTGTCTCAAAGTAGGTGTACTGTCGTGACTAATTTTGAGGTTTTTGGTGTTTTCCTGTGTGTAGTGTTTTAGTTCTTGTCTTGCACTCCAATTTTGGTGTCTATTGTCATGTTATGTACGAATGTACTTTGTGGATGCCGTCTGCTCCACATGCTTAAGTCTTTGCTGTCGTCCAGCATTCTGTTTCTGTTTACTTTGCAGCCAGTTCAGTTTTAGTTTAGTTTTGCATAGCCGTCCCTAAGCTTCAATGCCTTTGTCCAACTGTTTTGCAACATTGTTTCAAAGTCCCTTTTAAAGGACATGTATGTATAACCCATGTTGTATTAGGGTTGTCTCAATACCAATATTTTGGTACCGGTACCAAAATGTGTTTCGATACTTTTCTAAATAAAGGGGACCACAAAAAATGGCATTATTGGCTTTATTTAACAAAAAATATTAGGGTACATTACACATATGTTTACTATTGCAATCAAAGAACAATTTAGTTCTTAAATAAAATAGTGAGCATACTAGACAACTTGTCTTTTAGTAGTAAGTAAACAAACAAAGGCTCCTAATTAGTCTGCTGAGTATGCAGTAACATTTTGTGTAATTTATCATTCTATTATTTAGTCAAAATTATAAAGGACACACTGTAAAAATTGTATTATTAATCCATTTGTTCATTTACTGTTAATATCTGATTATTTTTCAGTTTCAACATGTTCTATCTACACTTCTGTTAAAATGTAATAATCACATATTCTTCTGTTGTTTGATACTTTACATTATTTTTGGATGATACCACAAATTTACGTTTCAATCTGATACCAAGTAGCTACAGGATCATACATTGGTCATAATTTAAGTTCTCATGTGTCCAGGGACGTATTTCCTGATTGTATGAATATAATATGAATAAAAAAAAATTTATTTTTTGACGATAAAAAATATTGATGTAATCATAGTAGTATCGTCTAGATACGCTCTTGTAATCTGTATAATTACAGTGGATGTCAGGTGTAGATCCACCCATAGCATTTGTTCACATTGTGATGCCGGTGAGCTATTTTATCCTCCTACAGTATGTAGTGAAGCATGTTTAGCTATTCCTGGTCCTGCAGGGATGATACTTGTAAGAAACTTACTTTATTTGTCGCCATGGAGGCGAGGATTAGTGATTTAGAAGTAGCTAAAACACTGCTGATTGTGGATGGACATTAGCCGCTAACTAGCTAGCCATGTCTTAAAGTACCTCCTCCTGAGGGTGTTTCAGTGTTATAACTTCATCTTTATCTTTAGTTTTTAAGCCAAAATGCTTCCATTTTCCCTTTTCTGTCTACGGACTGTGTCTGTGTGTAAGTACTCTGTGATAGTGCGCTGGCGAACCTGCTCCTCTGCTTGTAAAACCAGCAATGTTATGACATGATCACGACGCGCTGTCATACCTGTTAAAAAAAATATATATGGCCGAACCGGTACATTTTTATTGGCGTATAGCACAGTTTTTAAATCATTAGTACCGCGATACTTTACAGTACCAGTATACTGTACAACCCTATCCACATTGTATCAATGTCTTGTGCCTGCTGGGATATGATGGGGTTTGATGTAACCTTTTGAAATAAACTAAACCAACACTATTTTTGTTTCTTAGCGACTCAATGAAGCCAGAAGGATGATGGACAAATTGCGAGCATGCATCGTGGCCAATTACTATGCAAATGCTGGCCTGACAAAACTCCCGGAGGTAATTTCCACTTTTTATTGTTTTTGTTTTCAATGTCACTGTTTTAGTGCGGCACGGTGGGGTAGTGGTTAGCACCACTTAGCCCCTGACCATCAGGAGATGCGGGTCTCAAGCTCACACTCAGGCATGCATGTCAGGCTAACATGAGTTTCTACATCGTCCATAGGTTTGAATTTGAGTATGAATGGTGGTTTGTGCAATGTAACTGATTGGTCATCAATCAGGTGTGTCGGTTAGTAAAGGCTCCAGCTCACCTGTCACCCTACTGAAGACCGGTGGTTGTGTATGCTTACAGCCCTCCAAGAGTGAGCCCGTGGTGTTGAATCATCCAGCCATCCGACGATTCCTGGAGTCGCCGTCACGTTCCTCCTCCCCTCTCAACCACGGGTCAGAGACGCCTTCCCTGGGCCAGTCAGAGTCCGAGTCCTTGTCGCAGCACGGCGACGCCACTGACAAGGATGCAGAGGGGGCATGGCGGGAAGAGAGCAGCAGTAGGCAGGAACAAAGGCCGGGACGCAACATTGGCAAGGTGGGTCTAGCTAAGACCAAGCAATGCAGAGTCCTGTTTTTTTTTTTCTCTTAAAATCATAAGTGTATGTGAGTGACGGGAAGAAAACCTCTGACTCGCTTATGGTGAGGTTGTTTGGTATAAAGCTCTAGACCCTCACCTTTAATATAAGATGTCATGTCTTTTTCAAATTGTTGTGTCTTGAGAAAAATATATGGTCCTATATTTAGGGCAATTTGGTGTGTGATGGTGAACTTAAAGGTTCCACGTGTAATAATGTGGCTAGAAATGGTACTGTAATCACGGTCAAAATTATGTAGTCCCTTCCCCCTCTCCTTGACTGAGGTTGCCAGATAGGAAACCGAGTCCAGCTGGCTGGACTGGGTTAGTCCCTCCAAGAAACTTTAAACTTCCACTGGCTTTTACCAGGGGTTGAGGTGCTGGGACCATAATAACGGAATAGTAGGGGTGTAACGGTACACAAAAAGGTTGGTTCGGTACATACCTCGATTTAGAGGTCACGGTTCGGTTCATTTTCGGCACAGTAAGAAAACAACAAAATATACATGTTTTGGTTATTTATTTACCAAATTTGTAAACAATAGCTTTGTCCTTTTAACACTGGGAGCACTATAATAATTCTGCCCAGGTTAATCCACATTAAACTACCTCAAGTTATTGCGTAGATTAAATAAAATGACAAAACTTTTCTTTTACATATAAAAAGTGCAACATTAAACAGTTTCAAGTGAACTCATCATGCTTAATTTATCACAGCATTTGGGAAGCCTGTAGTTGATTTTTATTATGTAAATGTCATATTTTTGTCGACATGTGATAGCAGGGACCATGCCATTCAAACTAGGCTGCTACATTACTAATGATTAATGTAACTATTGCTGAAAAAATAGTACAATAGCAATAGGAGAGACTATTCATCCCTGATCACCATGGAGTTCAAGTAAAATAACAGACAGACAGGGCTTTGCTGCCCCTAACACACACACGTACGCACACACGCACACACTTGCGTATGCACACGCGCGGCCACACTTGCGCGCACACATGCATGCACGCACGCACGCGTGCACGCACACACACACACACACACACGCACACACACACACACACACACACAGCCAAATGAGCTAACGTTACGCTAAAAGCTAATTAGCCTTCAACTCAAGCCAGAACTGCGCGCGAGCTGAGCTGCAGTTTAAGTTTCTAGAACATCAACGGTCTCATAGTAATGTTAGTAGTAATAGTGACTGGGAGGTGTTTATTATAATTTGGGGAGAGTCCGCTGCTCACCTGCTAAACACCTATCTGCTCGACGCTGAAGCATTTACTACATGCGCTCTGAATACGCACTGCTGATTGGCTGTTACCGCTCTGAGTACGCTCTGCTGATTGGCTTCGTATGTAACCAATCACATGGTTGTGGGGGTGGGACAATGCTCGGTGCTGAGAGAGAGGCAGAAGAAGCAAAGCAGCTTGTTAAGACTTTAGTTTAGAAACTTGTTCGGTACACCCCTGTACCGAACCGAAACCCCCGTAACGAAACGGTTTAATACAAATACATGTACCGTTACACCCCTACTGAATAGACAAGCGTATTGTCAATAACAAGTCTCTAACCAACACATTGTACACAGAAATTAGGCTATTTTCAGGAAGAATTACGTCATGCCTGGGTACAATATTTCAACAACTGGCAATCATATGTTTATTGTCAGTACTATCAGAAAACAAAGACTAAAACCAACTACAACCAATGCTAGCTGTGGTTATACTGGTGAAAATAAGTATAGCATGCTTAGCATCCTAATGTACGCCCGAAACTAAAGAGGGGACATTTTACCAAGGTATGCCTATAGCCTACACCAATGAGGAATTATTTTATCATGTGATTTGGCTGTCTCCATACGTTTCTCATTGCCATGATGACAGCCACACCATTTTGTCAGCTTGTCAGTATATTGACAACAAAATAGGCATGTTCTGTCCTAAATGACTGTCAAAGTGTTCCAACTTGTAGGAATACCTACTCAGACGTCTTCTGTTCAGGTGAGATGCATGATTTATGATCTACAATAAACTTACAGGGAGCAATGGAGCAAGGAAGCAGCAGACTACTCGATTATATAAACATAGGCACACATGGTAGGGATCACACCACCGCAATAAATTGTTTGTCTGCCTTTAGGTAGGTAGGTCTTTACTGTCATTCCACAAGTACAACAAAACTTGGTTTTCAGCACGAACCCGTTCAAGATTAAACAAACAAACAGTGTACAGGGTTACAGAACAGGAACGCTGATGGGTCGCCGTAAGGCGCCCCGTAAAAGATGGGAAAAAGGTAAACGCTGGGGAAGTCTGGAATAGGAAAAAAGTTCCATAGCAAAGCACATATACATATTCCAACGTACATCTCAAGATATCTAGCAACAGAGGGGAGGGAGTAGGGGTCACGGTGCCAGGCTGCAGCTCTTCAGGCGCTGCCCATCCGTCCATCACCCCTAAGGGATTTGCGTTAAGGGCATTTGATAGGGGGTTGGGTATGTGTGTGTGATGTATATTTTTGTGTATGCATGTGTGTGTAAGCCTGCCTCGTGTCTCTGTTCCGTGGCCTTGACGTTGTGCAGCCGATAGTCAGTCCAAAGTCAACAACAGGTGTGTGTCCATGAGAGACAAGAAGGGAGTTTGTTGTGTCTTCGCCGCACTCTCCTTCAGTGAAGTGAAGTATATTCAGGAGAGTCTGGAAGCCAGGGACTGTGTGCTTATAATTATAATATCACTAATGCTTGGTTAATATTCAAGTCATGAAATGTTCAGTTCAGTTTCAGTTTATTTGGAACATGCATGCGATACAATGTTATGCATCACATATTTCCAGTTGTTTCATTACAGCATGTCCGAAAAGGAGTAGGAAGAAGCTGAGTTTATTTAATCCTACCCCTTTTTATACCATAGCAATTTCATCCCATTACCTTTATCTCCGTAACAGAACAGTGAATAAATAAATAATATACCATAGTAAGTAAACAGATATTAAATACATAAATAAAATTGATCTCAAACAAAAAAAAGGTTCAAGATGTTCATCATGATTATTGTTCTGTGTACTTTGTGAACTGTTGTAGTTTGAACAGTCTCTTAAACTGAATCATATTTGGTGCTTTGTTGGATTTATTTGCTTAATCCATTCCATCATTTAATTCCACATACTGATATGGTAAAGGTTTTAAGTGTTGTACATCCATACAAATGTTTTAAATGAGACTTTCCTTCAAGGTTATAATTCTCCTCTTTTGTCAAGAAGAATTGTTGTACATTCTTGGCTAGCAGGTTATAGTTTGTTTTGTACATCATTTTAGATGTTTGCAAATGCACCAAATCGTTCAATTTCAATATTTGTGATTCGATAAATAAAGTGTTTCTATGTTCTCTACATCCAACATTATGTATTATTTTAATCGATCTTTTTGGTAACACAGTTAGTGAATGAAGTGTACTTTTGTAGTTTTTTCCCCATATTTCCATACAATAACTCAGATATGTAACACTAGTGAGCAGTAAATAATATAAAGGGATTTTTGGTCTCGAACATGTTTTGCTCTATTCATTATTGACGCGTTTCTTGCTACTTTTTGTTGTATATTTTTTACATGAAGTTTCCAATTATTTTTTCATGTATTATTACACCCAAAAATGTGTTTTCTTTTACCCTTTCAATAATTACTCTATTTGTATTTGTGTTTGACTTTTTCTTCTACCGTTACCAAATAGCATTATTTTAGTTTTATTGAGATTCAAAGATAGTCTGTTTTTGTCAAACCATCGTTTTAATTTGTTAATTTCTTCTGTTATTATTTGTATTAGCTTTTGTGTGTTCTTTCCTGAACTGAACACAGTTGTATTATCTGCAAATAATACTAACTTTAAGTCCTTTTTAACTTTACAAATGTCATTTATATAGATATTGAACAATTTTGTAAAAAAAATGTAAATCGAGTAATGTTGGCGCTTTTTCAATGTTATTTATTGGATTTAATGGGTGGAACAGTGGAGCTCCCATTGGCTCCACTGTAAGATGACTTTTATTTACGTTTATTTAATATTTAGAATGCATTTAAAAAAAAATCCGTCTGTCGTCATGTCTTTCATAATCATTGTGAATAGGCAAAATTCCCCCAAAAAGTGCAGTTCCCCTTTAACAAAACACATCAATCAATCAATGTTTATTTATATAGCCCTAAATCACAATTGTCTCAAAGGGCTGCACAAACCACAACGACATCCTTGGTACAGAGCCCACATAAGGGCAAGGAAAAACTCACGCCCAGTGGGACGTCGGTGACAGTGACAATGATGACTGAGAAAATAGCCTATCAGAGAGCGCCGTCTTTGCTCTTCACCGTGTCCCATTCTATATTTTCATTAGTATGATGTGACGAAGCATAATTTATTTGTGGCATGTGAAGCTTGTAAACCTGTGAAAATCTATAAATTAGCCATAGCATTGTCTAACATGCGTGGGGAAAAGAGTAGGCTTATAGTCTGGAATTTACAGTACCTTTTTAAAAATCAGTAAAATGGATAAAATGTCCACAAGTTTATATTGCACATTGCCGCCACCTGTAGACTGGAGTGGAATATTCACTTCACTGGTTACTGTCAATTTGTTCTCAGAGGAAAAGTTAACTGCATTTTTTTGTTCAATAATGTTTGTAGGACACATTTGGTGTGCCTGTGGCCTTGGGAAGTGAGCAAAGGGTGACCTACCACACCACTGGAGATGAGGCATCCCGAGTCTATGCAAAGAAGACTATTGTTGTGGGCAATGTGTCGAAGTACGTAACTTCCTACTGTTAAACTGTAACTTTACGGTTTAAAAACAAATACGAACATTTTACTCAATTGTCCCCAAGAAAATGAATGGATAGATATTAACACATTTGGGATTACCTGTAGGTAGAAAGATACAACACAGCAGCAATAGAACCAATGTTATAATAGAGTTAAGGAGCAAACTGCTGAATTAGCATTACTGTTGTTGCTTTCAGCCACAGCCAATGTTTTTTTTAACCAAGTGCCCGAGCCCTGGCTGTAATTTGCTTTTGTGTAGGAGACCTGACAGTTAATTGAATAGAGTCGTTAATTAGAGCATTTCCATTTGACTTTTGGTGTAATGGACAACTTCTCATTGGAAAAATGTGCATATTTGCTCTCTGCTGTCAGGTATATCCCTCCAGACAAGCGTGAAGAGAACGACCAGTCGACTCATAAGTGGATGGTGTACGTCAGGGGCTCCCGAAAGGAGCCCACCATTGACCACTTCGTAAAGAAAGTCTGGTTCTTTTTACACCCCAGCTACAAACCTAACGACCTGGTGGAAGTCAGGTTAGTGCCAGTCAGCAGTTTTCAAGCGGTTGCCTCGGGTGACATTCAGCGACGCAGAGAGAAACTTGTTTCAATTACCGTTTCCCGTCGCACTCTGGTGTTGCCCGTAGACACATGGTGTTTACTTTCAACCTTTAATTATTATTCTTGGCCATTAGTTTGCCCGGCCTCTTTTCGCTACACTACAATAAAGTAGAGAAATAAGCTGCTTCTTAAGTCTGTTGTTCATTTCAGTGTGTGAAACACAAAATGAGTCAGCCAGGACATTAAATTTCAGATTTGAAGCTATGTGTTACAACATGACTTCCCACGTGATGTTTGTTTTCCCTTCCAAGTCAAACACAAAAGAAGTGCTGAATGTGGTGTGAGTCTGTGATGTCACACAATGACTCAGCTCTGTATGACTAAGAGTGGGCACACCTAAAGTGTACGCGCCATGCAGTGTCTTAGAGAAAACATGCATTTATGGCACGTTAAGGCCCAAATTACTCTTTTGTTGCGAAAAAAAGGGCCTCTCTGAAATCCCATGCAGACAAAAATCTCCACATTCTCTTCAACAGACCCTCTGAGTATGTGATTCACCAGTGGGCAGATATGTGGAAATAACTACTTCTATTCAAAGGAGTCCAGTATTTACCCCGGAATTTTGAGCACCACCCCTTGGAAACTATTGTTAAAAATTGAAGAACAGAGTCATGTAACAGAAAGTTTTTTTTGTGTCAGGAGACAAAAGGTTAATTCTTCGTCATATTAGACGTCCTCTGTGTGTATTGCACTTTATTAGGCCCTCTTTTCTGTTTTAGGAGAGCGAACCCAAAGTTAGTCATGTGTCTGATCACATGTGTTTTGCTTCAGAGCTAAGCAGAGAAATGCAACATTTTGGAGTTTTCTCCTTTATTCAAAGTGGACCTATGATGAATATACTCTTATCTGATTTAAAAATGTTTCAATATTGGGTACTCCTGTTTAACAATAGCAAAGCGTCCCATCATAACATTAATGCATTTGGGTGTGAACTTGCATGCAGTTTCGAATGCCTCTCTTTGTATTTTTTTAACTAGGAATCGGTGACGTCACACGTTGACGGATGTACTTATGTGGTTTCTTGGACATATTTCGTCAGAAAGTCTCCTCATCTGCTGTGCCCAAATAGCAGAGACTTTTGCCGCTGCAACCTCCGTATAATCCTTCCCGTTTCACGTCCTCCCGCCTGCTTCGTGTCTATGAAACAAATAATATAAAATATTTTTATTATTTGTATTAACATCTTGAAACCTTTTAGTGTATAAAGTATTATTGTTATCCAATTTTGGCATTCACACCCAACTACACACAATAACATTGATGTGTGACACACATTGACACAAATTCTGCTAAAGACAGCATTTTTTTATGCAACTCTGGAGTATTATCAAAGGAGTGTGCAGGTGTACCCAAAGTTCTGACGGTGTGAATCTAATTAACCTCCGAGAACCTGTCGTCCACATATGTGGACATCATATTTTTGGTTGTGTAGAACACAGTATAAGGTTTTTTTTTTCTGCAAGACCCTGTTTTCCACTTACGAGGACATTATTCTACCAAGGAGTGGGGAGAAAAAGTATACCCCATAAAATGTTAGATTCAAGATGGCTGAAAACACATATCCAAATGTTCCGATGGCAACGTTCAACATTTTTTGAATTTTTATACTCATTGGGTTCCAAATGCCCAGGATTGTCTTGGAAGGCTACCGTTTATGTAGTTTACAGTATGTTTGACCGTGTCTGGGGGAAAAAGCAGTGTCGTTGGTCTTTGAGCTATTTAAACAGTCTGCATTTTCAAAAGATAAATTGATGCTTTTGGGGATGGTGGGGTGTGGATTAATTTGCAGTTTTAGAACGCCTCCAACCACAAACATCTTGAAGACACATGCCGAAAGTGGGTGAATGTGGAGCAAAATTTGCACCGAAGCAATACGTATTATCTTGACCACATGGAAGTCTTTTAAATATGAATTAGAACCATTGTAAGTCCCCTTTAACCAATGGTTGCACCCAAAACTTAGAATCTGGAATCCTCCAGAGGGATGCTCAGATGTTCTATTATCATCCATGATGACACTACAGTGTTCACTAATCAGCTTTTTATTCTGTAAAAAAAAAAAAAAAAAAAGTCAGAGGATTTAGGTTTTCCTGTGGCTTTTTACAAACCCCATTTCCATATGAGTTGGGAAATTGTGTTTGATGTAAATATAAACGGAATGCAATGATTTGCAAATCATTTTCAACCCATATTCAGTTGGATATGCTACAAAGACAACATATTTGATGTTCAAACTGATAAACATATTTTTTTTTTGCAAATAATTATTAACTTTATAATTTGATGCCAGCAACACGTGACAAAGAAGTTGGGAAAGGTGGCAATAAATACTAATAAAGTTGAGGAATGCTCATCAAACACTTATTTGGAACATCCCCCAAAAATGCTCAGTCTTTCACTAGAAAGGATGGGGCGAGGTTCACCCCTTTGTCCACAACTGCGTGAGCAAATAGTCAAACAGTTTAAGAACAACGTTTCTCAAAGTGCAATTGCAAGACATTTTGGGATTTCAACATCTACGGTCCATAATATTGATTGATTGATTGATACTTTTATTAGTAGATTGCACAGTACAGTACATATTCCGTACAATTGACCACTAAATGGTAACACCCGAATAAGTTTTTCAACTTGTTTAAGTCGGGGTCCACGTTAATCAATTCATGGTAAGGTTCAGAGGATCTGGAGAAATCACTCCACAGAAGCAGCATGGCCGGAAACCAACATTGAATGACTGTGACCTTCGATCCCTCAGACGGCACTGTATCAAAAACCGACATCAATCTCTAAGGGATATCTCCACATGGGCTCAGGAACACTTCAGAAAACCACTGTCACTAAATAAAGGTTCGTCGCTACATCCCTAAGTGAAAGTCAAAGCTCTTAATGCAAAGCAAAAGCCATTTATCAACAACATCCAGAAACGCTGCTGGCTTCTCTGGACCCGAGATCATCTAAGATGGACTGATGCAAAGTGGAAAAGTGTTCTTCGGTCAAATATCTTGTCTTTGTAGTGCATTCAATTGAATATTGCTTGAAAAGGATTTGCAAATCATTGTATTCCGTTTATATTTACATCAAACACAATTTCCCAAATCATATGAAAACGGGGTTTGTACTAAATGATGGATTTTGTTTTTCAGCTGCCTAAATCCGTCTGGCCTTTTAAGGCAGTTCAGCTGACAAGGTACTTGTGTTGCCGTGGGAACGGCGCATAATCTCCACGTCTGGCAGCTGTTTTTTTTTCTATGCTGTGATTCGTTTGGGATCTTTGCTCCTTGCTGACTCCATGCAGGGATGGTTTTAAGTCCACAAAAAATGCATTATCCAGTTTTACTTTAGGGAGATGCTTGGTATTTTTCTACAAATTCATTGTGTACCATTGTGATTTTGAAAGGTGCTATACAAATATTTTTTTTATTGAAATGTTTTTTTGTAAATATATACCTTTTTTTTTTTTAAATTATGACACTTAACGTTTTTGGATGTTTTCAGTGAGCCTCCTTTTCATTTAACCCGTCGTGGTTGGGGTGAATTTCCTGTAAGGATCCAGATCCACTTTAAAGACCCTCGCAACAAACGTATTGACATCATCCATCAGTTGAAGGTCAGACATACTTTTCCATACACAGGTCTTTACACATAATGACTTTAAACCCACAAACGGCACTGTTTACTCTTTTTATTTCCTTACAGCTTGACAGAACATACACTGGGTTGCAAACACTGGGTGCTGAGACTGTAAGTGTTGTTTTTTTTACTTTTTTAAACTTGTGTTTAGTCCAACTACTAAGAACCTAACTCACTGTAATTGTTTTCAGGTGGTGGACGTGGAGCTCCATAGGAATTCTCTTGGTGAGGATTACATCTTGCAGCCATCTACCTCCAAGGTGACCCATAGGGCAAAAAGCCCAATGGCGGTCATGTGTGCTCCTCAGTCTGGCCAACGCTCCAGTTCGCCCATCTTCCCAGATTCAAATTTTGAAAAAGGTATTCATAAATGAATATTTGCTCAGTTTTTTACTTTAGAAAACTGATTTTTTACAGAGGTGTTTGTTTTGTGGAAACTGCAATATTCGTGATATTACTTTTTCCAGGTTTAGTCAAAGCAGAGACGTCTGCGGGATGTCATAGCTCAGGTCTGGCTGCAGGTGAACGCACGCCGACGCGACCCAAAGCCAGTGACAGGATCACTTTGGGTTCCCATGGCAACTCCGCTTTCCATCCCATTACAGCAAGCTGCAAAATACTTCCTCAAGGGCAGCCTCCAAGCCCTGCTGAGTCTCCTGGGAAGTCGTTCCAACCTATAACGATGAGCTGCAAAATAGTCTCTGGTACATGTCTCCACCTAGTGGTCGTTGCCGCTCTTGCTTTGTGAACTTTCTCTTACAGGGAAACTGCACTACTTTTTTGGGGTATTTTTGCTATCATTCACAATCTTTATGTAAAAGAAGAACACACGTCTTTTTTTAATGCATTTTAATTTCTAATATATGGCAATTACGAGTTGGCTAACAATGCAGCTAGTAGGAGTCATCTATAGCGCCCATATAATCTTCGAAAAACATCCGAAAACCGCCAACAATACTCAATTTACGTATCATAACCTGAATATTAATCAATTTTTATCAATATTGTTGTTATAAGCGCTAACACCGTGGAGCTACTTTGAGCGGCGGCGTGATCACAGAAAGGTAACTAGCTTATGCAACTATTGACATGCTAGTGAGCTGCTGCATTGCCTCTGTGTTGGTGAGAGTTAATTCTAGACCAGTGGTTCTGAATCTATTTTCACCAAGTAACACCTCAGAAAGAACTTGGCTCTCCCAAGTGCCACCATAATGACCAACATTAAAATACAGTAATGCAGTAGGCCTAGCCTAGGTATTCATTAGGAACAAGGCAGAGGTTTTTATTTCACATATATATGAGTTATTTTTGGCCAATGTAACATTACACACAGTTTCCACAGTAACATTGTGTTTGAATATAGGAAATTAAAACACTGTACTTTTATCGAACGATTCTTAGGCGTACCAGGAGTTGTACACGTACCACGATTTGAGAATCACTGTTCTAGATTATAAATCATGCTTTCCACCTGTCTAAAAGAAAGTTGTGGACATAAAACAAGAAGCTGGTCAACTTTGATGTTCAACTTAGACCCGGAGATGGCGAGTAAGACACAAAAAAAGGCTTCTTTTGTTTTTATTCATTAATTTTTTTTACCTGCGTGAGAATTAGGCATTGCCAGTGAGAGCAGACATCAACAGTAAGCGATTGTTTTATTATGTTCGTAGTTTATATTTCTTGTTTAGCACTTAGCAGCTGTGATACTTGCTGGATTTGCTTATCGTTCAACTTCCAAAACTTGTATCTCATCCCCCCTTATATTCAGGCTCAAAAACATAAAGTTCTGAATCAAAATTTGGCCCAAAGTCGTCATCGCCTCTCATGAAGCCATGATTAGTAGTTGCAGAAGGAAATCGTGAACTTTGTGATGTGTCTGTGAAATTAATCTCCTGCTTGTCTCACAAAAGGATTTTGAATTATAATCACCGTTCCACAAAAAGTGCAATCCCCCTTAAAGCCGATTAAAAGACTATTATCCTAATAAGCGCATTAACAGTTATTTTTCTTTATTTCAGATTTTTTTTTGTTAAATTGCAAACACCTTCAATTTCCCAGCTTTATTTTTTGAGGAAATAACCTATCTAAACAGCTTGGCTCTTTCACAGGTTCTCCCATCTCCACGCCAAGCCACTCACCGCTGCCTCGCACGCCCACATCATCCATTTCAGTCCACAGCAAACCCAGCTCGTACTCTGTGCTCAACAACCCTTATGTCATCGTCGACAAGCCCGGCCAAGTCACCGGCGTGACGTCCTCGTCTGCCGCTTCCGCAGGTACGCCCACATCCAGTTCCCACCCCCTGTGAAAAAAGCTTGGGGTGCTTCAAATTGGGAAGTGATTCTTTTGCAAAGTGTCGGTGCAAGTTTAAAAAAGTAACTTATATGTTCCACAGCAGAGGTGTCAAAATCGTTTTCACTGAGAGCCACACCACAGTTATGTTTGGCCCATTGGCTTCTAACAGTGAATACTTTTATCACACTTTTTTTAAAAGTATTTATTAGTAGAGTTTTTAAAAACTAAAATGTAAAAAAAATATGCTAAGTTGCAATAGTGTATATTACTGTACATCGAAAAACTACTGCTGTTTCAATGTTAAAAAAAATGGCATCTCAGTTGCCAGAATTTTACTGTAAAATTTAGATTTATCTACTGTAAATAAAAAAATTAAAATTTGCCTTTTTTTTTTTCTTTTTTTTAACCGCAAATCAAAAACTTTTGAGTTTTCAGTGTATCACTGTAAATGCCAAAATGGCACCACAGTTGATTACAGTAAAAAAAACACTTTTTTTCATTTAGAGAAAAATGCTGTAAAAACCACAGTACATTTCACAATTTTACCATGAAATCTATTGCTACTTTTACATTGCACAATTTGATAGATACACATTATTAGTAGTATTTATTTCTATTTAAAAAATGGTTTGACTGTTTGATAATATATTTTGCATAATTAATCAATGGTTAAGTTAACATAATTTGCGATCACATGGAGTACATATATTTTTTCTCCTAAAATAAAAAGGAAGAATAGATTTACTAAAAAAAGTTACAGTACTTTATCGAAACATATTGTTTCTGGCTTTCGAGGCCCAAATAAAATGAAGTGATGGGCCACATCAGGCCCCTGAGCCTTGAGCTTGACACCTGTGTTCTAAAGCCTCCCTGTTACCTTTTTCTCTAGCCTTTTTGTTTTAACATATTTGCAATTTAGACCCGCCACATTTTTTGCTGCCTTGTTTTACCCATATGCACTCATGCGCGATGATCAGTTACCCTGGTGATGGAGCACCTGCAATTCATGGTCAGAACAAAATTGGTATCATACCGAAATCATCACCTGTGAGAAGATGTGCTGTTTTCGTAAGATAGATTCCTGGCAGTTAGTGCTAACACTGTAAGTGCACATCATGCTCACAAATCACCAAATCAAAAAGATTGCTGCATTTTGTTTTTTTCCCGCTCAAACCCTCTTGTCCTTGGACTCAAACTGCATCCTTCATCATTTCTTCCGTGACCTGTGGTTGTGTGAAAATTTCTCTGCAGGAAGCCCAACGTCTAAACAGTCTGCTGCTCAGGGAACTCGCTCACCAGCCCCTAAAATGCACACTGCCACCTTCCTCTCATCGGGAATGAAAGTGAGTGGAGTATTGATCCTGTTAAAAATTACTTGTGACCTAACGCGTGTGAACTGATAGCCTTTTTAGTTGTCGTGACTGTGCCTTTAACAAAGCATCATGGTATTCATAGCAGGCCAGCTTCTATCCTCAGCAGATATGTGTGTGCCTTGGCAAGCTTCTTATGTAGGACAGTGTAAAGATTGGAGAGGGATTTTTTGCCTCAGACCATTAAGTAGTTTGAGGTTCCGTGTCTGTGATTTCCCTTCTGTAAAATTAGCATCTACAAAAAAGTACACAAGTTTTCTCTTAAAATGGGTCATAAGATTAGATTCTGCAGTGGTAACATCTATTGTGCTAGGCACTAGATACACTTAATGCATCTTAATTCTCCTTTTAAAACTATTTATATGTATATGTTTACTGTTGATTTTATATATTATTACCAGAATCATTCCTGACATAGAATTAGACAGATGTTAATGATCCCCAGGACATATTAGTTCAAATGCAAGAGTAAAGAATAACTAAAACACAGTTATTCTTTACTTTGACTACTGTGCGTTTCCCACTTAGGCCTTCAGTGATGTCTGATTTCAATGATTACCACTCAAAATACCATCATTTATGTCCCCACATGACAATTGCTGGCAAAACACTATACAGAAACACATTTACACACTACTGGACATTAAATCACCTCAACAGTGTACAGAACGGGTTATTTTCTGCCGCATTTAAAAAACAATAACCTCGCATCAGCAATTAAAACATATCTTATGTGGTACTGTCAAAATTAAAATAGCAAAAAACATATAAAATGTGAACAAATAAAGAAATAAAATGTTTGAAATCACATTTTGTAGCACACATTCAACCCCCTATAAGCCAGTGGTACCACTCGTAGTCAGTTGATTCCAATGGAAATGGCGAACTTTTCCCCATTATATCGCCGATATCGTCTCACAAGATATAGTTTTTCTTTAAATATCCTTCTTGAAAATGATCTTGCTAATATATATCTGTCACCTAATCAATGTTTTGTTCTCCTTCTTTGTGGGTCAACCCTTCCTTCTTCCTGCTAAATTGCAACTTGTGATTGGATACTCACTTTGGAGTGACAAGTGAGTATCCAATCACAGTCTCGTTAACATCAGGCTACTTAGATAGGTTACTGTCAACAACTTGTGTTCTGATTGGTTATCGCAAATGTCTATCAACATAGCACGGCCACGGCACAAGCCAGTGAGTATCCAATCACAGGACGCGTAAATGTCACGTTCAACGTGCGGCCAGCACGAAGGCCTTACTGACAACAACTCGCAATCTGATTGGCTCTGGGAATTATCTATGTTCCCGTTCACATACAGTGCATAGATGCCTACATTTTTGATTCTGAAGGACCCGGGCATATTTCGTACAGCATGGCAACATAAGCTTGCTGAATTATGATTGAATAAAAACTCTAACCCACAAACAACAGCACTAGAAGGAGCATAATATGACATGAAGAGAATATGAATACTTTTAGATATTTAGGGAAAGTAAATAAAAAATACTTTTATCTTTAATTATCATCATGATTTCTGGTTATGTTAGGCCAGCAGATAAGGCCTTGCTGGCCCTCACGGCCCACCACTGCAAAAACACTCTCAAGTGTACTAAAAAAAGAGAAAGAAATCTGTGGTCGTCGGCATCCGTCTTTCTGCGTGAAACGACGGAGTAGCTCCGTATCAGGTCTCATCGTCACCTGTAAGAGTGGCTGAAGAGCCCAACCTGTGAGTGGCAGTCTCCGATGTGCAAACCCCGTTTCTATATGAGTTGGGAAATTGTGTTAGATATAATAATATAAACGAAATACAATGATTTGCAAATAATTTTCAACCCATATTCAGTTGAATATGCTACAAAGACAACATATTTGATGTTAAAACTAATAAACTTTTTTTTTTTGCAAATAATTATTAACTTTAGAATTTGATGCCTGCAGCATTTGACAAAGAAGTTGTGAAAGGTGGCATTAAATACTAATAAAGTTGAGTTATGCTCATCAAACACTAATTTAGAACATCCCTCAGGTGTGCAGGCTAATTAGGACAAGGTAGGTGCCATGATTGGGTATAAAAGCAGCTTCCAGGAAATGCTAAGTAATTCACAAACAAGGATGGGGCGAGGGTCACTAATTTGTAAGAAAATTGTCGAACAGTTTTAGAACAACATTTCTCAACGAGCTATTGCAAGGAATTTAGGGATTTTACCATCTACGGTCCGTAAAATCATCAAACGGTTCAGAGAATCTGAAGAAATCACTGCACGTAAGCGATGATATTACGTACCTTTGATCCCTCAGGCGGTACTGCATCAAAAAGCGACATCGGTGTGTAAAGGATATCATCACATGGGCTCAGGAACACTTCATAAAACCATTGTCAGTAACTACAGTAAGTGCAAGTTAAAACTCTACTATGCAAAGCGAAAGCCATTTATCAAAAACACCCAGGAACGCCGCCAACTACGCTGGGCCGAAGCTCATCTCAGATGGACTGATGCAAAGTGGAAAAGTGTTCTGTGGTCTGACGAGTCCACATTTCAAATTATATCTGGAAACTGTAGACGTGGTGTCCTCTGGAACAAAGAGGAAAATAACCGTCCTGATTGTTATAGGCGCAAAGTTCAAAAGCCAGCATCTGTGATGGAATGGGGGTTCATTAGTGGCCAAGGCAAGGGGTAACTTACACATCTGTGAAGGCACTATTAATGCTGAATGGTCCATACAGGTTTTGGAGCAACATATGTTGTCATCCAAGCAGCCTTATTATTTCAGCAAAACAATGCTAAGCCACGTGTTACAACAGCGTGGCTTCTAGTAAAAGAGTGCGGGTACTTTCCTGGCCCTCCTGCAGTCCAGACATGTCTCCCATAAAAATTTGTGGCGTATTATGAAGCGTAAAATAAGACAACTTGTTGAACAACTTAAGCTGTACATCAAGCAAGAATGGTAAATAATTCCCCTTCTAAGCTTCAACAATTAGTTTCCTCAGTTCCCAAACGTTTGAGTGTTTCTAAAAGAAAATATGATGTAACACAGTGGTGAACATGCCCTTTCCCAACTACTTTGGCACGCGTTGCAGCCATGAAATTCCAAGTTAATTATTTTTTGCAAAAAAAAATAAAGTTTTTGAGTTTGAACATCCAATATTTTGTCTTTGTAGCGCATTCAATTGAATATGGGTTGAAAAGGATTTGCAAATCATTGTATTCCGTTTATATTTACATCTAACACAATTTAAAGTAAAGTAAAGTACCAATGATTGTCACACACACACTAGGTGTGGTGAAATTTGTCCTCTGCATTTGGCCCATCCCCTGGGAAGTGAGGGGAGCAGTGGGCAGCAGCGGTGCCGCACCCGGGAATCATTTTCTGTGATTTAACCCCCAATTCCAACCCTTGATGCTGAGTGCCAAGCAGGGAAGCAATGGGTACCATTTTTTTATATTCTTTGGTATGACTGGGCTGGGGTTTGAACTCCCAACCTACCGATCTCAGGGCGGACACTCTAACCCAGTGGTTCTTAACCTTGTTGGAGGTACTGAAACCCACCCGTTTCATATGCGCATTCCCCGAACCCTTCTTTAGTGAAAAATAAAATGTTTTTTTTTTTTTCAAATTTAAGAAAAGGTCATATGTTTTTTTTACTGGTGCACAAAATGAACTGATTAACATGGACCCCGACTTAAACAAGTTGAAAAACTTATTCGGGTTTTACCATTTAGTGGTCAATTGTACGGAATATGTACTGTGTAAACTGTACTGTTTCATATAATGTATTATCTTCCTTTGCAATCTGCGAGTAAAAGTTTCAATCCATCAATCAAACAACCTGCAAATCAGATGGAAAATTAGAGGGAACATTGTTTGGGGGTATCCATAATATGCTGATAGGGAGAAGTTTTTATTTACACAATAAGTGTAAATAAAACCTAGGGTTAACCTGGGTTCGATCGAACTCAGGTTAGGAACCACTGCTGTAACCACTAGGCCACTAATTTCCCAACTCATATGGAAACGGGGTTTGTACTTTGTTCAGATGAAGTATGTTGGTTGTCGTGGATGGTGCTCCATTCTCTTCCGTCCTGTCCTTCTTTCCGAAAGGGCGGCATTTCTCGCCTCATCACATGCCTGGTCACTGCTCCCCAACGTTGAACGCCAGAATGCAGGGTCGGCAGCAAGGCACTCCCAAGAATCGATGTCGATGCTGCACTGCCTCGTGTTTTTTTCCAGGCGTCATTAAAAATTTGTGGTCACCCTGTCGGTCGACCACAAATATCGCTAAAGCATTTTTGTGTTCTCATGAGATGGGTTTTTAGATGTTTTGATATTTACGTTTTTCGCAAAAGCAGGATGGAACACTTTTTTTGCATTTACATAGCACCTCAACACCGAACTGGCGGGGTGCCTATCCAGGACATCTAGGGCAGACGGGTTGTCTTGGTCTTACTTTCGATTGGTCGGCTGGGGCGAGCGAGCCGAGACCGCAGTATCGGGCCGTCTCGCTGGTCCCTTCATCAGGGAGACCCACATGCCTGAATAAGTGTCAAGGGCCCTCTAAGGACGTTGCCTTCAGCGATCACCCGCTGTCTTCATCATCTATTGACATCACGGCAACAGCGATGGCTGCAATATTTTCCTCAAAGTGGAGTCTCGCGGGATGATATTTTATGAGAATTACGGCTCATGACGCAAATAATCCTTTAATGGAAACACAAGTCGCAAATGTACTTTATTGAATTTTTTTTTAAATATCGCTTTTATTTTGCGAAAAACTGCAATGGAAACACAGCTAATGACTTTGCTTAGCTCTTCCTCGGGGGGTGTTGAAGCTCCTCCAGGTCTTGGATGGAAGCACGGGCAAAGTCGATGGCGACGTTCTGCGTGGTTTAGAACTAATGGTAGTGCTCTACCCAGCACTGGAGCGGTGATCACTTCACCTAGCTTGGACTTGAGGTGGGAAGAAATAACAAATAAAATTAAACAATACCAACAATACAAAAGCGATGTAATGGGACAACTAAAAAATAAAATACAAATAAATTATAAGTAAGTACAACTTAAATTTACTCTATTAACAAAGAAAGGTGCAGTATAGTTATAAACAAGTATTATCTATTAGATAACGGAGAAGGATTTTACATTCTCCTATATGGTTCAAAAGGCATAATCATACTTTAGCTAATCTATAAACATTAAAACTAACATTTGTACCATATTTTAATATTGCAATGTCTTTAAACACTGCAAGTGTTTGTTTACAGGTTATCATTAAGCAGGAGCCAGGAGACGTTTCAATGCAGCAGCAGCAGCAGATGGCTTCAACAGTGACCCAACCAGCTGCTCCAGCTGCACATCCGTTTGTCTCAGTCAAAGGAGGTCACATGATCTCCATGTCGGCCCAGAAACAGGCTGTAGGGGCCTCTGGGCCCACGACTAGCAAAGTCAGTTTGTTTTGTACCCAAAGTGTGTTAAATGTTGATCATTATGTTGTTAAAATATCTTCCTGTTGCTAGATGTTAAGCATTCCAGTGAGTTCGACGCTACAGTCAGCGGTAAAACAGGTGGCCATCAGCAGCGGGCAAATTCTGGTTGCCAAAGGCAACCCCTCTGTCTCCAAGGTTGTGGGTGGGAAGCAGGTTTTGGCTCAGGGAGTGGCCAAAGCCATTGTCAGTGGTGCTAGTGGCATCTCCGGTCAGCAGGCTGCAGTCAAGGCAGGCAGCGGTTCGAGTGGCAAAACTGGAGGTCAGGAGTTGACACAATTGCAATAACGATTCATTCCATTTATTCAGTTTGTGTAAATCATTGTTTACAAACTCAGTGATGGCTACACTGCAGCTGCCGGCCAACAACCTGGCTAATCTGGCAAATTTGCCACCGGGCACCAAGCTCTACTTGACCACCAATAGCAAAAACCCCTCAGGGAAGGGCAAGCTGCTGCTTATCCCACAGGGAGCCATCCTCAGAGCCTCCAATGCAGGTGAACCATGTTGTCTTATATTTATTCATCCAACAATTTAACTAACCAAACTATGAACACATAGCTTGAGTCATTTCGGTGTCGCTTTTATTCTTTATAGCCGAGATGTCTTTTAACGCTACGCTCCATGGCATTGCTCAATCTTTAAGAAGGCATGATTCGAACGCATGATAATATATGTACAAAACCCAAAACTAGTGAAGTTGGCACGATGTGTAAATCGTAAATATAAACAGAATACAATGATTTGCAAATCCTTTTTAACCGTGGCGCAGTGGGAGAGTGGCCGTGCGCAACCCGAGGGTCACTGGTTCAAATCCCACCTAGAACCAACCTCGTCACGTCCGTTGTGTCCTGAGCAAGACACTTCACCCTTGCTCCTGATGGGTGCTGGTTAGCGCCTTGCATGGCAGCTCCCTCCGTCAGTATTTGAATGTGTGTGTGAATGGGTAAATGTGGAAGTAGTGTCAAAGCGCTTTGAGTACCTTGAAGGTAGAAAAGCGCTATACAAGTACAACCCATTTATTTATCATTTATATTCAATTCAATAGATTGCAAAGACAAGATCCTTAACGTTCGAACTGGAAAACTTTATTTTTTGCAAATATTAGCTCATTTGGAATTTGATGCCGGAATGTTCATCAAACACTTATTTGGAAAATCCCACAGGTGAACGGGCTAATTGGGAACAGGTGGGTGCCACGATTGGGTATAAAAGCCGCTTCCATGAAATGCTCAGTCATTCACAAACAAGGATAGGGCGAGGGTCACCACTGTGTAAAAAACTGAGCAAATTGTCGAAAATTTTAATAACACTATTTCTCAACCATCTATTACAAGGAATTTAGGAATTTCACCATCTATGGTCCGTAATATCATCACAAGTTTCAGAGAATCTGGAGAAATGACTGCACATAAGCGATGATATTACGGACCTTTGATTCCTCAGGCACTACTGCATCAAAAAGCAACATCAGTGTGTAAAGGATGTCACCACATGGGCTCAGGAACACTTCAGAAAGCCATTGTCTGTAAGTGCAAGTAGGGTTAGACGACATGGCCTTTCATTAATATCTCAATATTTTTAGGCCATGTCACAATAATCGATATTTGTCTCTATATTTTGCCTTAGCCTTCAATGAACACTTGATGCATATAATCACACCAGTATGATGATTCTATGTTTCTACATTAAAATATTCTTGTTCATACTGCATTAATATATGCTAATTTTAAACTTTCATGCAGAGAGGGAAACCTCAACTAAGTCAGTTTACCAAAACTGTATTTATTAAACAGTTATTAAACAGTGGCACAAAATGTAATGTTATTTTCAAAACAGAAAGTGCAAGATTGTCAGAGACATTTTAAAACAAGCTATGAGTGCACTTTTGTGCATGTCACTTAGATGGCATATAAAAACAACACTAAATTAAAGTGCACTTTTTGTACAGAACGCCACTACAATAGTTTAAAACAGATAAAGTGCACTTTTGTGCATGATGTCACACAAGATATTTCAATAACTGTCAAATAAAAATGAGCTGCATGATAGGAAATCAAATAGTGTATGTCCTTCGCTATGTGGTAGGTTACTGCGGACGTTATCTCCTTCGTTGTTGACTATTTTTTCATATGATGTTGATGTGTAATTGGTTGCTTGGGCATTTTGTGGGTGTGGCACCGAACAAAGATGTTGACATGCGGAGTTTCAAGCACTCTTCATTCTCTAGTGGGTGACTCTTCAAATGATGCTACACATTAGTAGTGCTGATACTTTTTGTAGCAACGGTTTTGCCCCATACTTCTTCACCATCTACCCGCTTGAAACCAAAACCCCGCCAGAAGATGGACTCCCTGCTGTTTTTCTTTGGAAATAATTATTCCTTCATTTGTTACCAGATTCACACCTTCTTTCTCTCGTATTACAACTAGCATCACAGCTAACGTTACCCTTCCGCTACCTGTCTGCTCTGCGAGACCATCTGACGTTGCACACGTGACAGTATATGACGTATGTAAGAAGGTGCGCTTGTTTTACGTCTCTGTGAGGAGAGACAACAAAGACCGAGAAGAGCCTGCAATGTATTGCCCGTGAAAGCAACTGCGTGAGAATGTATACTCGAATATCACAATATAGTAATTTTCTATATCTTACAGAGACAAACCCGCAATATATTGAGTATATTCGATATATCGCCTAGCCCTAAGTGCGAGTTAAAATTCTACTATGCAAAGCGAAAGCCACTTATCAACAACGCCCAGAAACGCAGCTGGCTTTGCTGGGCCCAAGCTCATGTAAGATGGACTAATGCAAAGTGTAAGACTGTTCGGTGGTCCGACAAGTCCACATTTCAAATTGTTTTTGGAAACTGTGGACGTCGGACCAAAAAGGAAAAGAACCATCCGAATTGTTGTAGGTGCAACGTTGAAAAGCCGGCATTTGTGATGGTATGGGGGTGTATTAGTGCCTAAGGCATGAGTAACTTACACATCTGTGAAGGCACCATTAAAGCTAAAAGGTACATACAGGTTGTGAAGCAACATATGTTGCCATCCAAGCAACGTTATCATGGACGCCCCTGCTTATTTCAGCAAGACAATGCCCAGCCACAAGTTACAACAGCGTGGTTTCATAGTAAAAGAGTGCAGATACTAGACTGGCCTACCTGTAGTCCAGACCTGTCTCCCATTGAAAACGTGTGGCGCATTATGAAGCCTAAAATACCACAACGGAGACCCTGGACAGTTGAACATTAAGCTGTACATCAAACAAGAATGGGAAATAATTCCACCTGAAAAGTTTCAAAAATGTGTCTCCTCAGTTCCCAAACGTTTACTGAGTGTTGTTAAAAGTAAAGGCCATGTAACACGATAGAAAAAATGCCCCTGTGCCAACTTTTTTGCAATGTGTTGCTGCCTTTAAATTCTAAGTTAATGATTATTTGCAATAAAAAACAAGTTTCTTAGTTGGAACATTAAATAACTTGTCTTTCTAGTCTATTCAGTTGAATATAAGTTGAAAAGGATTTGCAAATCATTGTATTCTGCTTTTATTTACGAATTACACACTGTGCCAACTTCACTGGTTTTGTACATAATGACTTGTCTAGTGAATCTACAGTAAACATGCTGGGAAAAGTTCTTCCTGTGATGTAAAAAATATTTCTGTACTGCTTGTTGTGAATCTTTCTTGTACAAATTATCATGACTCACTCAGTATCCAAGGTTAGTGTCCTTGCCTGACATGTTTCTTCATGCCTGCAGTTGTATTAATTAAGTCAGTCATTTAGTAGCAGTTACATATTTGTATAACTTGAGTCACTCATGGGTCATCTTTGTTTTTCCCCCTGAAATAAGTTTTCGGGGCTAGAGGCCTCGCTCTACGCATTGACTGTCATATTGAATTGAAATGTAGCTGAAATGACTCACATGAATGAGATTGTTTTGATGAAGACAAAGGGTAAAATTGTTGATCAGATTTGCGTTTGGTGTGCTTGTTTGTTTTAATTTAGGTCAGCAGTCTCAGAGCAGCTCGTCAGCGAGCGCTGGGAGCTCTCAGACACCCTCGTCTTCCTCATCCAGCAGTTTGCCTTCCAACCTCTCCTACACATCCTACATCCTTAAACAGACCCCGCAGGTGGGTAGAATCATAATGCAAACCTTAAAGAAATACTACATGCTTGGCATGGGTTGGGAAGTTTATTTTAATGTGATTTAATATGTAGTTGCCTTTCACTTGTTCTGGTCATTTCTTAAAGCAGCAAGCCATTGCTGCCTTTGCATTCAGTTGATGGATAGTAGAAATATAATTCAGATCTGCTTTTACTGATACCTTATTGTTTAAAGGATTCAGGATCAGTCTAATCTGCATCCCGTGTTAATTTTTAGGGCACTTTTTTGGTGGGCCAGCCATCACAGGGCTCGGGGAAGCAGGCAAGCTCTGGTGTGGCGGCACATGCTACCTCATCTCCAGCAACCTCTCCTCAGCAGGCCATCCGGGTTACAGCGGGGCAGAAGGCGGCTATTTTGGCTCAGGTGGAAAGCCAGATGACACAAACTTTTATACACACTGGTGAATGTGAAGTGAAGCATTACATACCTTCTTCTTTCTGTATTTGTCAGGTGGTGGGCGGCTCCCAGACTGCACAAGTGAAGTTGTCGGACGGTTCTGTTAAGACGGTGACAGCGGGCGGGCACTTATCCAAGCCGGGAATGACCACATTGAGAATGACAGGTGGAGTCATCACTGCCGCTAGCTCCACCGCCAGCTCTGCCAATGCCACTACAGCTGCCAACCAGCAGCAACAGGCGAGTTCCTTACTTAAAATGACCCAAATATGTCAATATGACATGTTATTATGAATGTGCCGGTCACTCTATTACATATATACTTACGGCATGTATATAAAATATTAATGGAGGTTTTAGGTTGATTTTTAGAGTCCTTGACAAATGGAAGAGAGCGATTCCCTTTACCTCAATTGTCAGCTTTTGCTAGCGTTTATCTATTATTTAAAATGTATTAAAAAAAGGAAAACCTAAGGATTGTGAATAATAGTCAGAATTTCAAAAGAAAAACTTCCCCTTTAAGTCATTTATTTTATTTAACCTACAGCATGCACATATTTACACAAATACCAAATGTATTAATTGTATATACACTTCTGCAAATACAAAACTTAACACACTAGTTTTTATGTGTAAGTAAAGGGACCACAACTCCCAAAAAGATCACTTCACATCTGTGGGCAAAATGTTTTTTTGACATATCAAATTACAAGAGACAGGACACAAGCAAACCGAAGGACAGTCAGCTCTCTGGATCATTTAACTAGCGCAGGGGTGTCTAAAGTGTGACCATTTTTTTGCCCCGCAGGTATTTTTTTTTTATTGACAGTCAACATGTTCTGAAAATTAAATTAAATGATTATTAATGAAGTACAGTACAGGCCAAAATTTTGGACACATTTTCTCATTCAATGCGTTTTCTTGTTTTCATAAATATTTACATTGTAGATTGTCACTGAAGGCATCAAAACTATGAATGAACACATGTGGAGTTACCTACTCAATGACCTAGTGGTTACAGTGTCCGCCCTGAGATCGGTAGGTTTGGAGTTCAAACCCCGGCCGAGTCATACCAAAGACTATAAAAAAATGGGACCCATTACCTCCCTGCTTGACACTCAGCATCAATGGTTGGAATTGCGGGTTAAATCACCATAAATGATTCCCGGGCGTGGCACTGCTGCTGCCCACTGCTCCCCTTCCCAGGGGGTGATCAAGTGGAAGGGTCAAATGCAGAGACATTTCACCACACCTAGTTTGTGTGTGACAATCATTGGTACTTTAACTTGAACAAAAAAAGCTAAAAAAATAACTTAAAACATGTTTAATATCCTAGTTTCTTCAAAGTAGCCACCATTTGCTCTGATTACTGCTTTGCACACTCTTGGCATTCTCTCGATGAGCTTCAAGCTAAGGCTGGGCGATATGGCCTTTTATTAATATCTCGATATTTTTAGGCCATGTCATGATGCACGATATATATCTCGATATTTTGCCTTAGCCTTCAATGAACACTTGATGCATATAATCACAGCAGTGTGATGATTATATGTGTCTACATTAAAACATTTTTGTTCTCACTGCATTAATATATGCTCATTTTAAACTTTTATGCAGAGGGAAATCACAACTAAGTCAATTTGCCAAAACTGTATTTATTAAACTGTTATTAAGCAGTGGCACAAATATTCATGTCATTTCCAAAACAATGCATGATTGTCAGAGACATTTTAAAACAATCTATGAGTGCACTTTTGTGCGTGATGTTACTAAGAAGACATCATAACAACCCTAAATTAAAGTGCACATTTTGTACAGAACGCCACTACAATAGTTTAAAACAGATAAAGTGCACTTTTGTGCATAATGTCACACAAAATATTTCAATAACTGTCCAATAAAAATTAGCTATGTAATAGGAAATCAAATAGTGTATGTCCTTCGCTATGGGGTAGGTTACTGCAGACGTTATCTCCTTCTGTTGTTGACTAGTTTTTTCATACGGTGTTGATTTGGAAAGGGTTGCTTGGGCATTTTGTTGGTGTGGCACCCGCTGAGATGTTGACATGAGAAGTTTCAAAAACTCCTTATTCTGGAGTGTGTGACTTTTCAAATGATGCTACATAAGCAGTGCTACTACTTTTTGTAGAAACCCTTTGCCTCATACTTGACATATTATGGTTGTCTGTTCGACATATTTCTGCTTGAAGCCAAATCACCGCCGCACGATGGACCCCCTGCTGTTTTTCATGGGAATTAATTCTTCCTTCATTTGTTACCAGATTCGCACCTTCTTTCTCTCGTATTACCACCACAGCTAATGTTACCCGTGTCGCTACCATTCTGCTCCGCGAGGGCGTGTCATGTGCAACATCAAGTTGCATGCGCGACAGTATATGATGTATGTATGGTGCACTCGTTTTATGTCTCAGTGAGAAGGAGAGACAAGAAAGACTGAGAAACGCCTGTAGTATAATGCCCGCAGTTAAAAGCAAATGCGTGAGAATGCATACTCGAGTATCGCGATGTAGTCATTTTCTATATTGCACAGAGACAAACCCGTATTATATCGAGTATATTCGATATATTGCCCAGCCCTACTTTCACGTCACCTGTGACGTGAAAACCATTTCAAGTGACTACCTCTTGAAGCTCATCGAGAGAATGCCAAGAGTGTGCAAAGCAGTAATCAGAGCAAAGGGTGGCTATTTTGAAGAAATTATAATATAAAACATGTTTTCAGTTAATTTCCCTTTTTTGTTAAGTATATAACTCCACATGTGATCATTTATAGTTTTGATGCCTTCAGTGACAATCTACAATGTAAATAGTCATGAAAATAAAGAAACAACATTGAATGAGAAGGTGTGTGCAAACATTTGGCCTGTACTGTATATTAGATGTAACACTAACAACTTTTTTCTTTGATATCTTTAAAATAAAAGCTATAATAGCAATGTTTTTTTCAAGTAGCTTAGCATATACTGATGAACATTGAATTGGTTTTATTGTTAAAAATGTATCAAAGTGTCCCCCACATTCTTTCATCTCTCTACTAATTAGAGGGAAGGGAATGCAATGAGTAAACAGCCAGCTATTTAAGTTGAAGTTGCATTGGTTTGCCTTTTTTTAATTAAACACTGCATATTGTGTTTCCCCATAGCCTGCTGATAGTGGAAAGTCGGCCTCCCAGCACCACTCTCTCTTGGTGGCAGCCAACCAAGCAGCAGTGATCAGTGCAGCCAAGAGTGCCAGCGCTGCAGGAGGAGCAAGCGGCTGCAGCCTGTCAAAGTCCGCTTCGGCCACCTTGGTCAAAGGCTGCGCTACCTCTTCTGCCAAAAGTGTCGTCGGTTCACCCGGCGCTGCAGTAACAGTCGCCAAAGGCCTCCCCACCATGCCGGTGATAGGCATGGTCACAAGTGCAACCGTGGGGTCTGTGGGCAGCGTACCCAAAAGCGGTAGCACATCACTGGTCACAGCAGCATCGCTAGTTAGCGGCATGCCGGCATCTGCGGTTGGAGGAAAGACTGGTGCAGCTCTATCAGGTAAAGGCTGAAAGAAGCTCACCACAAACGTGCTAATGCTGAATTGCTCAAACCCAATTGTGTTGTATCAGGCATGTTGAAAATCCACTCTGGAGGTTCTAACTCGCAGCAGACGGTTTTGACCATCCCAGCGAACCAGCTCAAGCAGCTCGGCGTAGCCAGTGCCTCTGGTGGGCTGCAAACCATACTCATGCCTGTTGGCAAAGGTAAACCGGCACTGGTCCCAGATTAGTCAAACAAATCCTTAGCTCCACAAATAATCGCTAACATTGCTTAATGTGTTTCTTGACTCCAACTTGTATGTGGAGGGGTGAAATTAGGCATGTGTTTCCTCTCTTTCACTTTTCATCTCAGTGCCAATCTTGTATTGGCTTCCTTCATGTGTGTGTCCTGTTGTGTGCACAGTGGTGTCTAAAGGCTGCTATTCTCATTCTTTACCCACCAACAAAACTACCCCTGGAGCAGCGGGAGTCTCCCCAAGTCGTTTTAGCCGCGCCTCCCCCTCCCTTGCCCTGCCTCTGGTACAAGGTGAGAAGGGGTCTTTTCCCTTCCCTCCCAGTCTTCCCTCTGCTCTGTCATTTCTTTATCCACCTTTTCTTATATTCATAACTTCCAATTGTCATGAGGAGCCTGCAATTTGCATGTAATGTCAAACAAATACTTCTCAATCTGTATTGTTAATGTAATTAGGTAATTGGCGTTTGTCTTTGAATGTTCTGAGCTCCTTCTTCCATGTCTGTGGCGTGTTCAATAGAACATCTCAGTTTATATTCTACATACAGCATCTTTGTTGGTGGCAGCCAAGTAGTGTACATTATTGTGCCTCTTCAAGACTTTATTCATCAAGAAATAATTCTACAGCAGGGGTGCCCATTACGTTGCTCGTCGATGCTTGGAGGGTGTGTCAGTTGACCGCCAGTCAGGCATTGAAAAAATAGACCTAAAAATTAGCTATCATCAATATTTCACCAAGATGTCCCTTTCGTCACTTGATTGACATTCACGGCACCCAAGGGTCTTGTGAGACG